>NW_026585587.1:5481375-5530306 GCF_907164565.1 Psammomys obesus
CACACACACACACACACACACACACACACACACACACACACACACACTGAATTAATAAAATATGATAAAAAACATCTCCTGGAAGCTTAAGACCTTGTCCATGGTTCACAGTTTAATAATAATCAAAAGGGTATTACGGCATTTAATCAGGTCCTTTCCAATGTTTCTTCAGCGAAATACATTCCTGTAAAATGTAATCATTAATATATAAGAAAGCAGTTCCAGCGGTTATGCTAATGGCCGTGTTCTCTCGGTGGGAAGATAAGGATAGTCGCTGATGAGAGAAAGCTCAGTATTCATGCCGAGCTTGTTAAGAGGAAAGCTGGAAGACAGGCTGCTGACGGACCCCATCCTCCCTTCCTTGATGGTCTATGGCTGTTACCTATACACGAGGAAGCTTAGTCCCAGAGAGAGTTTGCTTTGGGTGGGGTCTTATTAGTCAAAAGTTCAAGTACAGTTCTGATAGAAACCAAGACTGCTATCCAGGGCAAAACAGAACCCAGCGGGCTGTGTTCAAGATGCCTACTGATACCTCGGTAAATAAGCTGAAATGGTGGCTGATTTGGATACAGAGAGCTCTAGCCAAACATTCACGTTTGCTTAATGCTTGTGTTCCCAAGTATGTGCTCATTTAAAAGAGAATCCTTAACACAGCTCTGGGACACACGGTGAACCCAGGGGGCTAAGGCCTACCCTCTCAATCAAGGGCTTCCTGAGAGGCACCCCTTGTCTCCTCTGCCATCAGATGGTCCGTGGAGGAGGATCCCTGTCCTTTTCTGTTTCTGGAGTGAGTGCATTGCTTTTGTAACATGGACCTTCTTGGCCAGCCTCTGTGCAACACAGGAAAATCAAAACGTCGTTTCCTTGCTTTTCCCAGAGCTAGACTCTCGTCAGACAGACAGAAACAACATATCCACCTATTGTCTTACCCCAGGCCGACAGGATAATACTTAAATTTTCGTTGTTGTTGTCGAATGAATGAATGAACATAATGGCTAGGATAAGAGGATGGTAACCTTCTGAGGTTTTTAGTATCGTTGCTATTATTATTAGTGTGTGTGTTGTATGTATGTGTGCACCTTATGTGTTTTCCTTGTGCCTGTATGTACAGAGGCTAGAGGTCAGTATACATGTCTACCTCAACCGCTCTCCATATTATCTTCTGAAGCATTCTTTCACTGAACCCGGAGCCCATCAATCCCTAAGGATGTTCTGGGATCCACGGGTCTCTGTCCACCCCCCCACCCCCAGTGCTGCAGATGTGTGCCACCGTGCTCAGCTGTTACCTGGATGCCGGGAACCAGACTCGGGCCCTCGTGCCTGTGGCCCAGACACTTTGCCATCTCACCCAGCCCCTCCCTCTTTTTTTGGTTTATTTTGATGCCTAAAGATTGCACATTGTGGAGGTATCGGGACAATACCTCTTGACACTACAGTGACATGCAAACTTGTATTAAGGTGGTTAATACCGATTGCAAACTTGACAGGATCTAGAAAATCAACTAGGTGATAAACCTCAGGGCATACCTGTGAGGGACTTTCCCGACTAGGTTAACTGAAATGGGAAGACTTACCCTAAGTCACCCCATTCCATGGGCTGGGGTCCTGGACAAAGCAGGAAGGGGAGCCAGGCGTCAGCAGTCAGCTCTGGCTCCTGAGTGCGGCTGCAAGAACAGCTGCCTCCCCCGCCGGGCCACGACTTCCTTCAAGAGAAGAAATAAGCCCCTTCCTTAAGCAGCTCCGGTCAGGTGTTTTGTTGCAGTAAGAGGAAGGTTGCTAGGACACGCAGGTCACTTGTTTCCTGGGATTTGAACTCCTAAAGCTGGCCACAGGCAGTTTGAAAAGATCACCAACTCATCTTCTCCAAGGCTGGCATCATCAGTTTCATTCCAAGATGGCCTGTCCCGCCTGAGTGACCCATGAATGGTGTTGTTTGTGTGTGCCGTGAGGTGACCCCAGCCCTTCCTGCATTCCAGGAAACAGGATGTAGTTACTCTCCAATAATCTATAAAGTACCAAAATTACCTCCTCGGCCTTCTGAAAACGATGGTGAGCTGCTAAGTACAATTGCAGCAGGCGGACATGGTCACGTTTGCTCACATCCTGCTTTGGAACTAACAAAACATCCCCTTTAGTTCTGTGTTTCCTTTCCCTCCCTGAAAGAATTTGCTATTGTTTGTAAATATAGTATACCCTGATATGGGCTTTATTTAACCATATTTAAAGCTCAGACTTTCTAAACATTCATGTCAGAGGTAGACTTCACACACAATAAAATGCATGTTTCAGTGATTTTCATCAAACCCTGTGTGGGCACCGCTGGGCTCAAGATAATTATCTTCCTCATCCTAAAGAGTCCACGATGCTCTTGGCTATCAACTTTCCCATCTACCCTCAGCTTCAGGCAACTACTACTGTCTCCACTCTGTCATTAGAGGGTCATTTCCATAACTTCACTTTAAATGAGAATATATACCACAACAATAACATGGAGCTCTACATGCTTCCACTCGAAACACTGCAAAAGGCACACAGGAAACACATTTTGTTTTATTGAGACAGGCGCTCCTGTAGCCAAAGCTGGCCTTGAACTTGTAATGTAGTAGTGGCCAGCTGGAACTTCTGCTCTCCCTGCCTCCATCTTCCAGGCACTGCTATTACAGGAATGTGCTACCATGCCGGGCTAGAGGACTTTAATAGGAAAAAAAAAAAAAAAAAAAAAAAAAAGAAAGTAGCAACCTGTATGTTACTTATTAAGACACAGAGAGTTATCTCTTCGAAGACCTTCCTTCATTAGTGTGCTCAGTTGTGTTTATTGCTTTCAGATGTGGCATGAACAACCGTCCTGGGTGCCTGGTATACTCTGAGGATTCTGGCCCCATCATGCCTGTTCTGCAGAACCAGAAAGAGCTGCAGCAAACAAAACTTGGAGATGAATTAATTGGTCTATGCTAGACCTGGGCTCCACCTAACATGTTCCCATAGGGAAAGGCAGGCTTGGAACACCCACATAAATATGCTGCTTGCCTTTCTTTCCTAGAGATTTTCGATTTTCTTAGCTGGCCACTTTCAACTAAATCTCTAGGTTATGGAAAAATAAAGAAATAAAGATCTTTCCTCGCAGCAACTCATTTGAATGGAGGAAGACTCCTAATGAGCACATGTAAATCATGGTTTGGAATGTTTGAATAACCAGATGGTAGAAGCAAGGACTCCGACGTTTCCTGATAAACACAGGTGGGCTGCTGCTGGCAGAGGCGGTTTTGAATTTGGACAAGAACAGTGACAGCAACACTTGAGTGCAGCTTTGTATCTACTGGCGGTTCAGACAACAGGGATATGAGACGAGTTTTGGACCACGATGTTGTGCTTCGGCATAGAGCTTAACGTTTTAATGTTTTCAGTGGTTTGGGTTGTCATCCCCCCCACCCATGAATGCACGGGTGTGGATTTCCCCAGTGTCATCTCCCAAAGAAAGGCCACAGATGGGTAACAAAGACAAGGAAGGGTAAGAATACAGATGGGGCATCGAAGAGCCAGTTTTCATTTCTAACATGGTAAATCCAAAGGGTTGGCCCTGGGCTTACACAACGTCCCCTCTGCAGTGTGCCAGCGGTTTGAGAAGCTCCAGGAGAGGTGAAATGTCTTTTGTTACTCAATCTGAAACCCAAGCTGGCCACACCCTCTGGCCAGCTTCGGAGTAGGAAAAAGGCCTCAGGGTGTCCTGTGCTGGGGACACCAGGTGACTGTACAGAGTCCATGCCAACCAGGAGATCCCAGCAGGTGCAGGGCTGACGAAATGCGCAAGCGTGGAGGGTTTTCCTGCCTGGGTGGGGCTTCGAGGTGAGTCACCCTTGGTGGGGAGGGGAGCTACGGGGGTTCTCCTCCACTCCTGTCCTGCCTGCTCTTTCCGGTTTCCTCTAGGAGAGCTAGCTAGCTGCATCGGGAACCCTAACCTTCCCAGGAACCCTTACCTTTGCTTTTATTTTTTCTTACAGATTCCAGACCTAAAAATGAGGGTCAAATGGCAGACAGATTGTGCTCTCCGTCAGCAAGCTACCGCTATTTATTAATCACAGGTTTTAAAACCAAAACATAAGGGGGTGGGGTGTAGCCCAGTGTTGGAGCGGCAGAGCCTCTCTAGTGCTGGCTGAGAAATGATTTGTCTAATGACAGCCTCCAAACAGATCTTCAAACAAACTCAAAACTTACTCTCAAACTGTTATTCATACGTTATTCAAACTGTTATTCAATGTTTGTGTGCCCCCTGACTTTGGGTGAAGATGGGACAAGGCACTAATAATGATAAAAATGCTCATGTTCACTTTGCTGTCACAAACGTTTTGTCATCTGTCTTCTTGCAGGTTACTGAGCTGGTACGGTCATCAAGTGAGGGGCATCTGCTTTTGGGGCCACATATGAACCCGTAAGGTCAGTTTAGGCATGTATAGCATCATCAGAGGGGCCTGTCCTACAGACATCTTCCTGACTTGGGGGAGATGGTCTGATGACTCCTTAGGGAAAGCATGTTAATCTTCATGGCATACAGCAATGCAGCTTTGTTGGCTAGGGATATTTTTTAGGTCATTATGAAGTTTTCCTCTGAACTCTTACAGTCACAAGACACAGACACCTCTTAATTGGCTCAAGAAAATGTGACTCCGTATCAGGATGCTCTGATGTCTCAGGGAACCCCAGGGTAAGTCACCTGGGCTCATGATAAACACACACGTGTCAAAGGCACATCCCACTTCTGGATCTGTGAGCAGAGACTCCTGTGACCTGGCAGGAGCGATCAGAGTCTGCCCTGCTCGGTCAAACAGTGTAACCTGCAACCTCAGAGGAGAGGAGGAAAACATCCTCTTATACACAGGGATTGAATGTGTGACCAAGAAAACTTAGTAAATGGCAGACTGGTCGATCGGCGCTGCCAACACCCCTGTATTCAATAGACCAAAGTAAGTGCCAACCTAACTGAAGAACAAGCAGTTTTAAGTGTTTTTAAAGTATACCCTAAAAACTAAACCAGACTATATAGTATTAAGGGCTTGGCAAACAGAAGAGAGTAGCTTCTAAGCCCAGAAGCCATAGGGGAAAATATCAAGAAAACATGGAATGAGTTTGATGTTATTGGGTTTGTCCCTTAAAAAGGAAAAAAAGAAAATAAAATGTGTGTATCTGTTTCTGTGGGTGAGGATGTGTGCAGGAACCTGAATAGGCCAGAAGAGGGTGTTGGATCACTTGGAGCTGGAGTTAGACATGCTAAGCAGCTGGATGTAGGTGCTGAAAACCAAACTCTGGTTCCTCTGGAAAATCAGCCATCTTTCCAGGCCCTGAGTGTGTGTCTGTAAACACTTTGCTCATACTATCTAAAACATCTTCCAAATTTATGAAGATGTCTCTCTCTCTTTCTCTACAAACACACACACACACACACACACACACACACACACACACACAACACAGGGGATTTGACTTAATCTAGAGCCTTGTAGATGCTAAGCAAAGCACTCCCCTACTGGGCCGTTCCCAGCCCTATTCTCACCTTTAAAAGCATAGAGCTGTTAGGTGACTTGCCAGAACCTATAGGAAATGGTAGAGCCCTTGTGCCCCCTAAAACCATGGGTTCCTCAAGCCCTGCTCTTACCCTCTGTGCCTCTCACCTCCTGCTTACAAATTTAAGTTAAAGGGAGGAAAGTATGAAGGGCATCAGTGGTGCATGCCTTTAATCCCAGCACTCAGGAGGCAAAGGCTGGTGAATCTCTGAGTTCAAGGCCAGCCTGGTCCAGGATGGCCAGGGCTACACAGAGAAAACCTCTCAAGACAAAACAAAAACCCAATGTGCTTAACAAAAAGGGAGAGGAAGGTGTGGGGGAGGGGAGTTCATGCAGATGACCCTGGGCTTGATTCTTAAAACTGTAGTAATAATAATAAAAATAAAGAAATGATGATGATGATGATGATGATAAATATTGTAGAACCAGGTGAAACTGGTACTCTTCTACATTAAGTGACATTATAAAATGACATAAATACTTTGGGAAGTACTTTGGCATGTATCATAGGCTCTTATCATCTTTGACATATTTTTTTTTTAACTTTGAAATTTCAAGCATCAGGAAAAGATACCGTGTATTTACTGAGGGTACACTAATAGAGACATTTTAAAAAGAAGAAGAAGGGCATAGTTTGCACACCTTTAATCCCAGTACTTCGGAGGCAGAGGTAGATGGATTTCTGTGAGTTGGGGGCCAGCCTGGTCTACATAGTGAGTTCCAATGCAGTGAGACCCTGTCTAAAAACAAACAAACAATGAAATAAAAATTTAAAAACAAGAAAAAGGACAGACCTTGTCCCCTTCTGCATTTTTCTTAACATCTGCTTTGTGTAGATTTTCTCTTAAAAGCACCTGAAATCACAAGCCAAGCAGCTCAAGGTCATCTCCAGTCCCCATTCAGTGGCTTCATGAGCTATTCAAATGAGGGGTGTTCAGCGAAGGGCACAGTCAGGCGGCTGCCCTGTTACCAAGCAATTTCTGTGACTATGCTAAAGCTGGCTTGGAATGCACTCAGTCTTCGGTGGTTAGCTGGAGATCAGCAGTCTTCACAGAGGGGTATTTTGTGGAGTCAAATGACCTCCTAGATTTTCCATTTGTGTAAGCAGGAGTGAGCCCAGCCACCTCCCCAACTGCCTTTGTTCACACAGCCTTAGGACCCCTTGAGGCTGCTCTAGCCAAGGCCCATCAGAAGAGACCTGACAATGTGGCCAAGGGAACAGAGGCAGCACCACAGAACACTTCCCCACACCACAGAAGGCCAGAAATCCCGGAGTCATTTCATGCTCCTCCGGCAGCTCCCCTGGGGAGGCTACTGTGTCCAAGAAAAACGGCACGAGGGCACCTCCCTGGACCTGGTCCAAGGTTCAAGTTGCGTTCCTGGGGCGCCAGCACCCCCACCACCCATGTCACCCCGCACACAAGGCCACCGTGAACAGTTCTCAGGGTAACCTGTAGAATCCTCTTAGAAGTCCACTCCTCACCGTCATGGCCACCACGGTCCCTTCCACAGAGATTGGACCCGATGAGGTGTCTGCCTGAGCAATCCTATTGCCTGGAGCTCCAGCCTTAGGAGGACTAATGGGATTTCCCTCAATTCATACTGAACAGGGAAAGAGAAGCACAAACAATATTGTCAGGGGAGAAACTTGAACTTAAGAGAAAGGGCCAAGCGGCGGTGGCGCACGCCTTTGTCCCAGCACTTGGGAGGCAGAGGCAGGTGGATCTCTATGAGTTCAAGGCCAGCCTGGTCTAAAGAGTGAGTTCCAGGACAGCCAGGGCCACATGGTGAGAAAAGAGAGAAAGTAAAGGCTGGGTGGCTTGGGGCTTGAATCCCAGCTACTTGGGAGGCTGAGACAGGAGGGTCATAAGTTCAAGGGCTGCCTGCGCTATGGGGTGAGTTCAAAGTCATTGAGTCAGTGAGATTCTGTCTTAAAAAAAATAAAAGGGGGCTGGAGCTCAGTGGTCAATAGCACTGGCTGCTCTTCCAGAGGACCCAGGTTTGATTCCCAGTACCCACACGGCAACTTATAAGCACCTGTGACTCCAGTTCTTTTTCCTGGCCTCTGAGGGCTCCTGGTATGGACATCATGTGGATACAAAGGTATAAGCAACACACCCACACACATAAAATAATGATAAACTTGTTTTTGAAAGCTTTTTTTTAAAGTCCCCAGGGTGTGTCTCAGTGCCTGGAGAAAAGAAAGAGGGGCAGAAGGAGGAGGAGAAGAAAGCAAGAAAAGAAAGTATGGACATATGGGCAGAGCAAGCTGCTGGATGAGAATAGAGAATGAAGGAGATGGGCAGGGCAGGTGAAGGTTCTCTATCAAGAAAGAAGGGGAGAGCGAGCGAGAGTGAGAGAATATATTGTGTTCTTTGGAAGCTGGGCTCTGGAGCTCTTCCTGTGTTTGGGTTTCCATAAAATCCCCATAATGGCTGCTGCTTCTGGAACCAATCAGGCTTGGGTGAGACTGTTCCTGGCAACTACACAAAGGCTCCAGATGCTGTCTGAGCCTTTCCCCTCTGTGCTGCCAGGAGCTTCCTCACCTGTGTTATCTGAAGAGCCAGTGTGGGTTTCCCAGGTTGTTCAGAAAAAGCATCAACCAGCTGTCAGCCCATCCAGTCCTCCAGCCCGCGGCCTGGTCCCTCTCTGGAGCCTCTCATTCCTGAAACTGGGGAGGAGCAGGCAGGCCTGAGGAGAGACTATAGCTATGCCCAGGGGCTACCCCTCATGGGGAGGACCATCCTGAAAAACTAGGCTCTGTGAGGGCTGTGAGTCACCTGAACACCAGCAAGTTTGCAAAAAAGGACAAAAGTACTTCCCTGGGGAAACAGAAGGAAGCAGCTGGCTTCCAGGCAAATCAGTGGTCAGCCAGCAGAGAGGAGAAGCCCTCTTGGAAGTGTTCTGGAATGACTGTGTCCTCACGGTTCACAACGCATGCTTTCCCCAAGCCCGGAACAAAAGGACATTCCACCAGGGAACCTTTCACCTAGACAGGTGGATCCCACAGGCCCCTGGAGAGTGGGTCTCAGAAATATCCCCGTGGGTGCGCCGGGCTTATTTTCAGACCCGGGAGCAGAGTTTCCTGTTATTCATTCTTGGTCTCTGTCAGGTCCTCGATTGCCCACTGGGCCTTCTCCAGGGGACCCAACCACCACCATGCCGAGGCCCCTGCTGGAAAAACCAAAGGGAGTCCCCAAATAAGATGCTCGAAGGCAGCCATGGGAGCCTGATTCTTCAGAGGCTCCTCACAAAGAGCGGGTGGAGGTAAGGAAAGGAGCACACTGACATTTATTTAGCATTTCCAGAAGCTGAGCCCAGGGCACATCTCATATGGATAATATACAATATAAAATATACGAGCATGTTTTATCTAATTGCTGTTTGTCCATTGTGATAGAGGAGATGGAACCCAATGCCTCATTCACGCTAGGCAATCCCTTCACCCTTCACCCTGAGCCTGTCACACCTCAGCACTTTACACTTTAAAAATCCCATTTATTTACTTGTGTGTGTGTGCTCGTGCGTGTGTGCGCGTGGCTTGCATGCCATGATGTGCCTGTGGAAGTCAGAGGACCACTTGCAAGAGTTGATTCTCTCCTCCCATGTGGGTTCAGGTTGTGAGGCTTGTCAGCAAGACTCAAGGACCCAACTTGTCTCTTAGCCCCTTTGTATGGGCAACACACACACACACACACACACACACACACACACACACACACACTTTTAAAGGCTTTTTAATATAGCAAAGGGAAGACAACAAAGAGACTGTTTAGAGTTTTTCTTCCTGGCTAACAGACCATGATCATTTGAGAGACTCTTAGCTCTCTTTTGGCACATCCCTCTTCCCCGCTACAAGGCAGAGACAAAAAAAGTGCCCCTTGAGAGAAGAATTTAAATAACTTGGCAACTATAAAATCTGGCATTTACACAGTGAATACACACAGTTCAACGTCTCGATTGAATATAACTGTGTGTGTGTGTGTGTGTGTGTGTGTGTGTGTGTGTGTGTGCATAGAAGAGTGGAAATTTGTGTGGAGGCCAGAGGTCTTGATTCTCAGGCACTGCCCACCTTTTATAAAGATAGTGCCTTTCTTTGGGCTGGAAGTGACCAAGTACGCTAGGCTGGCTGAACTGCAAGCCCAAGGGATCCGCCGACTTCCTCTTCCCACGCTGGCATTACAGGAGTCACCATATTCAGTTTTTTTGCTGCTCTAACTCAGGTGTCTGTGTTTGCAAAGCAAGACTTGACTTACTGAGCCACCCTCCAGCCCCAAACATACATTTTTTTTAAAAGACGAAATAGCTTCTTTTACTCCCAACCCCTAAGGGAAACGACATATGTGACAAAACTGGACAGTCCCTGTGACCTCCCAAGGGCAGAGTCAGGCCTATTTGTTTATCACTTTGTGAGAGCCATTGTCAGACATACATTGGTGCTCACTAAAGATTTGGCAAACAAATCAAACCCTGAGCTAGCTCTGGTGCCTGTCAGCCTGCCTTCATCGTCTCTTGGATAGCTTCATCCACCCTCTTGGCCTCTGGATTTCTGGGGTCTTATGAAGTACGAGTGCTACTCGGTTCCTGAGCTTTGCAGAATTGCTTTGCAGTCTGTCGGCTACCTTTCCTGAGCCTCTGCATTTTCAGTTTTAGAAAGATCCCTCCATCCATTCAGACTCCTAGCCCGTGAGTTTGGGGCTCCTCTCAGACGTGGGTTGATCCACTGGTCTCAGCAGGTCTCTCTCTGCCTCTCATCTGCGGGCCTTGGCTTCCTCTCTGCTCCCCCCTTGACGATTTCCCTTTCCTGAAATCTTCCCAGAGACAAAGTGTTTTGATTTGACAGTTCATCTCCTCCCCCTCCCCCACGCCTCTTCCAGCTCCCTCACAGGGGTGCCTGAGGTCACCAGTGTCCCCTGTCCAGCCCCATCTCTGGATGTGGAACTCAGGCAGAGGGGTGTAAAATAAACCGTTCTCCAACGACAGATGGTTCTCAGGTGGAAAATTAAAGCAAGAATTGAAGAACGGTACTAGCTATTCCAGCTTTTCTCTCTCTCTTCCCTCCTTTTGGGGAAATGTCATACATAAAACAGAAGGAAGCAAGATTTCACTATAAAATGTGTTTTCTCAGGCGACCACAGCAGCTGTTCTGTGGAGTGGTCAGGCCAGGGCTGCCGAGCTAGATAGAAATAGATACTTAGTTGACTATGAAGAGAACCCTGCTCCCCCACCCTGGAGTCCCTTCTGACTCCTACAAGGATGTTCAGGGGTAGATCCCCCAGATGGAGGGTGGGGAGTAATAGGAGCTTCTCAGTAGGAAGGTCAGCTGGTCTTCAAAGGGGACATGGGACACTGCTCTTTGTCAGGACTCTGACAAAGACCAGCATAGCATCTAAATTGTGTTAGACATCTGGTAAATGGGAGTTTATACGTCAGCTCAGTCAAGAAGCCCTTCACACCCTGTCTCAGAGCAGGGCCTGTAGCCATGCACTCTGTAGTTTTCAGGGTACTCTCTAAGCCTGGTGGCATTCTCACAGGCTACTGGTTAGGGACAGAAGATGCATCTCTCCACCTCCCGCTCCCCAGACTCGAGATCTTGCCTCTCGTGTCAGGCCCTCCCTGCCTGGGGATTTCATCCCAGAGTCTCCGTTGTGCACATGATGTCTGAAACCTTTGCAGGGACGGTGTACACAGTGAAAATTCCCGGAGGCTCCTTATTCAACATGTGTTAAGAATTTCAAGATAGGAGTTGAAGAGAGAGTTCAGTGGTTAAGAGATGTTTGTGCTAGAGGACCAGTGTTGCGCACGCGCACATACACACACACGCTTGTAATTAAAATTATCTATATGTATATATACACATATATGAATCTGAAAATAGCAGACCATTAAAAAGAAATTAGAATACCGACTTTTACAGGAATTTGTGGACAAGTACAGGATAGCTATTTATGAGACAAATGTTAAAAAGAAAATTAACAGCTTTCCAGGGTCAGTTCTCTTCTTTCACCATTCGGGTCCCACTGATGGCAGGGCTCCAACTCAGGTCATCAGGGTTGATGACAAGCTCTTCACCCGGTGAACTAGCTCTCTGGCCCTACAACAGAAACTTTCACACTTCCCAGGATGCCCTTCTTATTCCTCCCGCCCTCCTTCTCTCCCTCTTCTTAATTTGTTAAGTGATTTGTTTTTTATACCTACTCTACGTCAGGCCCTTGGCTAAGCCCCGAGAACATGAAATTGTTTCTTACCTCCAATGGCCCGATTGTCACAATACAGCATGATGGAGCTGGGGACCCAAAAGAGAGGGATTTAATCCAGAATGAGGAGAGTTGTGTGTGTGTGTGGGGGGGAGACGAGAGCCAAAGAATGCTTCCTGGAAGAGTTCAGCAAGAAAACTCCATTTTGTAAGATTCCTGACATAGTTACTTTTCCATTGTTGAGATAAGACATCATGGCCAAAGGCACCGTACAGAAGGAAAATGCTATTGGGCACTTACAGAGGGTGTTAGTCCACAACTACAATGGTGGGGGGCATGGCAGCAAGCAGGCAGGCACGGAACTGGGGCAGTAGCTCCCAGTTCATATCTTGTTCCAAAAGCATGATGCACAGAGAGCTTATTGGGAATGGTACAGACCTTTGAAACCTCAAAGCTTAGCCCTAGTGACACACCCCTCCTCTTCTCCAACAAGGCCACACCTTCTAGTCCTTCCAAAACAGTTCCACCAACTGGGTGGAGACCAAGTATTCAAATATATGAGCCTATGGGGACCATTCTCATTCAACTCCTAGAATGTGGGAGATGGGTATTCTTCTCAGTTTGACATCCTCCCGCTGAGTCTGGTGACCCAAGAGGGGTGGTTAGTAGAATGAGTAAGGATGGCATCAGGTAGGGAGGCAGAAGAGCAGACAGGCTGCTAAAGCCTTGAAATATCCTCCAACCAGCCTTCCTGCTACTCCTCCTGACAGGTATCTCCAAGACATACTTGGAAGACCATTCTGAGCCCAATCTTCTCCAGGACTGGTGTCCTTCAAGGAGGCTGTTGGACCAGCATCCCCTGGGTTTGACTGTGGCTTCAATGTGCCAGAGAGCTGTCAGAGTGGGGTGGGTAGTCAGGCAGCAGGTGTACTTATTGAGCCTTTACTACATGCCTGCTGCGGGCACAAACCCTCGGCCCTGAGAGGGCTGACAGTTTATGATGTGTATCATGAGCTCAGTTCAAACAGAATCCCTCAGGCCTGACCTCCACTACATGACCACGTCAGGATTCTCCTGTGTGTACTGTGCAAACACACATTTCCTGGGGAGATGGGGAAAGGTACCAGATAAGGTCACAGCCACAGACCAAAGTTTGAATTCACCGAACTCTGGCTTGGGGGCACCAATGAGTTTACTGGGTACAGAGCATGGGTAAGGGGTTACAGGAGTGTGGGTGACTCCAAAGCAGCCACACTCAAGAGAGTTCTGCCGCAGGGTGAGTGATTGCTTCCCCATAGCTGCAAAGATGGAGTCCCTGCCAGCCCCTGCCACCTGGCTTTCAGTTAACCTTCCACATTCTGTGTACTCTAGCAACTTCTGAGACTACAAGACCATATGGAGCTTAGCAGAATTACATGCATTTGGGAGGCAGGCAGAGGGAGGAGCGGTTGGAATCTCAGGTGGGGGTCTATTGACTCTCCTCATCCTTTCCCTCCACGAGGGAAAATCAACAGGTTTGATCTTGAGAGTTGCTTACAAGTGGGCCCAGCTAGTCTGATGAAGATTGTAGAGGAGGTTTTCTGTAACCCATGTTTTTCACCCACACCCTTGCTCCCGGAAATAATGACTCTGAGGCTTAAATAGTTACAAAAGTCTAGGCCAATATAGCTAGGCTTGTTCCATGACTTGCTCATAACTAATATCCTGTTTACTGTACTCTAAATTCTGTCATGTGGTTGGTTACCTCTGCTCATGTCTCATGCATCTGCCCTACTCACTGTCCCGGGTGAATTTTTGGCCTCCTCACTCTATCCCAGCATTCACTCTCTCTATAGGAACTCCTCCCTCCTACTCCCTGCCTCAGCTATAGGCCACTCAGCTGTTTGTTGATAGGTGAAGAATCCATACAGTACGCAAGAGATTATGCATACAGAAGATGGTACTGGATGTTATGTTTGAAGAACAGTAGTCTACAGCACTGTGTATACACATTTGTGGGCAGGTACACATCCGTGTGTGTGTGTGTGTGTGTGTGTGTGCGCGCGCACACACACACGTGCGCTTGTGAAGGTCACAGGACAACTTCGAGTGTAATTTCTCAGTCGCTGTTTACTTTAAAAGAGTGAAACGAAAAGAGGGTCTCTCTGTGGCCTATAACTGGCCAAGTGGTCCAAGCTGGCTTGACAGTGGACCCCAGGAATCCTTTGTGTCTGCCTCCCCAGAATTAGGATTATAAATGTGTCACCACACTTGGCTTTGTAAGAACTGGGTTCTGAGGGTTTAACTCAGGTCCTTGCAAGCACTTTACTGAATGAGTTGTGTCCTTAGCTTTCATGGTTCTTCTTCTTTTTTTAAATTTTTTTTTTGTTTGTTTTAAGCTCTTACCTGGGTCCAGAGAAATGGCAGCAGTTAAGAGTATCTACAACTTAAACCCAGCATGGTGGCACATGCCTTCAATCCTAGCACTCAAGGAGGCAGAGGCAGGTGGAACTTTGTGAGTTGGAGGCCAGCCTGGTCTACAAAGTAAGTTCCAGGACAGCCAGGCATACACAGAGAAATCCTGTCTTGAAAAACAAAAACAAAAACAAACAAGCAAACAAGCAAGCAAATGTCTACTACTCTTGCATAGGACCAAAACTGGGTTTTCAGTACCCACATCAGGGAGCTCACAAACACTTGTAACTCTAGCTCTAAGGGACCTGATGCCTTCTCATGGCTTTCATCAGTACTCCCCCCCCCACACACACACACATAGAAGAAAAGAAAAAGAGCTACTAGTATTTTTACTATCTTGCAAAGATGTTTTCTTACGAGCTGATGAGATGTCTCTATAAAGTGTTCATTGTCTTCAGAAATGGTTTTATTCCTATGACGCTTGCACAATGAATAGTAAGTGAGAAGAGCACACTTTACCTTCTCCTGGTGTCACAGTAAGGGATGCTCGCAGCTGAGCACAACTCCTCCCTAGATTTCCTGACCTCTGGGTATTTTTACACTTGGGGTCTCAGGTTCAAGGTTCCTTCTAAGAGGAAGGAACAGCTCAGGCGCTGTGTCTCTCTGTGGCCTGCGTTTACCTTGAACTCCTTTGGCCTGTGTTCCAGAACTCTCTACCTCTCCTGCAGTTCCAAAGTAACTGTGTTACTTCGTGTCCCCTCTCTCTCATGGCCCCGTACGTTCACGCCAAATTTCCTTACAGTCATTTCTTGGGTGTCACTTTTTCCCTGTGTCTCCCCTCCTGCCAGCTGCCTAGGGCCACCTGGGACAGATGGATGAGGCTCCCAGGCCAGGTGGTGATAGAATCACAGGTGGTGGTCCCTGTGCTGTCCAGGAAGACCAGCCAGGCTACCACTCACTGGCGCCTTTACCGATGAGATGTCGCCTGGCAAGGGATTCGGGATCACTCAGCTCTGGTGTCACCCCCACCACTCTGCTCCTTGCCTCTCTTCACCCATTCCATGCCAAGCCAGGAGGGGCCTCTGCTGGCCCTGTGAGCTCCCTGCCCATGCCTTAAAGCCACCCTGCTGGTAGCCAACGCAAACTCCCAGCATCCTTTACCACTTGAGGCCTTAATGAACTATACGATGAGTGTCCAAGCCCTATGAACTGTCCACCAACTAAAGGTTAGAAGAGTATTGTTGTGGGGTGAGCAGCAGGCCTGAGCACTGTCCCCAGGGCTGAGGACTAAGGACACTGAGGCAGAGCACACAAATGATCCTGTATTGCTGCAGGTCAGAGTGGGCAGCCTGGGTGCTGGTCGGGACCAGGCACATGCAAGGCTCCTTCTTTGATCATGTTTGGGGCCCCAAACTGAAACACATAGTTAAATAGATCTTGGGTAGACAAAGGAATCGAAATCCAAACAGCACTGGAAAACCCAGGGCCATCTGTAGGGAGCAGGTGGTTGGACAAAACACCAACAGCTGGTCAGCCACAGGTGACAGGCTGAGTCCAGAAAGGAGGGTGTACTGGGGAAAGGGACCAGGCAGAGCAGTGGCCCCAGAGGCTCACACTTCTGGTGGTGAGCCTGGTCTCAGAAAATCTGCCTCCTCCTCCTCCTCCTCCTCCTCCTCCTCCTCCTCCTCCTCCTCCTTCTCCTCCTCCCCCTCCTTCTCCGGGATTGGCTTCATCCTCACCCTTCAAGTTCCGAAAGGACCTGACTAGACCTCTCTCCTCTGCTTCCCTGTGAACACATGCCCCCAATGGAGACATCTGGGAAAAGTGTGGCGAAAAGGCAGAGGCTGGGTGAAAGATCCTACCATTTAAATATGGGTCACCTGGGTGTAATGGTCCCTACAAACTTGAGAAGAGTCCACAGAACTGCTAAAAGGTGCAAATTACTGGGCAAGAGGCATGGAGCCCTCGTGTGAAGTGAAATGGGAGAGTGGACAGTAAAGGCTAAAATGCAGGGGTTGAACCTGGGCTCGGACAGAGGTTAGAAGAGCCACCTATTGAAAACCCACAGTAAAGGGGCTGGTGGGCTAGTGGGGGGCCTGGAAGTCTTCCAGAATGCCAAGCTACACGAAGCTCTTAATGTTCAGACAAGCATAAATAGTGTGTCAAGGAGCTCCTGAGTACAGAAGGTGGCCCCAGTGATAACGGGGGTGGGTGGGAGGGGAGATGAGGGGGAGGGGAAGGATACTGCCGATGGATCAGTGAGGAAGGGATGGGCCCCTGTCTAATTCCAGCCAGTGCAGAGACAATGACGGTGGCCCAGAGCTGGCTGGCCTGAAATCGCCTCTTTCCCCAACCAGGCAACCACACCAGCGTCACCACCTGTCAGTCTTCAGTGGGCTGGGTTGGACATCTGGTCACCTGACAAATGTCTGTCTCTCCCTCCGGGAGTAATGTCAAGCACTCCAGCACTCCACACGATTATTGGAGGGAAGAAAGGCGGCAGTGAAAGGGCAGAGGAGGGACTTAGGTGAGCTTTGGGCAGTAGTGGGAATTGAACCGAGGGCTCTGCTGCTGATCACGGCCTGGACCTGAGCCCCTGATGCTCACTTCCACTTCCAGGTTCCCAAGGAAAGCAAGAATTTGATTTCTTTTCCTTTCCCCAGTAATAAAAATTAGAGTAAACATGCCACTCAAGAAACAAATTGTAGGGCTGGGCTGTGGCTTGCTGGGAAACCACTTCCCTGAGATTCCATTCTCAGGCCTGAAAAAAGAAGGGAAGAAGGGAGAAAATGGAAGAATGAAAAAGAGAACTTTCTTCCATATCTTTCTTCTAATCTTCCTTCCTTTCTTCTCTTCCCTCCCTCCTCTCTTCCTCATCCGGTTTCTTTCCCTCACTTCCTCTCTCCTCACTCCTTTTCCTTTCATTCCCCTCTCTCCCTGCCCCTTTCGCTTTCCTTTCGCATAATGGCTTTGTGTTGAAAAGAGTAAAGGTCAAAGTCAACATGCTGAAGTGTGTAATTGGAACTGGACATGGCGGTGCATCCTGTAATCCCAGTACTCAGGAGGCAGAGGCAGGGCGATTGCTGCACGTTTCCTGGACAACATAGAAAAGCTTCATCTCAAAACACCGTAGTTGAAAGTAAATGAATAATAAAGCATGTACCAATGGGGGAGGGGACGAAATGAGTGGATAATTTTAGGAAACAGAATCATGTCATGCTTCAGGGAGCTGGGACAAGGTCGGCCTTCTCAGACTACACAAGAGTTTTAGGGGCCAGTGAGATGGCTCGGGGAGCAAAGTTGTTTGCCGCCAAAACTGATGACCTGAGGACCTGAGTTCAATCCCTGGAACCCACATGATGGAAGAAGAGAACCGCTGCCCCTCGCCTCCTCTGGCCTCCACAGGAGCGCATGTGCACGAATAAATAATTAAATTAAAAGGTTTAGCATATATGCAGCTAGAAATGATTGCAGAAGTTAAGTGGATCTAGAAAGCAAAGCACATGAGAAATGCTGAAGAGATGGCAGCAATGTCTGAGTTAAAAAAATAGGGAAAAAGAATGACAACAAAACCTATTCTCGGTAGGTCACATTTTGGTCATATTTGCATACACCATTTCCCTCTTCTTTTCCTTTCTTTTTAGTCCTGGCTATCCTGGAGCTCACTACGAGGCTGAGGATGACCTTCAGTTTCTAATCCTGTCTTCATCCTGAGTGCGGGGATCACAGGCTGGGCAGGCATCCTCCCAGCGAGCCAGCACACCCCTCCTCACCCCCCACCACCTCCTTGCCTTCTCTCTTTGTTTTAAAAGAAACAAAACAAGATTGATAATGTCCAGCAGCTTCAGCTGTCGCTCTGATTCTTTCCTCAGGAACAAGAATGGCCAGATGTTTGAAGTTCTTGAAGTCCTTCAAGGTCTTGTTAAACGTTGTCGCCCGCCAACCTGGGTACACAGAGACATTTCTTGGCTCTTTTTCATCCCTTTGCTTTCCAACCAGCCTCTTCTCTTCATCCATTCTCTTTACAGCCTCATGGGCAGCTCACGACCCTCCCACCCTCCTTACCAAATTCTTTCCGAATAAATTTTATTCTTCTGCCCCTCCCCTGCCCTTTTCCCTTTTTCTTCACTCTCCTATTTTGAACTTCCTCAAGTTCTGGCACATTGGACCTGCCCTATGTAATTACTGCTAGTTAGCTTTGTAGCGCTGTAACAGAATACCTAAGACTGTCAAATTAAAAAGAAGAAAGGTTTATTTAAAGTCATAGTTTAGGGCCTTTTAGTTCATGGTCAGTCGGTCCTGTTGGTTTGATGCCTGTGGTAACCGACCATGTGTGCATGGACATGCATGCAGAGGAAATGATTCACCTTCTGGTGGCCAGGAAGCCCCACCCCCAGGATGTTAGTGATGCAAAAACCAACTTCATATATATGTGTGTGTGTGTGTGTGTGTGTGTGTGTGTGTGTGTGTGTAGTAGGTTTTTAAAAATGTACATTCATAGCCAAGGAGAACTATCTAATGTTAATAACTCCATGGTGGATCCTTCTCCAAGGGCCCGCTTTCCTCCCATTGGATCCCACCTCCTAAAGATTCTGCCACTTCCCAGCAGTGCTATGATGACTATCTAACCTTCAACAGATGTGCTCTGGGTAACGTCCTGTGCCATGGCAGCTGCTCCCCTTTATAAGCTCAATGGCCTCTGTTTTAAGT
This sequence comes from Psammomys obesus, assembly GCF_907164565.1. Classification (NCBI taxonomy): domain Eukaryota; kingdom Metazoa; phylum Chordata; class Mammalia; order Rodentia; family Muridae; genus Psammomys; species Psammomys obesus. Next base: position 5,500,232 of record NW_026585587.1, read on the forward strand.
GGTGAGTGTGTCACGGCTGTGCCTTACCAGACAAACTAGAGAAGCAGGATCATATCTGCTCCTGTGTCTGTCATAACAGCGCAGAGGTCGGCTTCAACAAGGCATTCAGTAGTTATTTAGTGAGTGAATAAAACCATCTGAAGTGTGCGTGTGTGTTCGTGTTATGTGTGTATGGGTGTGCTCACAGAGGCCAAAGGTCAACACTGGGTGTCTTGCTCAGTCTCTGTCTACCTTATCTTCTAAGGAGGGAGTTTCTTGTTGAATGTGGAGTTCATTGATCTATCTGCAGACGACCAAACTGCTCCACAGGGTCCCCTGCCCAGCTTTTGACTTGGGAACCTGAACTCAGGACAACATGCTGGTGTGGTGCGCACTTTTCTAACTGAGCCATCTCCCCATCTCCTGAGAGGTTTTTCCGTGCCCCTTCGGAGGCTGATAACAGCCCTCTTGCTTCTAGACAATCCAAGGAACTCTTAGCCTTTGGTATACAGACCTCGAAGCCTTCGCCAATACAAGCAGAACCACAGTTCAGTATAACCTAGATGCCTCACAGTCGCATGCACTCCATTTTATTCATGTCACAACTTCACTCTGAGAAGGGGAAGCTGGGGGCATTGGTGCCAAAACGGAGCTCAGAGCTCCCAGGCCCTTTTGACACATGTAGCTGTAAAGAAATGACTGTTTCCTCAAAGAGACTTTACAAAGAAGGAGGATCTCTCTCTCTCTGCTTCCTGGACTTCAGACATGATGACTGGAGCTTCAGCAGCTCTTTGGGGGCCTTAGAAATGGAAACCACAGATGACAGCATAACACGATAGCACTTGTGGTTTCTGGCCAGCTGCGTACTGCACCAGCCTTGAGAGGATTACTTCCAGACTTCCTATGTGGAGGAGGAAATCCACTTGCAGCTTGCTTTGGCTCCAGCTTCTCTGTGCTTCTCCATCACTTGATGTTAGGCCTACCGCAGCAAGCCTTTCTGAAGACCAGTTGAAAGTGAGCCAGGAATGGTGGAGCACACCGTTTATCCCAGCACTGGAGGCAGAGACAGGCGGGATCTCTGCAGCCTGGTCTACAGAGTGAGTTCTAGGACAGCCAGAGCTAAGTAGTGAGACCCTTGTATCAATCACTCAATCAATCGATAAATAAAGCAAACAATTTTTTTTTAAAAAGGAAGGAAGGAAGGAAGGAAGGAAGGAAGGAAGGAAGGAAGGAAGGAAGGAAGGAAGAAAGAAAGAAAGAAATTGGTGTTATTAAAGAGTCTTCTGAAACCATTTTCCATTCTCTAGAAAATCATCTCCAACCCAGAAAATGGATTTTTCAGTGCCTGGCCTTGTACCTACTATCAAAACATAAGTGCCTTAATATTTTTATTGCTCTGATAAAACACCATGACCAAGACAACTTCTAGAAGAAAACCTTTAATGTGGCTTATGGTTTCAAGGAGCTAGAGTTCGTGATGGTGGATGGGAGGACTGGATGAGAGCTCACATCCTGATCCACAGCTCCTAAGTGGAGAGAGCACTGGGAACCAGAGGAATCTTTTGAAACCTCAAGGCTCTGTAACACAACTGCTTGAAAGGGGCCACACCTCCTAATCCTCCCCGAATAGTCCTTTTGCTTCTAGACAACCAGCAAACAACTATTTATATGAACCTATGGAGGCCACTCTCATTCAAACCACCGCATGTTTTTTTGTTTGTTTAGTTTGATTTGGTTTGGTTTGGTTTTGGTTTTAGAGACAGGGTTACTCTGTGTAGCCTTGGCTATCCTGGACTCGCTTTGTAGACCAGGCTGGCCTCGAACTCAGAGATCCACCTGCCTCTGCCTCCGGAGTGCTGGGATTAAAAGGTGTGCACCAGCACTGCCCAGCCCACCACACCTTTGTAACCTAAAATAATATCACGTTTTAAGACACCGTGATAGCTGGTCTCGGTGGTGCACACTGCAATCCCAGCATTTGGGAGGCAGAGGCAAGTAGATCTCTGTGAGTTCGAGGCCAGCCTGGTCTACCTAGTAAGTTCCAGGACAGCCAGAGCTACATAGCGAGACTCTGTCTCAAAAAAAAGTAATAAAATAAAAAGGGAAACGAAAGATGTGATGATTACTGCAGGCTACAGCGTTATTGTCCTCAGGAAATTCAACTCTTCACTGAGGGGCTCTATCTGTGAAGAGGTAAGTAGCATCCAACACGGAAACAATGTCACCAGCAGGTGCCATGAGACTCCATAAGAGGAAACCACCAGGTCCTTGGTGGGCAGGACAGGGCAGTGCTACAGCACTTCAGGAAAGATCTGGCAGGAAGGGGCAACAGGGAGACACTGGCTGTGAGCTTGGGGGTGCCTTCAGTCAAGTTCTTCCTGATTCCTCCAGCTGGCGTTGAGCCTCCCCTCTCTCGTGGTCCATACAGCCTTGTGACAGCTTCTAATGCTACAGGTGACCCACGAGATGTCAGTACCGTACAGGAGGGCAGGGACACCCTGTTTTTATGTCCCTCTCACCAGACTCCTGAAAGGATGGTTAATGGGCTACTCAAATTCCCCTGGGTGGGTTTGTCATCAGCGTCTGCGCCACATCTCCAAGCAAGCTACCTCCACCTGGTATTTCTTTGAAATGACATAAAGGGGACCGCAGCGTTGCTCAGCTGGTAGCATGCTTTCCTAGAAGTAAGGAACCCCTGGGTTTGAGCCCCAGCACCACATAGAACTGTGTATGGTGGTACACAATGTGTAATCCCAGCACCGGGAAAGTGGAGGCAGGAGGATCACAAAGTTAAGGTCATCCTTGGCTGCACAGTCAGTCTGTGGTCTTCTTGGGCTAGGCCCTGTAATACATAAGTCACTGTGGTCCGTTTTCAGTATGAGGTGCACTTAGAGATCACCAGAGAATCACAGACAGCAGGAGGCCCCTGTCTTTCCGAGGAGGCAGCTGGCACCTGTGGTCCAGGCTCATCAGAGGACTGAAGAGTCACAGGCAGTCTGCTAGTCTGCTGAGACTGAGCCCAGCCTCAGGAAAGAAGGGAATCTCAAGCCCCAGGCTGCTAGACATTAGATAAGGCTTTGCATCTTTTTGTTTTGTTTTCCCGAGACAGGGTTTCTCTGTGTAGTCTTGGCTGTCCTGGACTCGCTTTGTAGACTAGGCTGGCCTTGAACTCACAGAGATCTGCCTGCCTCTGCCTCCCTGAGTGCTGGGTTTACAGGCCTGCGCCACCTCACCTGGCTAAGACTTTGCATATTGGCTAAGACTTTACATAACAGGGAATCAAAGGGAAGGGATGATACCAGGAAGATTGTATCTCCCTGAAAAACTCAGCTGACAAGGAATTCATGGGGCAGAGAAATGCAATTAGAAAAGTAAAAATAACTGTTTTGCACCAAATTGCCACTTTGGTGGTTTTTGACTTCTCTAGGTCTATGTCCAGCTTAGCAAGGCTTTAAAATAAACTGCTTGATTTCAATGCTTAGTCTCCAGGACTCTTGTTATACGAAGTTAGGATCTTTATATTGTTTCTCACAACCCTGTTCATAGATTGATAGAGGTAGATAGATAAATAGATACATAGATAGATGATAGAAAAGGAGAAAGATGGGGAGAGAATGATAGAAAAAAAGATAGATAGATAGATAGATAGATAGATAGATAGATAGATAGATAGATAGATAGATAGATGGATTGGTAATGGATAAATGGACAGACAGGCAGACAGATAGATAGGTTTGCACACACAAAGCCAAGTATAGGGTCTCACTTTAAAAAACAACAACTTTGTTTTGGTTTGTTTGTTTTGCTTTTCTGCATAGCCCTGACTGTCCTGGAACTATCTCTGTAGACCAGGCTGGTCTTGAAGTCAGAGACTCGCATGCCTCTGCCTCCTGAGTGCCAGGATTAAAGGCGTGAGCCCCACCATCCATCTTGGTTCTCACACTCTTTTTTAAGCTCAGCATTTAGGAGGAGGGAGGATTGTCAAAAATTCAGGGCCTTCCTGGTTTACATAGTGAGTTCCTAGCCTCCAGAGCTACATAATGAGATTTTGTCTCAGAACCACAAAATGAATAAATAGCTCTGCTTAAAGGGCTTGCTGATAGAATGTGTGCTGCGCACTCATGAGGTTGGGTTCCACCGCCAAAATTAAAATCACACGACAATCACATGTATTGTGCTTTTAAAATACCAGGAAAACATTTACAAAGGAAGCTAATCTTTCATCACTAATGCCGGCATCCAAAAATCCTGGGCATTTCAGTGTGTCCCCATAGTGACAGAAACAAGTGCTGGGTTTTTTGTTTTGTTTTGTTTGTTTTGAGTTTTGTTAAAGCCATGCATGTTGGCACACACCTTTAATCCCAGCACTCAGGACTCAGAGACAGGCAGATCTCTGTGAATTCAAGGCCAACCTGGTCTACATAGAGAGTTTAGGACAAACACAGGTACACAGTGAAACCCTGTCTTGAAAAACCAAAAAAGAAAAAAGAAAACCTGTATTGAATGTCTCTTGAGTAGCTAGCTTCTCCTCAGTAAGAGGCTGTGTGTGTGTGTGTGTGTGTGTGTGTGTGTGTGTGTGTTAGGGTGTATGTGTTTGTGTGTCTACGAGCATGTGTGTGAATGCGTGGGTGACTGTGTTTGTGTGTGTAGACATGTATGTCAGTCTGGGTGAGTGTGTGTGTGTGTGTGTGTGTGTTTGTTAGAGTGTACGCATTTGTGTGTATATGACCATGTGTGTGTCTGTGTGTGTGTTTGTGTGTGTGTGACTGTGTGTGTGTAAGCATGTGTGTCAGTCTGAGTGTGTGTATGTTATATTGTGTGTGCATGTGTGTGTTTGTGTTGAGTGTGAGTGTATGTGTGACTGTGATTGTGATTGTGTGTTAGTGTGTATATGAGCATATATGTGTGAATATGCGTGTTTGTGTGTGTGAGAGCAGCCCCATATCCCACACCTGGGGTTAAAACAAAAACATATTCACGTAATATAACTGGGTTCTTAAAGAAAACTAGATTCTCAGTACACATAGGGGTGTAGCCTGTAATCCCAGCCCTTAGGAGGCAGAGGCAGGAAGATCACCCACAAGCTCCAGGTCAGCCTGGTCTACACAGCGAGTTCCAAATCAGTCAGGACTACACAGTAAGGCCCTGTTCACAAACCAAAACAACTACACCTCACCTTTGCTTTCCAGTCTTATGTATGAGACAATCAGGTGGGCTGGAGCTCAGTGGTAGGGCACTTGCCTTGTTTGCTGCATATCCTAGGTTCAATCCTCAGGCAGAGAACAAAACAAAGCAAAAACTATACAGTCAGGACAGGAGACACACCCACGTCTCAGAGTTATCCCAAATGCCGGCCATCAGAGGTCACATGCTCCGGCAGGAGAGGGGAAGAGTTCAGAAGCACATCCCACAGCATTCTACAAATCTAGCCCCGCTCTTCTAGATCGCCATCAATGGGACCTCAGGGAAAGACAGAATGTGGCAAATAGCTGCAAGTCAGTGTCCACAGGAACGAGCCTGCTCCGCAGGGACTAGGATGCCTTTTTACCGCAGCAGCTCGAGGTTTGTAAACATTGTTTTTAGTTCCTCGGGTGAAGGAATGACATCAGAGCTATCCCCATGCTGTGCGAATATGGCTAGGGCTGGGCCCAGAGCATTTCTTTGTTCTATCTATTCCTAGGCCTACGCTTCTAGCCTCTGTACAATCTAATCTTCTGCAATCCCAGACCTTGAAGGCTTCAGCTTCCAGCTTCTGTCTGCTCTCCTAGACCTAGAATGTTCAAGACTTAGTGCTGAATACACTCACCATTTCTAGCTCTTTCTGAACTCTCACTGGCTGGTTCAACTCAGCTGTTCCAGCTCAAACTTCTCTCCAAGCTGCCTGATTCAAGCTGGCTTCTCTTGCCTTCTGACTGAATTGCTCTGCCTGGCCTCAAACTAACTCTGGCAATGTGTTCTAATCTGGCTCCTTCTCATTCTCTGACTTTTTTTCTCTGTCTCTATAAAACTGTCCAGGTAAAAATGCCACACACACTTCCACACTACACTACTCCTTCTCTCCCTGTGCTGTTCTTAAGTAGCCTCTCTTTCCTGTCCTGTTCTCTCACTCATCCTGTCAAATCTTTTTGATTCGTCACTTTGTCTGCCTCTCAATTAGACCTCACTTTCAAACATGCTGCTTCCTTCTACAAACTCATCTTACTTTCATTGTTTGGGGCTAAAGGTGTGTTCTAAGGGTGTGTCCGTATCCCAGCCAGATCATACTGTATAATTCAGGGCCTGTCTTCGTCCAGCCAGATCCCATAGACCTGGAAGGTGATCCCTTGCCAGAGCAGCCATGTTGCTGGATTAAAATTTCTCTACGACTGTTACTGTTCTCACTCCACTGTCCACTCCACAAGCATTTGACTAACCATTCGCATTTCTTCTCTGGATCCTGTGTCCTGAAAGGTGGCTTTCCTGGCCACGGTGTGCATGGACTATACAGGGAATGTTTGATGGAGGAGGCGGGCCTTGTGCTCCTTGGAGACGATATGGCAAGGAGTAAACGAGAATGTATCATGAATGCTGTTCTACTCACACTCGAATCCTGGGCAAAGACTCCTTGCTGCGTGCACATTCTCTTTGCAGTGGAAGCAATAGCAAAACGATCTCAAAGAGCGGCCATCAAGGCCTGAGTGTCTTTCCTGTCCCTGTTCCAGGGGAGGAAGAGGACTTCCTGTCTGCCTTCCTCACAACCAGAGCCAGCCACATCTCTCAGTCATACCTACTGTTCCAGTGACTCCAAAGACCAGCGCTGGAGATGAGAGCCCCTTCAAGACTTTGAAGACCCACAGATGCGGCTCCTGACTTTGCCACTTCATCCGACATGGAGGATTTGGACTGCGTTCCCTGTTTCCTGTGGCGGTGGTGTAGCTCAATCTCATCAAGATGGGAAATACATTTTTTTTATGCAAGCCAAGGCCAAAAGCACAGGAGCTGGGGTGGGGGTGGGGTAAGGAGAGGAGGGGGAAATAGGAAGTCCAAGGCTGACACCCTGCAGGCCAGAGAAGCAGCCTGTGCTCTCTTCCGGCCCTAAGAATAAAATCTCCCCGATAGGGCTGTGCTCTTCTTCCCTATTATGGATATGTAGTTTGGACCTGGAGAACAATTGCTCCCTATAAACAGAGGTGGGCAGCCCTGCTCGCCTTTCCTTTTCCTTTGAGAGTCATGCAGGCTGATGTGGCCCTAGACACCCTCTGACAGCAGATTACACTTTGTTTGAATTAATAAAACCTTGTTGGGTTTATTGCTGGTTTTAGGGCTCAGTCCCTTATTTGGCTTTGGAAAAGGACACGTCTCTGCTGATTCATAGCTCCCCTATTGTACTGGGCACACAGAGGAGATAAGGACAGCTGGAGGCTGGGAGCAAGGCGACCAAAGACTCACACAGCAGCCTCGGATGCCGCCCTATCGCTGTCCCTTTGCCTAAGCACAAACGCTGATTGACTGAGACTTCTGTTGATGAGAAGGGGCTTCCGGGGACTGGGAGTTTATCCACAGAGATCTTGTTAAAGTAGAGAAAGGCCTGGTGGTGATGGTGGGGGCCTTTGTGGTCACATAAAGATGGGCTCAACACTGGCTCTCTGTGTACGTCAGGGCATCGCTGTCCCCTCCGAGCCTATTTCCTCACTTGCAAAGACAGATGAAGAGCACTGAGGAAAGGGATAGGGATGGCCAGTGAAGCACAGCAGTGCACAGAGGGGTGCCTTAGGGGCGGCTGGCTGACTAGCAGTCCTTCAGGGCCCCAGTTAACCAGACAGGGTCCCCACGGGTCAGATTCAGTCATAGGGGCTTTGTAATCTGATTTCACACTTATCAGGACACACAGGTTTTTGAAAGGTCAGTTAATGTTAGCCTGATCACAGATGTGAGAAGGCCCTGCCACAGATGCAAAACGAGACATTTCAGCCGCTGGACAACCGTATGCTTTGGGCGCTCATGGTTGACGGGTGAGTAGGTGGGAAACTTGGTGGAGGAGCCGTGGGAATAGATGGTACTGGTTAAATTAAGTGATCTATTAGCTGCTTGCTCCACGGGTCTCTTCCCCACACCAAGCAGCTTTGCTTTCCTGCTGCTTACATTTGCTGTCTCTCCACCCATTCTTCCCTCCTAACCGTGCTTCTTAACAACACTGACGTTTTTATTCAAGAATCTGGGGTACACTCTCTCACCCCGTGGGTATTTGTGAGACTGGTTTCACTTGCAGCTTCTCTTCTACTCCAACCATAACTGACCAAAAACAAAACAAAACAAAACAAAAAAACAAACCTGGCAGTGCTGGCGCACACCTTCAATCCCAGCACTCCGGAGGCAGAGGCGAGTGGAGCTCTGTGAGTTCGAGGCCAGCCTGCACAGAGCAAGCTCCGGGACAACCAGGGCTACACAGAGAAACGCTGTTTCAAAAAACCAAACCAACCAACCAACCAACCAAACAAACAACCCATGGGGCAACTAAGGAGAACTATCCTTGGCTTAAGGTTCAAGTATCTCAAGGGATGTACCCTGCAGGGTCCTAACTTCTTCCTACTGGTTAAAATTGTCACTACTTCCCCAGAGGAGCACAGGCTAAACACAAAACCCTCAACAAGAGAGCTTTGGGGAGACAGACAAGATCCAAACTATAGAAACGGCAGGAGGGACTCTGCATATGGGCATATGGGGCGTGAGGCCCAGACGGGCCCAGAGTATTTGTTTGAGCCAGATATAATCAAGGTCTTATAAAGGGACCAGAGTTCGGGCCAGGGAAGACGATGATGTGATGTGTGGAAAAGGAGTGTGTGTGTTTGGGGGGTGTGGGGGGGGTGCATTGCCCTCTGAAGAGAACAAAAGAGGCCACAGGCCAAGGTTCACCTGAGGCCCCTGGAAGTTGACGGAGGTCAGGAAGTGGACGGCTCCTCCCAGCCTCTGTTAGGAAGCCTCGGTGAAATGCCAGTAAGCACAGAAACAGGACTTTCAGAGACGCACTTGCATTGTTCAAACCGCTCGGTGTGCGGAATCTGTTAGGGGGTCACAGGGGACTCATAGAGGTGTGCCTGCAGGAATGCCACACAGCCGGGCCACGAGACTTTCATTAACGGAGGCTGGACCGACCCAAACTCCATCACATAATTTCCAGGGAGGAGTAGCCTCCTTCTGCAGCCCCTCCCATTTCAGCAACTGGCCCAGACTGCTTCCTAGCCTCAGTGATCCTTGAGTGGCCATCAGCGGCTCCGTAAGCCTGTGCTTGTCACCGCCGTGTTTAAAGGGATTTTTCTATAGATGTCGCCATGTCATCCCTCGAGATGTTTTCCATGGCAGCTACACTCCAGGGTCACCTAGTGTGCCAGCGAGCCGTCACAACTCACCTAAGACAGAAAAGGTTTGTTATGGTTCCTGCTTTCAGAGGGCTGAGTCCAGGGTCACGTGGTCCTGTTACCTTGGATCTATGGCAGCACGGGGGCGTCTTGTCAGGAGCACCTGTTAGGAGTCTGGACTGCCCGCCTTATGGCAGGCAGGAAGTGGAAGGAAGAGGAAATGGCAGGCATCCCACAAGTCCTCTGAGGAGCACACCCCCAGTGCCCTAACTGCCTCTAGGTTCCACCACCTCCTCCAAAGTACAAGCTGGCCGCATGCGGGACACTGAAGGTTCAAACTGCAACACACCAAGATATATCTTTTCCATTTTTACTGCCTCTATTTGACCTCTAATGGCCTAGTTAGCACTTCCTATCGCTTTTTCAGGGGGTGAGATCTGTAAGCATGTGTGCTATATTACGTACTAATAAACTATTTGTTAGAGAAAGAAGCCTTGATCCTCAGCTCTCAACCTCTGTCCTTCTAAGTGTGCGCCTTCTATCTTTGGGGTCTTTGATCATCTTCCCCGAAGATCATTACTCTTGCCTCTCAGGGGGGGCGTGATGAGCAGATGCAGCCTGTTCAAATAGTTCCACCCCTCAGCTGTTGTGGACTCTATGAGTTCCGTGTGGCTCACTTTCATCCTGGGCTGTGACCTAGTCTAGAGAGTCCTCCGTGGTGTGAAATCAGCGTGCCAGGCCAGAGGAACATATCCACTTGCAGAGTCCCTGTCCCCTCCACACCGGCACAGATGGCCTCAGATTTCTCCTCGTTCATTGCAAGGGTGGCAGATCCCACACCCTCTTTCTGCAACTGCTGCCCCAGGCTCTGTCCGGTTTTATTTGTGTTTTGCTTTTTGAGACAGTGTCTCTCTGTATAGCCTTGGCTGTCCCCAAGGTCTCAAAATGCAGACCAGGTTGGCCTTGAACTCACAGAGATCTGCTTGCTTCTGCTTCTTGAATGCTGGGGTAAGCATGTGCTACCATGCCTGGCGTCTGTTCAGTGTTTTAAATGCCTGCAACCCAATAAATGTACTAAAAACAATACATGTAAGTTTAATACTAGAAAACATCTGTCTTGTTTGCTAAACCCCTGTTCCTGAGATATTAAAAAAACTCATTTTCCCATGTCTAGTGCTGATCTTTTGAACCCTTTATTTAGAGAGAGACAGCCCATGTACACAGATAAGAAAGTTTGCTTTAATTATTGGGCCATGAGTTTCACTTGTTCTTTGTCCTCAGATCTATGGGATTAACAAACCCTGGGATTAGGCATGTGCTCATTACACCATCCTGACCTACAAGAGCTCTGGGGACTCAAACTCAGACCCTCTACCTTCACGGCAAGCATTCCACCCACTGAGCTTTCTTCCTTCTCTGCTGTCTTTTCTCTGAAACAATAAACAACTTCCCACGGGGAGAGGACCACAGTGAAAATCTAACACAAATGCAGCACTTTGGAAAAGAAAAAAAATTCAATGTTTGACCATCCTCCTGGAATTTCTGAGATGATGGAGTTGAGTTATGACAGAGTAGTAAGGTTAGTTATTTTTTCTGTTTCTATGATAAAATATCACAATGAAAAACAACGTAAAGAAGAAAGTTTTTTTTTTTTTTGGCTGACAGCTCCAGAGGGTAGAGTCCAAAATGGCAGAAATAGGAAGCTGAGCGCTTACATTTCAGCAGGACTAAGGGAGCAGAGAGAGCAAACAGGAAGTGGGGTGAGGCCTTAAACCCTCAAAACCCACCCCGAGAGAATGACTTCCTCGGGTAAGGCTGTAAAATGTTCTATAACTTCCCCCAAAGACAGCCACCGGCCGGGGACCAAGCGTTCAAATTCATCAACCTATGGAGGACATTCCTCATTAAACCATAACAGGCCTGGGGAGTTCTAAATAGAACCTGAGCTTGGTGAGCTGCAGGCTGCTCTGGGATGAACGACATCCCAGAGGTGCTTTTGTCTCCTCAGTATCATAGGGGATTTGTTCCAGGACCCCTCTCCCCTGCAAGGGCACCAGTATCCACAGGTGCTTAAGCCCTTATACATAATTGCACAATATCTACACAAAACCTATATATCCTCCTGTAAGCACTGTGGAGGTAGAGGCAGATGTGTCTCTGTGAGTTCAAGGCCATCCAGGGTCATATAGCAAGATTTTGCCTCAAACACAACATAAAACAACACAAGCCCAGCATGTACAGGTTGTACAGTATTTGAAGCCGTTTAAACATATTCACTTCCTCTCTTTCAAGCACCTTTTCAGGAGCCAGTGAGATGGCTCAGCAGGTTAAGGCACCAAGCTGGTGCCCTGAATTCAGGCCCCAGAATTGGCGTGGTAGAAGAGGAGAATGCTCTGCTGTATCTGTTCTCCGGCCTTCACTGGCACTCACAGTAAATAAGCGAGTGAGTAGGTACATACGTAAATAAATAGATAAATAAAGGAAATTTTAAGTAACCCATCTCCTCACCGTTTCTGTGAGTAAACCTGCACTGCTTCTGATTTAGACATCACTGTTCACCAACAGAAGACCATCTGTGCCCCTAAGAATAAAATTCATGTCTTTGATAGCCTGATGACTCAAAGTCACGTTAAAGACACCCTCTTACACATATTGAAGTTTTGGGCAGTCCCAGAGACACTTCTCATCGTGTATAGCTCCAGCTGGCCCCAAGCTTGTGATTCTCCAGCCTCGGCCTCCCAAGCGCAGGTATCACAGACGTGACTCATCGTGTTCGGCATGCCTTATCACTTCTTCCTGTGTGACGCTTCATTCATAACCGCTGTGGGTGCTGCTCACGTCACGACCACCCTGCTAAGATGGGGATAAAGGCCAGGACGTGAGAGTCTGTATCCCAGAACAGCTGCAGCCCAGGATGACAGACATTCTGACAGTCTGCCCAGGTCTATCCCCAAAGCACATAAAACCAGGTTACAGCTTCTGGTCAGTTGGAAACACCCCAATAATAGAGCTAACTGCTGTCTCACGGCTGGCAGGCCCATAGCAGAGTGTCACCGGGCTGATAATGTCATTTGTTCTGCTGAGAAAACCCACTCACACCCTGGGGGGAAATTTAAGGTACTTCTGTAATGGGACCTCATCTAGATCTTACAATTTGAGCATGGACTGTTCTGGAAAACATAGCACATGTCCATTCTGAAGCCCTTACCTTTGACTGACCCCAAACCAAGGCCTCTCGTCAAGCATCTGAAGACACACCTGAGGGCTGGCGCGCAGCACTCCCCGCTTCTGAAGCTGGAAGTTATCCTGGGTAGACCCGGAAGCCTCGGCGTTAGGAGCCAGGATCCAGGTCTGCACCAGCTGTTCACTGGCTTGTGACCTTGCACCATTTCTTTCACCTCTGAGGCCGCTCTTTTCTCATATTGGGAACAAAAGCCACCTCAGGTGATTATTTCAGGTCCCTCTTGCTCTGCAACTCTGTGACGACTCATCGGCCAGAGGGATTCCTTCTGTGTGTCTTGGAAGGCATCCAGCTCAGGATTACTTATTCTGCAAGGCAGCCGTTCCTTTGTTTGCTGGCCTGGGGGAACCCAGACATTTTAGTATAGGAGGGCTGGCAGGGAGTGCCTGGCAGGGGTGTCCTTTGCCTCAGGCTGCGTCACTGGCACAAGTTCAGCCTCTTCGGTGGAGCTTCATCCCACCCTTGTTATGTGGTCAGACCTGCTACCTTCAGGGAAGTACACACAAGACAATAGCTCCCTTTGACAGGGAAGAAGCCTTTCTGCCATGGTAGCAGAAGCTCTGTTAAGAGAGTTCTGCTAGTGACTACTTTGTACCATGGCTTATTTTCATTAACTCGACCCATACATGTTTAAATGGAGGCTTGTGTGTGCCTTTTGTTACTATAACAAATACTTGAAGTCGTCCATTTTTGAAGAGAGAAGGCTTATGTTGGTTGATGGATTCAGAGATTCCTGTCTACAATCCAGTGCATCCATGCTTCTTAGACTTCTGCGGGAGAGAGAGTCAGGTAACAATGGCAGGGGGTCATCATGCGGCAAAGCTGTGCACTTCATGGTCAAGAAGTGTGAGGAAGAGAAAGGGGTTCCCATCAGGTCATTAGAGCTTCCTTCTAAGGCAAGCTGTAATGACCCAAAGGCCACCCGCCAGCCTCACCTCTTAAAGGTCCCACCACTTCCCCAATTGCACCACGGACTGGGTCAAGCCTTGAGGCTGCAGGTCTTTGTGGGGCATTCCAGCTCCAAACTGTAGCAAGGGCACTACCGAGCTCACTGTGGGTCGCTGTGAAGAATAAACTAGCTCAGCTGGTCTTGGTGATGTGTGCCTATAATCCTAGCACCTCGAAGGTGGTAGAAGCGGGAAGATTAGGAGTTCAGGACTAGCATAGTGAATCTGAGGCTAGCCCGCACTGCAGGAGATCCTACTTTCACAAACAGAAGGAAACTAGTTCATTTGAAAGGTGAATGGTACAAAATAATTTCTGATAGTGTCTGCCCTCAAGTCTTTTTTTTTTTTTTTTTTTTTTCACTGCTATAGAGAACACCTGATGGTCAGGGAGGCTGAGGCAGGTGGATCTCTGTAAGTTTGAGCCAGCCTGGTCTACAAAGCTAGTCCAGGACAGCCAAGGATACACAGAGAAACCATGTCTTAGAAGAAAGGGAAGAGGAAGAGGAGGAGGGAGAAGAGGAGGAGGAGGAGGAGGAAGAAAACCATGAAACGAAAGAACTGAAGGCAGGGTACATTTCAGCTAGTTTGAACATACGGCTCATCAAGGGTGTTGAGGGGGATCATGGCAGCAGGTGCTCGAAGCGGCTGGTCACATGGTATCCCCAACCAGGAAACAGAGAGAGATGAATGCTGGCGCTCTCCTTTACATTCAGTCTTAGTCCCCAGGTAGTGGTGTGGTATGAGAGTTCCCTGCTCTTTCCCTTCCTTTTCTGGAAACACCCTCAGAGACACGCCCAGAGGTGTGTTTCCATGGCGGCTCTAACCCCCATCAAGTTGACAGAGTAACCATCATAGGCCAGCCGAAGAGAGCACCAGTGTCTGCCTTCTACCCGACACCCCTCCCTTCCTTCTCCAGACAGGGCCATCCTTCCCTGATCTTTGGGGTCACAGATTTGTGATGCAATAGTCCGTTCTTGGAAAATGAGTCGTAACCCATTTTGTTCGTTTTGAAGCTGCACTTAGCCACCGGTTTCACAGACTTGGGCTGGTGTGCAAGCCCGCCACGTGGTTTTTGCCAGATAATTACCGTTACGCCGGGGCAAATTCACATCGCATATGCTGTGATAATTTTCTTTCCTTTCAAGATAACAATTCTCTGTAAAATGAATACGCTATTCTCTGAAAGGTTTACAGTGTACTCTCTCCATCTGTGGGTTTTCCCTTGACTACTCCCTTTGATTTACTCTCTTATAAGGTAAGTTTTTTTTTTTTTGTTTTTTTTTGTTTTTTTGTTTTTTTTAACGAGCAGGACGTTTATTGATTTGTGTGTTTTCCAAGGACTTGTGGACCTTACATTCTTGGAGTAGTTTCTAGTTGGAGACTTGGGCTTCTGCTAACAGGGGCTGTCGCTCAGTGGCAGAGTGTTTGCCCAGCATACACAAGACCGTAGGTGCCAGAGAGAAGGAGAAGCAGCAGGAGAAGGGGAGGGACTCAATTTGATGAGTCTGCAGAACCAGGCTTCCCTGCATGCCTGTCACTTGGCCCTTCCAGTGACTCTTTAAAACAAAACAAAACAAAACAAAAACCAGGAGTGACATTGTTAAGTACATTCTCGAGTTGTTTCCTTGTGTTGCGGGAGTGGAATTGGTGGAGCGGCAGGGTGTGTGCATAATTAACTTGACGAGATGATGCCAAGTATTTTTTTTTTTTTTTTTGAGTGGTTAGAGACCTGCAGCTGCGTTTCCTGGGATCCACTTGATCTTGAATGTGGCTGCGAAGAAAACTGGACCCGGCCAGCTTTGGCTCCCCTGGTCTGGTCTGCCTGTTCTGTTAAGATGCTTGAAGAATTTCCTCTAAAAGATTTGTTTTCGTTCATTTTAATTGCGTGTAGGTGTTTGTGTCTGCATGTGTGTACGTGCAGGTGAGTGGGAAGGCAGCCTGTGGAGCCAGAGACATCAGGTCCCCCGAGCTGGGATTACAGATGGGTGTGAGCTGCCTGAAATGCAGGCAGGGAACTGAACCCGGGTCCTCTGGAAGAGCAGCAAGAGCTTTTAAGCCCTGAGGCATCTCTCCAGCCCCTAAAGAATCTCTTCAGCATCGGAGTTTACGTTAACTCTTAATTGTAACATACTTCATCACATTCTATATCACATTTTCTTACAACACGCTAGTCTGTTTATTACTATATTCAGTACTCTATCTCAGGGAAACATACTTAACCACGCCTCACAACATTTTTTTAAATTGTATTTATTTGTGTATACATGCCTGCCATGGCATACATGAGGCAGTCAGAGGGCAATTTAGAGGAGTCAGTTCTGTCTTCCTACCATGTGGCTTTCGGGGTACAGACTCAGGTTGGCCTAGCCACCTCCATATCCCTGGTCATACTTCTGAGCGCATCTTTAATTCCTTGTACTGGGCTCCCTCGTATTAACCTTCTTTGACCCCCTTCACTACCCACACCTTTGTTGTCTGATTATCATCAGCTTTTCCTGAAGGTGGTAGCCCAGAGGTCAGTGGTATTGTTTCTTCTCATTTATATTGTAATTCCATGATGATGTGACTCCTCATGTCCTTAAATTTAAGATCACTTTCCCTTCTGTTTCTCTTGTTTGCCTGTGTGAGCAGTTTTAAAATGGCTAGCATAAAATACAGACAGAAGCAATCTAAGGGGATCATTCTGGCTCATGATTCAGGGGATCCAATCCATCGCGGCCACAGAACAGCACGGCAGCTAGAGCAACTGGCTCCATGACAGAGGGAGCTTGGTATTTGACTTGTTGTGTCTCATGGTCCAAGAAGTACAGAGCCCAGACAGAAAAGGAAGCCCACTCTAACCCCAAAGCCCATCTCTTGGGGACTCCCCAAACACCACCACCAGTTGGGGACCAAGTATCCCAACAAGAGTCCATAGACGACATCTTGCTTTCAACTTGTACCAGCACCCATCTTTGGGTTTTCAGTTTATTTGACGGGCTCATGCTTTCATGATGCCATGCAGTGTGGAGAATGGGAGAGGTGGCCATCTCCTGCCTGAGTTCCCCGAATCCCTCTCACATGGTTCCTGACCATTTCTTGGTATGCTGCGTTCATTTCCCCCTTTTTCCTCACGCTTGGGTTTCGCGTTTGCTTTGCTTTATCTTTTCATTTTGCTCATGTTTGGGCAACTTCATCCCCTTGTAATTGTTCCAAACTTACTTCCTTCTGTTCTCGTTTTTCTCCTTTGGTTTCCTGTGCAGAAGGTGAGACAGGGAAGGCTGGCAGGCAGAGCAACCAGGCTCTGTCTGCTGTGTCTCTGGACCTGTGTCAGCAGTCAGTCTTCCAGTTTGGATAGCACACACAGTTCCTTCAGGGAGGCAGAACCTTCGCATTGTTGACCAAATTTAGCTTGTTGCCCTGGAGCCTTCACTTTGGCCGAAAATCAGTCCAGTTCTTCACTTCCCCCATCTTACCCCTTTCCTCCACAATGGCAGCCTCTGACTTTCCAGTCACAGTGGGAAATGCAAAAGTAAAAATTAAAAAAATTAAAAAAAAATAGCAAAAACTCTGCATTTAAAGATGGGGAGAGATCAGGGACAGAGTCCGCTTCCATCAACCTCCAGGGCTCATAAAATGTCTCTAGAAATAAGAAAAGAAAAGTGATGCAGATGGGTGTCACGCCTGTCACCAACTTGAAGTCCTCCAGCTGCCTTCAGCCACGGGAATGGTTTGCTCCTTTTTGCATCCACTCAAGTGCACAGCATGAGTCATCTGAGGTTCCAAAGCCCAGCAGGACCAAGGTACGATCATGCCCCAACTGGTGGGGCAAAGCTGAGGCAGGGCGTAGACGCCTCAGTGGTAGTATCAGACAGGAGGTCGGGGGGAAGCCTGGGAAGGTTTACCTTGGGCCATGACTCAGAGCCTGGAAACAATGACTTCAGCACAGATCGCGACCTGGAAATCAATCTAGTCAGCTGTCTGGGTTGGAAGAGAGATTTCCCAGCTCCCATCCTGCCTTCCTCCAGCCCACTTGGACGTGTTTGAGGCCTGGGGTGATGATTTCATCCTGAATCTCCATGTGCAGTCTCAGGGGCTGCTGGGGTAGCCACAGTCTCTGGGTTGGATAATGGGGGAATCAAGCTGACGTGGCAGGGTTGACTTGGACCTCAAGGGACTTCAGTGAAGAAACTGACATGCAGGTCAGAGCCAGGAAAGACTGTCTCCATTGGGCAGATAGGAGTCTGTGTTTTATGGGTTTCCATTCTTCATTTAATTAGCAGAGATTTCAAAGTTAAGCCCGTTGCCAGTTGTCACAAACATAAATTACATTCATTAATGACACAAATGGCTGTCTACTGCTAAATAAACACTAATTTTACTGTAGCTAATAATCTTTTAAAAAAATTATTTGCTACAATGTGCTCACAGTACTATCTCACTCACCCTCGCTATCTCACTCACTCTTCCTCATGACCCCTGAGGTACCTATTATTGTCTTCATTTCCCCGCTGAGTAAATATGTCTGTCCACGTTGGGATAGGTCATGTGAATCTGGGTAGTCTCCTCACGTCCTCCCCCCTCAGACCCCTTCGGCACTTGCGGCACAAAAGCGAGGAACTGTGTTTGAATCCGCAGAGCCCACAAGAGGTTGGGTGTGGTAGTGTACAGGTCTGTGATCTGCTCCAACAGGAGGGTGAGGGCAGCGACAGGAGAATTCCTGGGAGCCACTGGTTTGGCTAGCTTGGCATCTGCAACAGACAACGCTGAGACACGTGAAAGAAGGCGGCTCCTTCCTGCCTCCAGGCCCGACAGGTAACACTGAAATTCACAGCGCAGAGAGCCTTGCCCCTGACTTGTCTCCAGCTAAGCCTCCTGGCCTGCTGTCTCCTCTGTCTCCTCTAGCCTTGCCTTCCTTCCTTCTCAGAAGTCCTGTGAGCTCTACCCACAGCAGTTGAGGAGCGGCGTGAGTATGGGCTTTAATGCCAGGCCGACTGAGTCCAAACAAGTCTCCACAGCTGTGTGTCAGTTCACCTCTGTGAGTTTAACTGTTCTTATCAGTTTAAAACACTGAAATGATCTTATTCAATACTTTTCACCCCTTCTTTTTAATAAACCTGAGCATTCACTGCTGTTGGGGCTTTAGGCTGCAGAGGCAAATGCCTCCTCCCTACGTAGTCTCCTTATGTCCTCCCATCTCAGACCCCTTCATGACGTTGGTGACCTCAGCTCTCAAAGAAAAAAAAAGTGCATCACATTTCTCAGGCTGTGGCTAGAAAGTGGTAAAATCAACTTTAGGCCAGTGGTTCGGAACCTTCCTAATGCTGGGACCCTTTCATACAGTTCCTCACGTTGTGGCGACCTGCAGCCATAAAATTATTTTCATTGTTACTTTATAACTAATTTTGCTGCTGTTATGAATCAGAATGTAGGCTTCTGTTTCCTGGTGGTCTTAGGCAACCATTTGCCCCCCCCACACACACACACAAAGAAGAAGTGACCCACAGGTTGAGAACCACTGCTTCAGAGGCTTGGCGCAGCCTCTGGGAAAGAAATGAGACAGAATGGAACGGAAAGGCACTGCTAGGGTGTACCACACTAAATGCTCAGTTACTCCTGTGTGGTGACAGCCTCTGACAGGACAACTTAAAAGAGGAAAGGCTTATTTTGGCTCAGGGTTTTGGTTGTGGTGGAGGGAAGATGTGGAAAGCAGCTCAGATGATGGTAGCAGGTACGTCTGCTAGAGCTGATTCATGTCAGGGTAAACCAGGATCAGGGATGGAGAGGAATCTGCACCAAGCATAACCTTCAAGTGACCACTTCAGGGACCCTGTTCCACCACCTAGACCCTACCTCCCAAAGCTTTCAGAACCTCCCTGAACAGTGCTGACAGATGAGGACCAGTCATTCAGACATGAGCCTGTAAGGGACATTTCAGACTTCCTTCCTTCCTTCCTTGCTAGAGATAGAGCCCATGCATGTTAGACCAGGGCTCTACCACTGAGCTAGACCTCTGCCCCAAACCTTTATTTCTGTACAATGAACCTGCTTCATGTGTATCTCCACAGAGACTTGGCCGGTAGGAAACCCAGGGATATGCTGAGTAATGGTGTAAAAATGTCTTCCCAAGTAGCTGCCAAATTAAAAAAGTTTTAAAGGCTATTTGTCTGTGGAAGTGGGAGGAAGTGGAAGGGGTCTTATTTTGTAATTTATTTTGGTTTTGTTCTTGCAGAAGACTTCTCACAATACAGTTTATTTATAATTTGTTTGTATTTATTTAAGTAACTTTATAACAAAAATGAGTTTGTTAGCACTAGGATGCCCCTGAGAATACTTTTCCTTCAAAGGTGAGATAAGGAGTTGGTGAACCTTGTATTCTAGTTATAAAACTACTCAGAGAATCAGAATTAAATCTCAGAGAAATTAAAAAGCTTTGCCCCAAATTATACAGCAACTGCATTGCAGCTAACAGCATTTGAAACCGGGGATACCTGACTCCTAAGGCCAACATCAAGGACAGTGCTCTCTTGTAACATTTTAACTTGCCATGAATAATTTGGCCACAATAGAAACTTAAGTTCTGTATGAATGAAAAGATGATGGAGAATGAAAAGGATGGGTCGGTGGGTGAATGGGTGGGTGGGTGGGTGGATGAGTGGATGGGTGTTGGCTAGGCAGACAGATAGGTGGGTGAGTAAGTGAATGAGCGGCTGAGTGGGCTCATTTGGGTGCCACCTGCATCTGGTCACTGAACTACAGCATTCTGCTGACATTTTTATCCCTGGTGGGGAAATTTGGCCCTATGTATGATGGAGGGCACTCCTTTCCTAAGTAAAAGAATCAAACTTCTCTTTGCTAGGATTCACAGATGTTTATGGCCAGTGGGCTTCAGCAATCATCTTTTCTAATGCCCTTTTATAGTGAGTGTTTAGATGATTATTTAATGACCATTCCTTTTTTTTTTTTTTTTTACAACAGGCCAAACTTCATTTCACTTCTTATTTATTTATGCATACATGTTTTGTTCTGCTAAGGGTAAAACCCACAGCCTCAGGGACTCCAGGAAAACTCTGTCTCAGTGACATGCACCCCAGGGCCTGTAAATCATGGTAGTCTAGCTTATTTGACCTTTTCATCCTTCAATTTCACAGCCTATAAAGCGGAGATGATAATATTGTCTACCTCTTGGATTAGCATTATAATGAAATGCTTAATCATGTCCATGACATAAAGCGTTGAGAACCAGCACCTTGTACAGATTTAAATAACTATCAACATGATTATTTCTACCTAATGGCAAAGACTTGGTATTAATAATTGAGTTGCACATCAGTTCCTTAACAATAAAAATTTTATTTATTTGTTTGTTTATTTTTTTGTTTTTGTTTTTTTCAAGGCAGGGTTTCTCTGTGTAGCTCTGGCTGTCCTAGAACTAGCTCTGTAGACCAGGCTGGCATTGAACTCACAAAGATATGCCTGCCTCTGCCTTCCTGAGTGCTGGGATCACAGGTATGTGCCATCGTGCCCAGCTAATGATGGAGTTTTTTAAATTTCTTTTTTTTTTTTCTTCTTTTTTTTCCTTTTACTGTGGAGAGTTAGTTTAAACAGTACCTTGATTAGACTTAGTTCTCTTGCTGGGCACGGTGGCACACACCCAGTCCTATGGAGGCAGAGGCAAGTGGATCTCTGTGAGTTCAAGGCCAGCCTGGTCTACAAAGTGAGTGCTTTTACACAGAGAAACCCTGTCTCAAAAACAAAACAAAATTTAGTTCTCTTTTTCTTCCTCCCTCACATCTTTGCTTCTTTCTGAGACAAGGTCTCCTG
Organism: Psammomys obesus; assembly: GCF_907164565.1. Classification (NCBI taxonomy): domain Eukaryota; kingdom Metazoa; phylum Chordata; class Mammalia; order Rodentia; family Muridae; genus Psammomys; species Psammomys obesus. The sequence goes on from NW_026585587.1 coordinate 5,521,537, forward strand.
TAGCTCAGGTTGTCCTTATGGTTGCATGCAGCCGAAGTCAATCTTAACGCTTTATCTTCCTGCCTCTACTTCCCAAGTGAGAACTACAGTGTTGTGATTTTGTCTAAATGAGGTCTCTACTCTGTGCTGTTAAACAGCATCTACAAGATGGGGCCAAGCCGTGTGCTCTTGAGGGAGTGCTCCCTGGAAAAATGGCCCAGCCTTCCTCCCCTCTTACCATCTGTCATGCCTTGAATGGTCCATTCGTGCTATGCTGCTTCTTGGTTTGTTTTCTTTGGAAGAAATGTTTGTTTCTGACATCAGTGTGTGGGCATCTAGGCATGCTTTGGGTGGGTTTTGATTCTCCAAGTGATGTGGGTTGGTGGTGGTGTCACCCACAGTGAGAGCATTTGGATGGGAAGATTCAGGCACAGCCTCTGGTCCCAGTGTTCCTGGAGGGAATACTGTTCTCAAGCTGTGTCTTCAGGATGCTTTCTGGGTATTCTGTGACTCTAGAGAGGCTGGACCCTGGACCAGGAGGGAAAACACCAGCCTCAGGCTCCATCTTCTCAGTTCTTCCTTAGCAGAAGCACATGGCCTCTCAGCAGGGAAGAGGGCAGTCTAGGAGAAGCTCCTCCCCTCCTTCCTGCCCTCCCATACAAACTTTAGCTTAGCATACCACAGTGCACAAAATAGATCGAGTTAAGGTTTACTTTGCTTTTTTTTTTTTTTTTTTGAGACAGGGTCTGAGATTACAAACTGGTCTCCCACTCATCATCCTGCCCCCTTCCCTCAAGTTCTGGGATTCCAAACCTACACCACTAAGCTAGATACCTTTAATGACAACCCAAAAATCTTCTCTTTTGCTGGGAGGGCTGGAATACGATAGAGGGAAAGATGTTCCAGCAGGTAATAAGAAGTGAACCTGTCAATCCCAGAACTCAACAGGTAAAGGCAGGTGGGTTTCTGTGAGTTCTGGGCCAGCCAGGGCTACACAGTGAGTGAGATCCTGAAGAAGGAGAAAGAAGATAAGGAGGAGGAAGAAGAAGAGAAAGGGAGGAGGGATAGGAGGAGGAGGAAAATAAAATCTATATAGAAGTCAGAACCAGTTGGCTTTGGCTGTGATGTTTACCACAGCAGCAAAAGCAAACTAGAACACATAGCTATCAATCAACTTCTCCACGTGCCCGAGAACATCATTCTTTGCTCTCCTCCCTACCTCCTGAGCCCCTCTCATCCTATATTGTAGCCTCACCAAGCCCTATCCTCTCTGTGTAAATGCCCTTGTACGTAATGTACCCTTGCTATTAGAAGACTTCCTTTGCTGCCTGCCAAATGTCTATTCACCCTTATGGCCCAGTGAAACCCTGCCCTTGACTGATGTATTTTTACCCCTTCTTTTAGCCCAAGGTCAGCCCACACCTGTGATTCCCAGGTACTTAGACAGCAATGAGACCACAAACCATGCTGAATGGTAATTCTGTGTAAGCCCAGCTCCCTTCTGAGTCTCTGAGTGCTCTGAAGACAAACACCACCCTTCTTCATTGCCTTCCATTTATTTATTTATTCATTCATTCATTCATTCATTCATTCATTCATTTATTTATTTTGCTGCCTGGAAAACCCAGTAATGGTTTGATGGATATGTGAAAGGCATTAATAATAATGCCCAGGGCTAAAAACAAGATGCTCATAAACTGGGAATCAGCTACATAGGCTATGTTGATGGAAGGGCTGTGGGCACTTGAAACTCTGCCTGTGGACAGTTTGCAAGCAGTAGAGATATAATCTCTGCCTTCCCTTCACTGTGAGGGAAAGGAGAAATGGAGGCATGAAAAACTTCCTCTTCCTGACAGAGATAGCTTCTGTGCTGTGTTAGAATGTTGCAAGGTGACATATTTTAAACTCTGTCCTTAAAGACTCAGGATGGAAACAACCCTCCTTTCCCATTCCTAAAACCTTACAGGGCCTGGGCATGCAGCACCCATCCCTAACCCCAACACTCGGGGAGCATTGGAAGTGGAAGATTTGCAGCCACCCTGGACCACGTGAAAGCCTACCTCAAAAACAAAACAAAACAACAAAAAACTGAAATGATAATTCTTGCTTTCTTTCCCTCTTCCTGGACTTCCTGTTGGAGCCCCTTCAAAAACCAGGCCCACTGTATCAAAGCCTCAAGGAAAACTGCTGCACAGAAGCTTCCTGGAAATCCCACACTCACGATCCTGTTCTCACCATTTACTCTTGTCCTCCAGATGTCATGCGAGCACATCTACGCAGAGGGGTGTGCTAAGGCAACTTCTCATACCACCGATTGTTTAAGTTGTCTGTCAATGACAGGGTGTCTTAGCTAGGGTTACTATTGCTGTGAGGAAACATCATGACCGAACCAACTTGAAGAGGAAAGATTTATTGGGCTCATGCCTCCATATTACAGCTCATCATCGAAGAAAGGCAGGACAGGACCTCAGAGCAGAACCTGAGTACAGGAGCTGATGCAGAGGTCATGGAGGGGTGCTGCTTCCTGGCTTGCTCCTCATGGCTTGCTCAGCCTGCTTTCTTACAGAACCCAGGGCTCCCCTCCCAGGGGTGGCACCACCTACAATGAGCTTGGCCCGTCACCACCAGTCACTATTTAAGAAAATAGCTGGGCAGTAATGTTGTACGAATGCCTTTGAGCCCAGTACTCGGGAGGCAGAGGCAGGCAGATCTTTGTGAGTTCAAGGCCACCCTGGACTTCACAGTTAGTTCCAGGACTGCCAAGGCTACACAAAGAAACCCTGTCTCGAAAAACAAAACAAAGAAAGAAAGGAAAAGAAAATACCTGATCGCTGGATCTTATAGAGGTATTTTCTCAATTGAGGTATCTCTTCTCTGATGACTCTAGCCTGTGTCAAGGTGACATAAAACCAGCCAATAGGCACGGGATGGAAGCTATCAGTGGAAGAGCACCTATCTTGCACACGTAAAGTCCTGGGTTCAATCTCTAGCTGCCCTCCATACCCCAAACAAACAAAACAAAAACCAGACAATGTTTTCATTCACAGACCCAATTATTGTTTTAACCTAAAATGTTGCCCCCAGGCTTATGTTTGGGAGCTGTGTTCCCCCAGTAGGCGGTGCTACAGAGGGAGGCTGGGGATCCTTGCTGGGGATCCTTGCTGGGGAAAGTGGGCTTGGAAGCTACTCAGCCCTGGCTTGTCTGTTTCCAGGTCCGACATGATGTGAACTGCCTCAGCCACAGGCTCCTGCGGCCCTGAGCTGGACTGCTCACCCCTCTTCACTATGGCGGGTGGCAGGCTCTGAGACCTAATCCCACAGATCTTTCTTTTCTTACGTCATTTGTGTTAGGGCTCATCCCAGTGACATAAAAGTAAAGTGTGGAGAAAGGCTTAGTGTAAGATCTCAGGGTCAGGATCTTCAACAACAGCAGACAATATGGTTTTAATTTAAAATACAGTCTCTGTGTATCTGCCTGTCTCTGACTCCATGTGTGTCTCTCTCCGTCTCTGTGTGTAATGTGTCTGTCTCTGTGTGTGTGTTCAGATGTGGAAGTCAAAGGACAACCTGGATATCATTTCTCAGATGCTGTCCACCTTTTTTGTTTGGTTGGTTTGGGGTTTGTTTGTTTGTTTGAAAAGGAAAAAGGCTCTCAGTAGCCTGGAGCTCACAAAGTAAGCTATGCAGGCTGGCCAACAAGCCCCAGAGACCTGCCTGTCTCTGCCTTCCCAGCGCTGGGATCACAAGTGAGAGCCATTGTGTCTATTGCTTTTGTTTTGTTGTGTTTTGTTTTGTTTACATGAGTTCTGGGGAATCAAACTCACATCCACATGTCTGTGAGATGAGCATTTAATGGACTGAGCTATCTCCCTAGGCCTAAAGTACGGTCCTGATATGATGTTTCAGCCGGGGTATTCACGTGTGTGAGAATGCATTTAGATCTACACAATGGGATCTCAATCGGAAACGAGTAACTGTATCGATGTCCACAGGGAAGTGGAGCATTCCTTGGGTTTCACTGCAAAAATATTTCCAATCAGCTTGAGTTTCCCTTTCCAGCCTCTCAGATCTCCCTTGAGAACCCTCTCCCTGTGATTCTACATGGTGTGAAGTCCACAGTCAACGCTAACCATCACACTTGGTTACCAAGGTGCTGTTACTGGGACACAGTCAACCTTTGGGGGGGGGGGGCAGTCTGAGGAAGATAAGTCCTCGGGACCCTATCCATTTCCTTAATTTTTGGTCTCTGGCTCCCCTGAATGAATGGCTGCTTTCACAGCCACATTACTGGCACGACAAACTGCGCCACCCTAGAGCCACAGGGCCAAGAGGTCACGGGCCTCTTGAACCCAAACAACCTTCCTTTTTATAAGTTGACTGATTTAGGCATTTAGTCATCAAGTAACAGCAGCCCCACAAACCCATACCTGGAATTAAAATGAACACACATTCTTATAATAATTCTGTGGTTTTTTTTTTAAAGACCAAAAGTTCCAGAATTCTTACTACAGAGCTCATAGGAAACCCATTAGTAGGCCAGGCAGACACTGGTCCTTCAGTGGGTGTGTAAGTACCTGCTCTATCGGAGGCATTGCAAATACAAATAGCGCAAGGCATCCAAAAGGAGGAGACAAAGGGATGCAGAATGCCAGGGGTGAGCTCAGTAAATATTGGATGAGTGGAAGAATAAAGAATGAGCTATTATGACGTTGGGTGTGCTCAGAAATGCATCTAACTAGGAGTGGGGGCAGGGCAGGGGAAGTGAATGTTCTCTTCCCTATATCAACTGGGATCACAACCCTGCTGTTTGCATTTGCTCTCTGGCATTCCGTCACTTGATGACGATGGCAGAGGGCAGCAAGACTGTGTGTGCATAATAAGCCTTTAGATAAGCATTTCGATAAGTGCTTGCATAAGTGTTTTTCTGTGCGGATGCGTGTGTGTGTGTGTGTGTGTGTGTGTGTGTGTGTGTGTGTAAGGGGATGCAGATGTGTGTGTGGGCATGTGTGTGTGTGCATGTACACATGGAGGAGGAAGTGGACGATTGGGTTAGGCAGAACAAAGCTGTTCTAAGCCAGCACAAGCAGGTACAGGTTTGTGGGTGGGAATCCCTGAACTCATGTGCTAAGGATGGACACAGAGCTAATCAGGGCCTCACAGGTCCGGGATCGGGGACGCCTCAGGCTAGTGAGGGCGACTTTCTGTCTCTCTCCATGGTTGGCACGAGGCAGTTTCCACTCAGCACCTAGGTTCCATGTCCTCTTGTCTCTCCACATATTCGTTGTTCATTCTTGGCCTCTTCCTTAGAGCTGTCATTTGAGCCTCACTCAGTATCTGTGACACGGATTCTGAAGAATCCAACTGTATGTCTTGTGTTTCCATGCCAGGGTGCCAGCCAGCCTGTGGATGGCACTATTGTTCGCCACGGTCTAGTCAACTGTGGGCTCAGAATAAGTACACTGGTACCGAGCATCTCCTTACAGGAACCTGGCCCACACGGTCTCTCGGCGGGGCTGTGGGCTGCCGGCTGGCATCTGTGACGTAGCTGGATATGCCTGAATATGTGCCTAGCTGTCTGGGTGTGGGGCTTGTTTTGATTCTGAAGCTACAACAGAGAGGATGGCTAGACAGGCTCACGGGGTGCCTCCCTCAACTGCTGCTGTTCATCTGGAGGGAAAACGGCACCAGGCTAAGAATAAGAGCCCTGGAAAGCCTAAGAACCTCACACTGAATTCGTGCTGTGCACAAGGCAGGGTTTGTGCTAGAAGTAACTCTTGAATCTTTTTTTGGAAGTTGGTGCTAGCGGGTTGAGGGTCTACTCTTTAAGAAGGCATAACTTTTGGGGTGTTTAACATGCACTGCTTAATAGCTTTTCCTAAGAATGCTCAGAGGCAGGATTATAATGTGTGCCGTTTGACAGATATAAAGCCAAGTTCCAGTTACCTGTGCAGGCATACACAGCTACATCAGGAAGCAGCTCAGCACTGGCTGAAAAGTGGGCCTGGTGTGTTCTGGATGTCCTGGAGTCCCCATTAGACAGGAGGGCAGAAACTATGTTCCCTGTATCGACCACGGGCCTGACACACAGTTCACACTCAATTGTGGATCACCTAAATGACTGCTTTCTTGCATTCATCAAGGGGAAGGTGAGTTATACAAAAGAAGGAACCTGGGAATAGGACTGAGACAGAGGACAGAGCAAAGACGCCCTGCTGTTTCTGGCCGAGGCCTGGGAGTAGATGGAATGACCTCCCTTAGGGACTAAGCTTGGCCTCAGTCATGCCTTGGCCCCATGGGGTTTGTGGAGTGAGGGAAAGACTGATGAGACCTTTGCCCCAGCCAAGCGCAGTAGTGGAACAGTCTTTCTGCTCTCTGCAGCTGGGGAGCTGGCTCCTTTCCTGGTGTACTGCTTCCTCGGTTCTTTTGCATAGCCGCTGATGGCCTGATTTGGTTCTAAAGTTTCTCGTTTTAACAAGCATGTATAGACCTATTCAGTGTGGGGCTGAAAGTTTAAGGGTCGGGAGGGAATTAAACTAGGGTCCTAGCCCTTGAAAAGCCCCGGTAGAGGACAAAGATAGGAACATTAACTGTTACTGTATAGTGCCCCGAATAACAGACTTACATAGAAAATGGAATAAGGACATGTTAGTGTTAGTTCATGAAATACACAGTAAATATATCAAGAAACGACTCCACATCAGGATGGCTAATCTTGGTTGTCAACTTGGCATGCTGGGTAGAAAGAACTTTTCCTCTATCAGCCTGGCCTGCAGGCTTGTGTGTGAGGCATTTTCTTGATTGCTGTTGAGGTGGGAGGGCTCAGCCCACCATGGGCGGTACCATTCCCTAGGCAGGAGGGCCTGCCCTGTGTAAGAAATGTAGGTGATTAGAAGCCTGAGGGCAAACCTGTGTTCCTTCTTGCTGTCTACTCCTGGTGTGAGTTCCTGCCTCACCGTCCCTGCATGATGAACTGTAAGCCAAATGAACCCTTCCCTCTCTCAATTGCTTTTGTTCAGTGTTTCATGGCTGAAACGCTGCACCAGAAAGCAAACTAAGTTGACATTTTACCAAGAAGGTATGTAAGAATACGTCAGGTGTGGCACCGGGTAGGGGCCAATAGCATTCTCTTCAAAGGCTGCATCTGTCCATAGCTGTGTGTGATTTTAGCTGCTTGGTTTTGGTTTGTTTGTTGTTGTTTGTTTTTTTGTTTTTAAGCAGGGTCCTGTTATGTTGCTCCAGCTGGTCTTGAACCCCTGAAATTCACGCCTCAGTCTCCTGGGTGCTGAGATAATAGGTCTCTATCACTATGCCTGGCTTTTTTAGAAGCTACCTTGCTATGATTGATAGTAAACAAGGTGTCCGTATTTAACAACTTATTTATTAAGTGAACTTTTAATTCATTAAGTAAAATCAACTTATTGCTCATTTTTCCATTTGATAAGTTTTCACACATGCATATGCTTATGAAATCAGCTCTATAACCGGGAGAGTGAACACATGGCTGAGGGGATGGCTCGGCAGTTAAAAAGCATTTGCTGCTCTTCCAGAGGACATGGCTCCCAGCACCCAGGTCAGGTAGCTCACTACCTGTGTAACTCCAGTGGCAGGGTATCTGACCCTCCCTTCTCCTCACCATGTGTACCCACATACCCGTGGCATACAAACACACATAAATAAAAATAGAAGTAAATATTTTTGTAAAGATACTTCCTCTGTTTCTTTGCCTTTCTCATTTCTTGCCCCTCCTCCACAGCCAGATATTTCCAGACAATTACCCATCTGCTTTCACTACTCCTTGTGATTTTTTTCCTCTAAATAATATAGGAAATGCTTTTTTTATCCTGATTTATTTCATTCAGCTTAGTTATTTAAAGCTTCCCCCCATGTTGTGATCGTCAAGGGTCCTTCCTCTTCCTCACGAGCAGTGCTCCAGAGTATAAACAGCATCACCCAGCACTATCCATTCACTTCTATATACATAGTACTATTTTTTCTTAATTCAAATAAAGCAGCTATGCATACCTGTGCATATATATGCATATATGTATATATGTGTGTGTATATATACATACATATATATATATATATATATATATAGATATAGATATAGATATAGATATAGATTTACCAGTCCCAAAGAGTGAGCCCAGAACATTTCACATGCTAAGCAGGCACTCCTCCACTGAGCTATATTCCCACTTTTTTTTTTCAGTAACACTTAAAAATTATTGTTGTTCTTTTTCTGTGTTCTTTGTACTGTTGAAGACAGTGACTCACTCTGTATCCCAGGCTGGCCTTTGACTTCAGAACCTCCTGCCTCTGCCTTCTGCATGCTGAGATTATAACTATGAATCACATACCCACTTCTATACATTTTGAACTTTTAAATTATGGTGTGGTGTGATTAATCTGTATGTAGCTAAGAAGTACTGGGGCTGGGAGATGGCTTAGTTGGCACAGTACCTGCCACTGAAGCACACAACCTGAGTTTGGATTCCCAGCACTCATCTGAAAGGCCAGGAGTGCTGGTATGAACCTGAAATCCCAGTCCTGGAGGTGAGGGCTGTGAAGATAGTTGGACCCTTGGAACTAGCCATGCCAGGGGAGTGAGAGACTGTGTCTGGAAAAATTTGGAAAGAGAAGGAAGGAAGGAAGGAAAGAAGGCAGGAAGAAAGGAAGGGAGGAAGGGAGGGAGGGAGGAAGGGAGGGAAAGGGAGGAAGGGAGGGAGGGAGGAAGGGGGGGAAAGGAAGGAAGGAAGGAAGGAAGGAAGGAAGGAAGGAAGGAAGGAAG
>NW_026585587.1:5530316-5635840 GCF_907164565.1 Psammomys obesus
AAGGAAGGAAGGAAGGAAGGAAGGAAGGAAGGAAGGAAGGAAGGAAGGAAAAGAAGAAAGAAAAAAAAGGAAAGGAAGATCTATATTGGTCTTTGACTTCCACATGCACATCTCTACATGTCTACGTCCACAAAGACATGTACATACACCACACACACACACACACACACACACACACACACACAGATTTGTTTACCTAAAGTGTCAAGAGGTTTCCGTTTTTCTCTTGGAGACAAGGTCTCGTGTAAGAGGCTGACCTTGAACTTGCACATGCCACCACACCTAGTTTATGTGGCCCTAGGGCTCAGACCCCGCTTTGTGAAGTCTAGGCACTTTACCTCCTGAACAACACCCCAGCCCCTCCTACGTGTTCTTATGAAAGTTTTAGGTTTTTACATAAATTTAAAGACACTCCCCCCCCCCCATTTTATTCTATGTGCACAGGTGTTTTACCTGAATGTGTGTGTTCACACATGCATGCCGTGCCTGTGGAGGCCACAAGGGGGTTTGGATTCCCTGGGACTGGAGGTACCGATGGTTGTGAGCCACTGTGTGGGTGCTGGGAATTGAATTCAGGTGCTCCGGAAGAGTAGCCTGAGGACCCCTGTTTTATAGTAACTTCTGAAGCAGGTGATGTTAGTTTTTCTATTTTCTTTTGTCAAAGCTGTTTTGCCTCATCTAAATCCTTGTGTTTCCCTATGACGCTTATAAAATAAAAACAAATCAAAATCCACTGGGATGTTGTGTTTGCGTGGCATCAAGAATATTGAGTCCTCTAATCTAAGAACATGGTATATCGATCCATTTATCTTGGCAGTGTTTTGTGTTTTTTTTTTTCCCTATAGGACTTATTCATGATCTATCATGCTTATCCCTAAATATTTCACAGTCTTTGACATTATTACAAGGTGCTATTACTGTAAGCATTTTTAAATTTCTGAGAGGCATACAACTGGCCAAGTTTATTGATCTTGTGCCCTTCAACCTTGCTGTTAAAAGGTAATTACATGGTCAAGTCCTAACTCCAGCACCTCCAAACCTACAGTTTGCTTTTGGACAGCAATTAACGTTAAGCTAGGTATGCTGTGCCCTAATCCAATACGATTGGCGACCTTCCAAGAAGGGGAAATCAACCCTGGAGCTCATAGAGGAAAATCACGTGAGGATCGAGGAAAGACAGTCTTCTGTAAGGCATGGTGAGGGGCCTCAGAAGAAACCAACCCTGCCAGCCCTAGGAGAAAACAAGTCTCTGTTGTTTCAACTAACCAGGTTGTTAGCAACCTTTCTTAGCAACAACAATATATAACAGAAATATAACATGTTTCCTAAATTTGCTTACATTTCTAGTAGCTTTTTATTAGTTCCACTAGATTTTTTTCTGCAGACATGCATATTATCTAATATATATATGTAATAGTTTTACTTCTTTCAGCTTAAATACCTTCTGTTTCTTTCTTGTGTGACTCCACCATCAAATACAAAGTCTTGGTCTTTTGAGACAGGGTTTCACGTAGCTCAGACTAGCCTTGAATTTGCAATGTATTTGCCACTGGAACTTTGGGATTATAGGCGCGTGCCATCTCACTCAGCTTTCCGAGTACAACGCTGAACAGAAGTGGAAAGCGCAGACACCCCAACCTCCTCGTTGTAAAGAACAGCTGCCCAGCCCTTCCTTGTTAAGTGCGATGCTAGTGAAAGATTTTACACAGCTACCCTTTTTTACATACAAATTTTACAGCTCTGATCATTAAAATACCATTCCAAAAGTGAGTAAATGAGGTCTCAGAAAAGTTAGGGAGTACCTAGCTGTAAAAAACCGGTGTGAGGAGCAGCAGCAAGCACAGACTTTGTGAACGGTTGCCCTGGCATTGATCAAGCTTTATCAGCTGTGGTATTGGGAGTGGGAATTGTGCCCATGTTGGTCAAAGGTCTTGTCATTTTGGGCTTTTCTGTCTTGTGTAAATGAGGCCTGTAACAGCGCCTACCTGACAGTGTTTTTATAAGGTTGAAAACAACATAAATTGTGTTTTTCTTTCTCTGGTGTGTGCGTTAGGGGCAGGGCAGAGGTTGCTGGGACAGCATCTCAGGTAGCCCAAGATGGCTTCAAACGCTCTAGGTAGCTGATGGTGACCTTTGAACTTCTTATCCTCCTTTCTCCATCTCTGCAGTGCTGAGATTACAGGTGTGTGTCACTGTGCCAACAGGCCTGGCTTATGTGGTGCTGAGGATCAAATGCAGGGATGGTGCATGCTGGGAAGGCATTCTGTCACCTATTTTATATCCCCAGTCCTGTATTCACAGCCCTAAAACAGTGTCTGGAAAGTAGCGAATACTACATTGAAATGTTACCTTCATTTTAACTTGTGGGAGCCAGCTGGATTCATGCTGACTTCCAAATTTGGGACTTCCACCCAACCAAGCCCTCTCCATGTCACTTGCATCCAAGTCACAAGTCCCATCTACAGTGTCATACCTGACAGTCACTGGTAAGCCTAGGACTACTCAGAGATTAAGCGCACATTCAGGAAGCACGTTCTCAGCTCGGGAAGGCTGATGGAATCGCCTGTGTGAGGTGATAGCAACTGGACCAGCCTCTCAGCAGCTGGGAAGGCCGTCCTCCGTGTTTCGTGTGTGCTTTGCTACACTCTTCAGTTGCTTCTGCTGTGACACTTGTCATGGTTCTTGGGCAATCACGTCTCAGATTAGATTCCAGAGCTTGAGTCTTCTGAGCTGGATAACCCTTCTTCTTGCCATTAGGGACGGAGAGGAGTATAGATGGAGGTGGCTTCTTTGTCTCGGGATAACTCTAGATAAAACCCGCCTCATTGCGGCTGGGAGGGAAATCAGGTTCAGTCCTTTCAGGGCATGTTTTTAAAGAAGAAAAAAAAAAATCAGAAAGGACGAGTCTGATTGCAGGAACTCTTGGTTGGAAAAGCTCTTGGTGTGGAATTTGCTTGAGTCTCTTCCTGACCAGGCAGCAGGTTGCTTTGTTCACTTCCAGTGTTGTTACATAAACAAGTAAGAAGCCAGCCGTCCTTTGCCTCAGGCAGTCAGGTTTTCCATCTGAATTTTGGCTAATCAGGATACAGGGGCAGATTCAAGCTTTGGATTCTTAAATCTCCTGAGCCTCACAGCTGTGTTTTCCTGTTTCACTAGATGTTAAGGGTTTAAGATTTAGGGAATTATGCAAAACACACTTGCAGTGCTGAGCTTAATTCTGTGTGTGTATGTGTGTGTGTGTGTGTGTGTGTGTGTGTGTGTGTGTGTGTATGGTGGGGTCCCTCCCCATTTATTTGAGGGTGGAGTTGAACGCTTGAAAACAGGAAAAATTCACAGGAGACTGAGCAAGCGGCTTCAGATATCGATCAGGCCACAGCTCCAGGACCATGCGTTTTCTTAAAATAACTTTTGAGAACTGAGTGCAAAAATATGCGAGTGGCACAGTCGCTTTGTGCATTTATAGACAAATGCATATCGCGGAGCTCCTTCACACATCCACCAGCCACACTGCGAGCCCTTCAGCTGCTCACAGCCTTCCAAAAATACTTCCCTGATGCACTAACAATCTGCAACTGTGCAAGGAAATGCCCTGCAACAGACCTTCTAAACGTTGCCTATTGTGCGGTGTACAAGCACGAAAGCTGTTCGTGCAGAATCTTACCCCCTTCTAAACGCTAAAAGCTCCCTCACTAGCGCCTTTGTTTAGCACAAATACTCAAAACTTTATTAAAAACAGCTTTCAAAAGGAGATTTATAAACTAGGCACCAGCAAAGTTGAGAGTGGAAAATAAATCGTATAGCTTTAACCCACAGAAGTTAAAAGCCTTTTTTTTTTTTTTTTTTTGGTTAGCTAACAATGGAAACTTTTTTTTTTTTTAAAGTGTTTCCCTCCCTCGGTCTTGCCAAGCAATAGAAAAAAAAAAAAAAAAAAAAAAAGAAGAAAAGAAAAACTTGTTCCGCTGAGTTCAACCCCAGACAGGCTCACAACTTCCTTCCTGCTTTCCTCCCCCAAGCCCCCGCCTTTCTGCCTCCTCCCCAACCCCCAACTTTTTTTTTTTTTTTTTTAAATCTTACATTGAACAAACACTGAAGTAGCCGGGAGCAGACGCTGACAGCGGTCGTATCTCCAACCAAGCAAGAAGCCGCGCAGGGTCGGCCTGGCGTTGGCCCCTCCGGGATCGTCTGGCCCCTGCGCCGGAACATTCTCCCTTCTTGCACCTCACTTTTTTCTCCTTCCATAAGTTGTTGCGGAAATCCCTTGGGGACGTTTTTTTTTTTTTTTTTGCTTTAAGCCACCTGGTCTGTGGGAGCCCCGAGTCCCTGAGGCATGTCGCCGGCACGGGACCTGGGAGTTTGAGCAATTGCAGGTAAGCGTGGCGGCTCCTTCCCGGCCCTTGCTTCGGAGCCCTCTTTCCGCTCCATCTGTGCTGGGCTGCTCTGGGTGTTCCGGGGTCCGAACGCAGCGCAGAGGGGAGGGCGTTCGGTTTGGGAGTGTGGCGTGGAGCGACTCTGGGGGCAGCGGAGGCGAGCCGCCTCTCTCACCGCCTTCCGGGCCGCCGCGCCGCCTCCCCGGCGCGCTGCGGGCGTCCGGGGCTCGGAGTGCCGGGCGGGCCCTGCCCTCGGCCGCACCGCTCCGGGGGGCTTAGCTGTCGGACTCGGCGGGGCTGCAGATTCTCAGGCCTGTAAGCTCGGGAGGCCTCCGGGCTGCAGCCGCGCGAGCAAGCCGGGAGTTCCTCGGGGGGTGTGGGTCCCGGAGCCTGCGGGGTTAGCTGGGTCCTTGCTGAGAGGATGCACGCAGGACGGAGAGGCTGCGGGCATGCACGGCCCCCTTCCACCCCCTACACACACACACGCACACACACACACACACGCTGCAGGGGGTGAGGGGACCGTAGGGGGCCTCCAGTATCGATTCCGGTACAGGATACTGCGGAGTTTTGGTCCCGGGCGCGCGCGCCTGCGTGCGCGCGCCTGAGCCCACTTTCACAAAACACACTTGTTTGGAGACGGACAGGCATCAAGCTAAGTGCTTAAAAGTGCCCTGCGCTCTCCCAGGCCTTTCATAGGCCGAGAGACACAGCCCTAAGCCCCAGGGTCGGGAAAGAAAACGGCGGGCACCTAAGCGCCCTTCCAGGTCTTGGCTCAAGCAGCGGTTTGGGGAAGGCAGGTCCGGGTCAGGTTCCCTGTGACTTGGTCCCTGTCGTCCTGAGAGGGTGGAGCAGTGATGCCTGTCATCCTCGATAGCCGGTGCTTACCCTGGCCAAAGGCACCTGGCCAGCCTTGCATAGGGACCCAGCAGTTGGACCTCCTCCCTCGGCCATCCCGCGTGGCTGCCGTGACTAACCTTAGAATTTGGGATTCTAAGTGTTCTTAGAGCGTCTCACGCGCTGGGGAGGTGGACCACGGCTGGAAGACGCGAGCGGAGGCCACCGAGGTGGCCCAGCATGCCTCCAAGCTGAGCATCACAGCCCCTGTAGGCTAGCCCTCCAGGGGCACCCTGTCTCCCCAGCAGCCTGGGGGCCTCTGCGGGTGGGCACCCTCGCCACGTTCCCGTCGACGCCTTCCGGAGTCCTGACTCTTCTCCTTGTTTCTCCACAGCCTCGAGATTGTTTATGGAGCTTGGGGCGGGGGCCGAGCCCGCAGTAGTGGCCCTCGCCCGCCGCCTAGGCCATGCTGCTCCCTTGGCGCGCGGAGCCGCGGCCGCCGGGCCTCCGGGACTAAGCCGGCAGCCGCGGGAGGAGGAGGCGCCGACGGCGGAGCGGGACGGAGAGCCGCGGCGGCGGGCGGACTCAGTACTATGGCTGTGTACTGCTATGCCCTCAACAGCCTGGTGATCATGAACAGCTCCAACGAGCTCAAGAGTGGCGGCCCCCGGCCCAGCGGCAGCGAGACGCCTCAAGCCTCCGGGAGGGCCGCGCTGAGCCCCGGCAGCGTCTTCAGCCCCGGGAGAGGCGCCTCCTTCCTCTTCCCCCCGGCAGAGTCACTGTCGCCGGAGGAGCCCCGGAGCCCTGGGGCTTGGCGCAGCGGCCGGCGCAGGCTGAATAGTAGCAGCGACAGTGGCGGTGGCAGCAGCAGCAGCAGCAGCGGCGTGAGCAGTCCCAGTTGGCCTGGCCGCCTGCGAGGGGACGCGCAGCAGGTGGTGGCGGCTCGCACCCTCTCCCCACCCGGGCCGGAGGAGGCCCAGAGGAAGCTGCGGATTCTGCAGCGCGAATTGCAGAACGTGCAGGTGAACCAGAAAGTGGGCATGTTTGAGGCGCAGATTCAGGCCCAGAGCTCTGCCGTCCAAGTGCCCCGAAGCCCGCGTTTGGGCAGGGCTCGTTCGCCCTCCCCGTGCCCCCTCAGAAGCAGCAGCCAGCCCCCCGGAAGGGTTTTGGCTCAGTGCGCCCCAAGTGAGGAACGGAGGACAAAGTCCTGGGGAGAACAATGTACAGAGACCCCAGACGCCAGCTCCGAGAGGAGAAGCAGACTCAGCACACATCCGTCGAAGGACAGGGAGGGAGTGGCCCCTCTTTTAGTCCCAGCCAGCCCGACCAGGTTAGGGATTCAGGGTCCATGTGCTTCAGTGAGGCTGGAGAGGGCTACTCCGGCCAGTCCTCGCTGTGGCTCACCCACAGCCATGGAAATCAACAAGAGGGTCGCTCCCTCACTGGAGGGCTTTGGAACTAGCTTAGCATTGGCCACTAAAATGGCAGCTTCAGCCGCATCCGCAGGACCACACCCTGGACATGATTCTGCCCCCATGGAAGCAGCCTGCGAGCTCGGGGGTATGCGCCCCTGGGAGGCCCAGATCGAGAGATGGGGCCAGTTTCCGGACAGGGAGACAGGCTCAGCCCCAGAGCTTGGCCGGACCCACATTAGGGAACCCCCTGGGAGAGGGGGAAGAGGAATTCATTCTGTTGGTGGTCAGGGCTCCCGGACACCTGAAGTCATCAAAAGGCCAGAAGAGAGGACTGTGAATTCCCAGAGCTCAGAGCCCTTGGAGGACCCGAGATGGTCTAGGCTGCCTGGAGACCCGGGCGCCGTAGGTCCTGAGGAGGCAGGAAGTGGACCCCAGCAGACCCTGGACATTGTGAGAGGGGAGTCTCCAGCACTGGGCTTGCCCGGCGGCAGCCAGGCAGCACAGCCAGGGACCAAGGATGTGGATGCAGGGATTCACTGTGGCAGAATGCTGGAACCTTTACCACCTGGGGTGGTAGCAAAAGATTTGAAAGGACCCCAGTGCCTCCCCGGGGACAGGATGGGTGTGCAGCCTGAAAGCCCCATGGTTTGGCAGAGTGCCGGGGAGGAGGCCCCCACGATCTGGACGTGTGACACAGGGGTACAGTTGAAGGGGGCTTGGGGAAGCCAGCTGCATGACAGAGATACTCACCCTAGCTGCCAAGAGATGCTTCCAGACCAGAAGGACAAGGCCTCCTTAAAAGAGGCTTGCAGCTCCAGCAACATCCCGTCCATCCCTTCAGTCATCATCACAGACATGGGTGCTCAGGAGGATGGGGGCTTAGAGGAGATCCAAGGAAGCCCTCGGGGTCCCCTGCCTCTGAGGAAGCTGTCATCCTCCTCTGCCTCCTCCACTGGCTTCTCCTCTTCCTATGAGGACTCAGAGGAGGACATCTCCAGCGACCCTGAGCGTACCCTGGACCCCAACTCAGCCTTTTTGCATACCCTGGACCAGCAGAAGCCCAGAGTGGTGAGTGTTACCAAGCAGTTTTTAGAATTCATGCTTTCAGCAGACCTTGGATGCTCCATGTAGTCTGGTTTTCTTCTTGCTGAGCGGTAAAGACTCAACTAATTTTTCTCTACAGGAGAGTTTGTTGTGGGCACAGAGGCACCAACCAAGTCCTTTGTAGACTGGGCAGTGAGTTTGAGTCATTCCTACTACACACATCTTTAAAAACAGGTTTGAAGAAACATACACGTCGTGAAAGTCAACCATAACAAACCTTCCTAATTTCCAAAGATAGTGACCAGTGCTGCTGAATGTTGCTTTCACTTGATGAAATGAAACACTTGATTTCATGATTCATTCAGGCTGGCAAGGGTAGCTGTTGGCTTAGCTCAGCCAATGTGAATGAAACAGTTCTGTGACAGGCCCCTGACCTCTGGCGATGTGGTTGTGTGGTTGATATATGGGATGAGCAACCTCTGAGCCTTACTCGTAAGTCAGGCGGGCCTTGGCAGTATCACTGGAGTCGGCGTGACTGAAGTGCAGTGTGATGTGTGAATTAAAATGAAAATCATCTTTTGAATCAAATAGGTGTTTTCTTTTGCAGCAGAATGCTCCATTGGGATTGAGTTGTCTCAGTTAGGCACTTGGTGTCTGCTGAGGAATATAAATCGGCTCCATTTTGGGCACATGTCTACATGTGTGCTTGGGTTCATTACACTGACTCTGTCTGTGGCGGGGACAGATCCTCATTCCTACTATATGGTTAATCTCAGCTTTGGGCTGAGGTCAGTCGCTTCTAGATGTAAGCTAGCACTTGTTGAAGCTAGCACTTCTAAAATGGTATGGCCTTTCTCTTGTCTCTCCAGGGAGGATGGGGAATTTCCTTACCTGGCATTCAAGAGGTTGTAGGGTTATCTTGTGGGGGAAAGCTGCATGGTATTTTAGTGGGTAGCCGTCTGGTTTCATCTTGAACGTGAGATTACACCCATTTGTACCCCAGTAACTTTCTCTTTCCTTAGTGGGTGCGTTACAGTTTGGCTCAATGTGCTTTACTAAGATTTTGGACTCTTAAGACGTCATTCTTTTCAGCTTCTACTGCAGAAATCACAGTCTCGTTTTGGAGGTCAGCAGTTTCTTTCCCTGGAACTCTGCTTTCTGCTGATGATCTAGAGGCAAATGTGAATGCAAAGTAGAGTCCTAATCAGCCTGTCGTTCTGTGGCCAGGACAGGGCTCCAGGCATCTGGCACCTGCTGCCGGGCACAAGCATAGCATCTTCAGAGAAGGAGTGGGCAGGCAGCCTGCCTGGAGGGGATCATGGGGCTCTCTCTGAAGGCGAGGCCCAATTTCTCTGCCCTCTGCTCTGCAGCTACTAGTGAAAGGGGGGGTCTTCCTCTCAGTCTCCCCATCTGTTTTGAAACCCTGAAGCATGGCTGGCACACCCAAATAGCTCTGAGCTGTTACCCAGTTTCCATTTGCCCTTTCTTGTGGTAGCTGAGCTGGTCCTACCCA
Source organism: Psammomys obesus (assembly GCF_907164565.1). NCBI lineage: Eukaryota > Metazoa > Chordata > Mammalia > Rodentia > Muridae > Psammomys > Psammomys obesus. The sequence continues at coordinate 5,539,493 of NW_026585587.1, forward strand.
CTGCTCATCTAAACAGCTCATACATCCATGTTTGAAGACAGAGTCTTGTCTGGAAGTGAGTTAAAGGGGAGGGAAAGAATGACAGGTAAATTTTCTTCTTCTTCGTTTGTCAGAGTAAAATACCAAATGAGTAACCGGGGAGGTCACTGGTGTTTTCAAGGTAGTTAAAAGGGCCGGAGTCACAAATGAGATGCTGTCCCATCCTACCCTCCATTTTTGAAGGCGTTTTTTTGTTTGTTTGTTTGTTTGTTTTGTTTTTTTGACAACCACAGAGTGGAGTTAGGGAAAAAGAAATCCCCTGCCAGCTGTGCTCTCTGAAGCATGTGAGGCTGTGAGGGAAAGAGAGAGTAGAAAAGAAATGTGTGTGCGTGCATGTATTGGGGTCAGAGGAGTGTGGGTAACCAAGTGGAAATTATGGGATCCTAGGGACTTTTGTGCTTTGGTTGAGAGCTTATGCTATGCACAGAGGTCTCGGGCTAATTGTGACGGGGGAGCCTATCTAGAACGCCAAACCATCTGCTCATTGGGTCAAAACTCACCGATTACTCAAGACTGCTGTTTTGTCTGCGGAAGGCCAGACATCTTGATCGGCCCGGGAGGCCTGTGGGCTGTTCTTTTGATGTTTGGGAGATGAAGCCTAAAGACCTGCTTGTGCTTCTTCTAAACCGGTCCGAGTTCTCCTTGGGCTTGCCCTGTGCATGCAGCGGGACTACACTGCATCTGGGCATGTTCACATTAGCTCACGCATGCTCACTTGTGCTCACCCTCACCTTCACATTGCGCACACGCACTAACACATGCCTGCACACGCTCACACTCAACACCTGCCCACACTCACACCCCTTCCTTCACTCAAACACGTAGGTTTGAAATGGCATGTCCACACAGCCAACCCTGGCCCGCAGACCCACACTAGACCCGAAGGATTTCTACCACGGCCCTGCCTTACCACATACCCTCCTCTGCACATTGACTCACGTGCCACTGAGTGTACAGGCAGGGGTGTGACAGTGTACCTACGCCTTAAGGATCAGACACTTGGGATTTGCTTGCAAATAACTATCATAGTCACCTGTCTGCAGCAGCTTAAATTCAGGTCTGTTCACGCTTCCTGTTTCCTGAGATCTGAACAGAACCAAATGGCACTGAGCAAGGGTGGTGCTCTCTTTCTTCTTTCCCATTGCTGAAACCATTTTTTTTTTTTTTTTATTCTAATCCTCCCATATCATTCTACTCAAGAGTCAGGGGCACTGAGAGTCCAGGTAGAGAGTATGCCATTATAATACAGAAACACCTTGTAAAATAGGTCGGATCGATTTGTTCCATAATTTTACTACAAGTAATGTGTATGTAGAAAAGTGAAACATGGTGCCCCCAAGATGGCTCAGCAGGGAAGGGTGCTTGCTGCCAGGCTCATGACCTAAGTTTGATACCCTGAACCTACATGGTAGAAGGAGAGAATTGACTCTGGCAAGTTGTCTATGGCAGGCACAACCGCACATACACATGCGCGCGCACACTCACCATATACACGCATATGCATACACATGCATGTATGCAAACATTCAGAAATCAAAATGTAAAAAAAAGTATATTAAGAAAAACCAAACAACCAAAACAATGGTCTAGTACCTGTAGGCCATATAAGGAAGTTAAATACCAGAGAACCTCTGCCTTCTTGGTGCTTGTTACTTTTAAGGGCCACTGGAATTTTGTCTCTTTGGCCTTTATTGGGGGGAGGGCTGCCGAGTTTTGTTTTGTTGTTTTTTTTTTTTTTGTTTTGTTTTTTAGTGAAAAATGAACTTGTACACATAGCAAAAGGTAACGTGTTTGAGATGGTTGTATGTGTAGCGATTTTACGTTTGATTGTCGAGTGGTGAGTGCGTCTAAGTGGAAACTTTCAAAAAGGAAGGTTTATTTTCTTTCTGTTTGTGTACGTGTGCATGTATGTGTAAGCACAGTTGTGTGGAAGCGCCTCCAGAGGTCAGAGGAGTGTGTTGGATCCCTGAGGCTGGGGTTCTGAGCGGCTGTGATTTGGCTGGTGTGGGGATTGAGAAAGGAGCTCCAGGCCAGCAAGGGCAGCAAGAGCTCCTAAGTGATGAGGCATCTCTCCAGCCTCCTGAAGCTTTCGATGAAGATGCTGAAGGCCCAGGATGTGGGGACAGGAGTCAGATGGCAATTTGTTTCCTGAAGATGGGTGCCCCACCTCTCTCTCTCTCCCTCTCCCAGACAGGGGCGTCTGGATCTAGGGGCCCTGGGGTCATTTATCTGAAATTCTGGGAGGTTACTCTGATAAAGAAACCAAGATTCAAAGGCAATAGGGCCTGGGCCACAACTGAGAGGCCCTGGCTCTCTGGCCCCATTTTCTCGTTCTCCATTGTGCATAATCTGAGGATGACTCAAGGGGGTCCATCTTAACTTTCTGCAAATGCTTAATTCTAGACACTCCACTCCAAACGTGGCCAGTGGGAAGCATGCATCAGCATGTCTGGAAGTGGGACAAAGATTCTTTGGCATGGACCTTGGTGTTAAGGTCCAAACCAGGCACCTTTAAATGTGTGTTTTTATTGAAGCCAGTTGACCTGTCTGCTCTTCCTTCCTCCCCTTTACCAGAAGACCGGCTCTTTGTAATGTCACATTAAAAAACAAACAAACAAGCAAGCAAAACACCATCATAGAAATCACTCAGATCTTTGGGACGGTGCTGATAGGATACCAGAAAATTAACACCAATGGATGTGTTCTGGCTACAAATAAAAAGAACCTTTGCCCCTCCCCCACCCCCAAAATGTGTAAGTTTGGAAACTGAGGCTTTGCTGACAGAGAACCAGCATGCCCCTTCAGAGTGTTTTGAGCCAACTTAAATAGAAACGGAGGAAGAAAGATAGAGTCTCAACATTACTTTTGGTGAGAACGTTTAAGCTCTGCAAAGATAACCTTCGGGACATACCTTGCCTTTGAGTTTTAATATGAAAATAGTAAGCGTGTGAGCTTTTGACCACAGAGAAATGGATTTCAAGTATGGCATACATCATCCTCAGAGCTCTGTTTGCAAGAGCTGAGTTGCCACCGAGCCACTTCCTTACTTTGTTGGCACATGCTTGCTGAATGTAGCTACAGATTAGACTCCTTTTATATAGTTTATTTAAATTCCTAGGGGTATTGATAACATTGTTTAGGCTTGTTTTATTTTGTCTGGTTCCAACTTCGTCACCTAAAGGTAGATTTTTTTTTTTTTTTTTAAGAATTTAATGGAAAGAATTTTATCTTGTGGAAAAACCTCTGTAGATTTTAGATAATCAACAAGTGATTCAGGATTAACTCAGGAATTCTTTTAAATTAGCCTTCGAAGCCAGGTGCAATTTGCGCACCTTTAACCTCAGCACACCCTCAGCCAGGCTATACCGCAGGATTTCCAGAGTGAAGCAAGCCTGGACTGTATAGCATGCACCTATCTGAAAAATTAGCAAATAAATAAATTGTACTGTGGTCACATTATCAGTGTGGATAGGATAAGAGCGAACATTTTGGCATTGAAGCTTTGTACTTGCACCCTAGGCTCCATGACAAATACGGTTTGTTGGGGGGGGGGGGGCTGTGACTCTTATGCATAGCTTCCTACCAACTGTAAGCTCTTCATTTTTTTTCAAAAAGTTCGATGGAGTGCCACCTGCCCCTTTGGGATTTCATGGGACCTTGAGAGTGTTGCGTGGCCTGTATACTCCTAACTCACAGAGCCAGCTAATGATGGGTCTCCAGCATGAATGGAACACTCAGCCTTTCCTAAAGAACCCTAGGGCATGTCCACCTGACTTCAGACATCTTGGAGGTCTGGAAGAATTAGCTACAGTAGGTCTAACCCACTTTCCAGGTGAACTATTAGTTTAAAGACAGCTTAAGTCCCCTTGGCTAGAAGATAAAGACACGTAAGCATATTTTTATGTTAAAAATAGCAGGATGTTTTCTCCTGGTTCCATGATGGACGTTGTCTACATAGCCAGGGCATTGTGCAGGCAGGAAGCTATAGAGTTCTTTTTTTCCAGTGGTCACATCTTACAGAAGAAAGCAGCATGGCTGGTACATGCTCAGTGTTGTCATAGGACCCGTGTCCACATTCTTCTTGTGTAGCTTCTCAAGTGGGTAGGTTTCCTACTCACCTTTAAAGATCCATCTGTGCTTTAAAAATACTGGTCATGAGCCACCGAGAGGGCTCAGTGGGTAAGGCACGTCTGTGCAAACCTGACGACCTGGGTTCAGTCCCGGGAACCTTCTTCATGAGGGTAGAAGGAGAGAACTGACCGTTACACAGTCATCTTCTGGCCTCCACACACACCCTCATACACATCGTACACACGCGTACAACAATAATGAAATAACATGAAAAATAAAACAGGTGTCAAATGAGGGGGGAAGGGAGGAAAAAAAGGTGTCTAATATTACCTATCCATGGGATAAGCGTTGAACTGTCTTAAAAATGAATGAAGGGAAAAGAAGACAGTGAGGGCAAGTTTGTTGATGATCTCCTTGACCCCGATGCTTCAGAGACAGGCAAGCTAGACCGGGCTTTAGGAGGCCTGGACTGTAAACCACTGGAGAACCCGTGAGAGTCAGTGTGCCTCACGGAGTGCTGAGCTAAGGCGGTGAGAAAGTGCCTTGTGTGGTGTGTAAGGGTAGTGGCTCAGTAAATAAGTGACAGCCTTGTTGGGAGATTGTGAGCGCTGGAGACGCAGGGGAAACATGGTTTCACATGGTGTGGCAGGGGGAAACGTGGCTTCTGTGGGAGAAAGTCTCCGTAGCAACTCCAAGACCTCACCGTCCACTCTCAACCCAGCTCGATCCCACAGAGCGATTCCCTCCACCTGAAAGACTGCAGTCAAATTTGTTTTCCAGACTGGAATTCCCCAGCTGCTGTGCAATTGGCGTTCCTCAGTGTCCGCACACTGACTGCTTAGCATAAGGCTGGTCATAGCGTCACCTCAGTCCCTAGTACGCATGGGCAGGGTTGGGAATTTCTTTTAGGTTTGGGCTCAAAGGAGGAGGACTGGAGAGCTTGGTCCATAAACATATGTCCCTGCTGTGCATGGGTGTCACAGATCCGGGTCAGCCTGCCACATTTCTGTAGAGGATCGTTCAGGGGAGACTCCCCTGACATTTCCTATTTAAAGGCAGGAACTTCCAGGGTTTGGGCAGTGGGGACTAGTTTAGGCTGTTTATTTCCCTAGTCAGCAACACTCTGACGTGTTTCACAGTAATTCTAAGAAGAGCTCTCTGTAAGAAATCATATCTTTCCCTCTTACTGAGATTTGTTTTGGACAGTATATTAATTTGATATCATGTGATAGAAGCCCACTCAACAAAAGGTATCTCTTCAGGACACTAGCCAATACGACTTAATTTTTTTATTTTTCTTGAAATTTTTATTTCTCTCATTTTAGATCAGCAGTCAGGCTTTCTAAGCAACTGTGGCCTCACCGAGGGGGCTGGTCCAGCATGCTGAGAGTCCTGATTTTCATTCCCAGCAGGAGAAAGAGAGACAGAGAGAGGGGGGGAGGGGCTAGTAAGATGGCTCAGCAGGTAAAGATTCTTGCCTCCCCAACAGTGCAAACCTGCCTCCCTGGGTTTAATCCCTGGAACCCGTGGAGATAGAGTCTCACCAAGTTGCCCAGGCTGGCTTTGGACTCACTCTATACCCCAGGCAGGCCTTGAGTTTGTGATTGTCTTATTTCAACCTTCCGAGTGCCTGGATTATAGGCCTGAGCTCCAACATGTTATGTATGGCCAGCCCTGGTGAGGCCTGGCTACTATTCATTCTCGTGTATGATTTCATCTGGGGTGGGAGGAGGCTATGTTTTCATTTCCTCACCTCTGAATGAGTAGGAACTGGTTCAGGCATGCTGGGTGGTAGAGGTTTAACTGCCGTCACCCTCCTGGAAGCTCCTGAAGCTTGCTGTCAGCCTGTTAATCTTCCGTGTTGTGTTACTTTTGTGGTGAGATTCGGATAGAAAGGGAAAACGGAATGATATAGAATGACAAGCACAGACGTGGAGATTATTTCCGCTGACCTCTGACCAAGATTAGGGCCAGTCTAACCCAGAGATGAGACGCGCTGATGGGATGCAAGGGGCTGGTCCTCTCTGGGAGGTTATCCTCCTTGCTTACCTTCTAGCGTTGATCCTGAGGCATTGTGGGAGGGCACGCACGAGGTGCTTTTGCCCTTGGCTTTGGGCTTTGAGTATAGTTTCCTCTCATTAACCATCCTAAAGGGTTCTCTCTGCAGCCTGCCCTCTCTTCCCCAACCCATTTAATCAAAATGAATAAATGATTGTATTGTTTTTCAAGGAGCACTGTAGATGGCTAGGGCTTGGCATTTTTTTGCACCAGTGGGGAATGACAGCCTGCTTCAGTGGTGGTGGGGGTACATGGGAGTGTGTGGGTGTGGTGTGTGGGTGTGGGTATAGAGGGGTGTGAGTGGACTGCCTGGTGCCTGGCCATCTACCCCGCTCAATTTGCAATCTCTTTTGGCATGCTGTGAGCTCGTTAGTGGGACCTGGGCAGTCACAAGGGAGGTCACTGCACCCCCCCAGGCAGCTCCCTACCCAAGTGTTTTTCCGATTTCTGCTGACATTCTTTCCAGGCTCAGTTCAATTTGTTTTCCTCCTTGCCATGGCGATTGATGACGGGGTTATGAAATGGATAATTGGGCAGGATCTCCTCTAAGTGTTTCTTCCCCAGTTCTGTGGGAGCTGGTGTTTGTCTAATCCCCTGCTGGTGCACACGTGGGTCCTCGCTTCTCCTGAGCTAGCCACCTAAGAGGTAGGTTTAGTAACAGGCCTCCCCAGCTGTGGGGACAGGGTGCTGGCCAGGGTGGAGAGGAACATGGGAGTATCACTTCCGTCATCCTTATCTCACCTGAATCTGGTAGCAGGAAGCTGGAGAAAGACCTGTGTGCTACAGCGATTTACACAGTCTGATCTCTTAACAATGCCAAATGGAAAATCCAGCCGCCTGCCAGGGGCTTGAGAAATGGCAGGGAGATTTCGTCAGGGTCAGATAATCCCGAGGCACAAATCGCTGAACTGAGGGTAGGGAAACCACACCGGTGATTGTGTGTTGAAGCTGGAAGGACGAGAGGTCACTGTTAGGGTTTGAGGATCGGCTATGGAGTCCTTCACAGGTAGCTGCACAGTCTGATCCAGGAGGGCTCCGTCTGTAGGAGGAGACTGAGCCACCCCCCACCCCTTCTTGTTTCTGTTCTTGAGATGGTGTCTTGTAGCTCAGGCTGGTCCTCCTTCCTCCATCTCCCAAGTCCTCCTCCTCTTCCTTCTCCTTTCTCAATTGGCATCTTAGTCATCACGGTAGGCACCACTTCCCAGGGCTGTCTTGATGATTCAGAGCCATTTGGAAGACCCTGGTCGGTGGACCGTTTCGGAGCGTACCCTAGGACTGCTTTAGGAAGCCGGAAACAATAGTGACTCCTGGCCTCAGGGAGAGCTTGAGTACTGTGACACTATTTTTAAAGTTGTTTCAAAAGAAGGATGGGGGCCTGGAGATAGGGCTCAGTGGTTAAGAGCAGTGGCTGCTCTTTCAAAGGACCCGGGCTCAATTCCCAGCACCCACATGGCAGCTCACAATTGTCTGTAACCCCAGTTCCAGGGAATCTGACACCTTCACACTAATGCACATAAAATAAGATTAATTAAATAAAGAAAGAAATAAGGATGGACGGGGCAAGCACTAAGCCAGTACGAGGTGTTCTTGCTCGCTTGCTTAATGAGAACTTGCAAGGCTGCATCAGAGATGATGGTTCTGTCTATAGCAGGGCTGGTCCTGACATGGGCAGAGCAGAGAGCAGGGAATATGGATGAGTGGACATTGCAGCTGACACCCCGTTTCCCTCTTCAGCTGGACTGTAGTCTCCTTCTGCCTGGGTGGCAGTCCTGGCCAGAGTCACCAGGTGCCTCCTCAGGCTATGGCTTGCTCATCAGTGAGTCGTGAGCATGAGGGGCACAGCAGAAGGCTGTCGCAAGTGAGATGTCACAAAACAGGGTTCTGCCATTTTCAGGACAGGACTGAATGGATGAGGTGGGACCACACTCTATGTAGGATCTCAGGGTACTTAATGGTAACACCCACACTTCAGCCTCAGCTATGGTCTAAACACTGAAAGAAATTCAGGCTTGAGTCTTGAGTTGTCTTTTGGGTTTTTCAAGACAGGGTTTCTCTGTATAGCCCTGGCTGTCCTAGAACTCATTATATAGTCCAGGCCAGCCTCGAATTCAGAGATCCTCTTGCCTCTGCCTCCTGAGTACTGGTATTAAAAGCATGACTTGAGTGTTCAAGGTGGGTATTAGGCAGGAATTACTAATTACCACCTAACGCAAGTGGTGCCCCCCTGTGCTGGGTCCCTCGTCTGTATTGCTCAGTCTTGGCGTGTATCTGGCAACTTCTGGGTCTCCCTTCCAGTGGCTGCCCATATTGTTGGCATTTATTCCTGCCTGCTGGTACCTGTGCTGAGGAGGATGGCTTCACAGACGCTGTCTCTGTCCTTGGGGATCTGCCCTCTGATAGATGGTGGTGCCAGCAGACATGCCTGTGATTAGCAAAACTCATGAACAAGTTGTATTGCCATTGGCCAAGCACATTCATTAAGCATGAGTTAATAAATAATGAGTCGGTGTGGGCGTGTGAAACTTAGGGAGTTGGGTATGTGGTGTGGAACCGGAGTTGGGTTTGGACAGCTGCCACTAGGTACAGAGCATGGGGTGAAGGGATGATGGAGTGACAGCCTCTGTTGGAAGTTTCAGTCAGAGACTGTCCAGGATTTGAAGGCTCTGTGAGGCCTGAATGAAAGAGGGCCACCTTGCCCAGCCCAGGACTGGCTGTGTGTGTAATACCACAGAAATTGGCATTCAGCTGATGGAAGATGCAGGGCTTGAGCAGTTACCTCACACCTGGGAGGCTAACGGCGGGTCCTAGGCTTCCCATATTCAGTTGATTAGAGGGACACAGTCTGGAAAGATGGAGGGACTTCTACCCAACAAATTACCACCGGTCGGGAGGGAGGTATTGGGGCTGAATGATGCGGAGCATGGAGACAGGCCATTCGCTGGGTTGAGGCTAACTAAACGCTTTCACTTTCTTAGTGTGTGATCTTGGTGAAATGTCTGAACCTTTCAATACCTCAGTTTCATCCTCCATAAAATGGGCTGGACAGTTCTCAAGCAAGGTTCTTGAGTCTCTCTCGTGTGAGGGTGTGTTTGAAGTGCCTGGCAGACCACCTGGACACAAAATGCTTAGTAAACCCTGACGGCGTGCCTTAGTGGCAGCGACGGAACCAGCCCTCAGCCTCTAGTACTGGGCTTGCAACCTCCACCATCCTTTTTCCTTCGAAGGTGAAGCAGGGTGCCTAAGGATTATTTCTAATTTGGGCACTTCTTTCCCTCCAAGAAATAAGACGGTTCAGGAACTCTGGTGCTGGGATTTATAAAAGGTCTGTGCTGGAGCAGCCAGGCTTCGTGGCACCAAGCAGCAAAAATGGTCCCCCAGAAAACACAGAGCTTGAGTCAGCCAGACCTGAATTCACACCCTTGCTCTGTCTCAGACTTTGCCGAGACTGTGGGGGGTCTGATTCCGTTCCCTCCCTCTAACAGGAGGACAGTGGCCTTCTCATAGGATGTGAAATTATGGGACTCACAGGTGATGCAGGATGGACCTGGGATAGAGGGAGTCCTCCTGTCACTCCATCACTGAGCATTGCTTTAGAGCCGGGCTCCATCTTGCCATCACCAAGTGTCCTACATCACAGCCTTTCTTTCATCTCAGGTACAGGACAAAGCAGACAATGGGATTTACGTTGTCAAGGAGGTCCCTGGATTGTAGGACAGGCCTGGTTTCGTTACCAGGACTCAGAACGTGACGTCTCACAAACAATCCTCTGTATTCGGCTGCTGGCACAGGGTGTCTGGTTACTGGCTCCAGGGACTAACCTATTTGTTCTGTCTTGGAGATGGAAAGAGGCTGAGGTTACATTGGCACAGAAAACCCTGAGTTTGGGGGTGTGGGAGGCCCACCCCTTCCCTCCTCTCCCCTCAATCCTCTGCTTTCTTCAGGTGTCTTTTAGAGTCTTCGTAGCTTATGAACACAAATGACTGAGATGTGTGTGGTGTGTTTGTGTGTATGTGTGGTGCCTGCATGTATGTGTTTGTGTGTGTGTGTGTGTTTGTGTGTGCATCCCTGTGCCTCTTTTGTGGAGATTAACTGTCTTGTCACGTGTTTGTTAGAACAGGCCCTTCTGAGTTGCAGATGCTTTTTTGACTAAAGACTGATGATACCTGACACCTATACACTTTACAAGGACTTGGGACCAGGAAGCTGTGGTCTGTGTAGCCCACTCTGCACCCCTCTGGCCTCTGCCTCTCCTGGGACTCCCTAAGTTCCAGGGGTGCTTTTCTGCCATCAGCCACGGGCCAGGATGTTAGAGTGGGATGAAAACCCAGTTGGACAGAACTGATGAAGCTGGAGGCTACCAGCTCCCTTCTGAGTCACAGGCAGGTCTGTGGGATCCTCGAAGATACTTCAGGAGCCTAGGTTGTGTGGTGACAAGTTCTGTCCCAGCAGCACAGGCTAATGACCCCACAGTGGTGGGCACCCCTGCGCTTCTGCCATGACTGGGGTGCACAGTGCTCAGTGCAGACTTTCCCTCTCGCCTGTAATGTGGGACCAGTGCCTGAGGAGGTCAAGAGGACCTCGCTGAGGCCTCTAGGCCCCTATCTGTTCGGGAGGTGGGGAACTCATTGTTGGAGTGCTGTGTGGCTCAGGTCTAGCTTGCACAGACGTCTCTGCACTCTCCTGGCGCCTTCTGGCATGGACAGGATGGAGGGACCGATGGTCTTGGAGGAAGGAGACCGTGAAAGATCTTGTTAGCATTACAGGAGGGTGGTTCATTTTAATTCCAAGTAAAAGCCTTATGGAGCAGCATCTGGGCTACTGTTTACCTTTCGGCATTGCACAGAACATTAACAGTCAGCTGTCTCCGGAAAGCCATCTCCTGCAGTTTGCTGTTTTCTCTGAGAAGCTACATGGGGTTACACCAAGTCCAAGGCTTGGGACCGGGGCTGGAATGTGGCTGGAGAGCAACGTGCTTGCTTGGCATGTTGGAACCCCTCGGTTCATCCTCGGAGCTGAAGAGCGTTCTTGCTGATGGTCTAGCCTGACCTACGTCTCCTGGTTTGCTACTGTTGACCTCAAGCACCAAGGTGCTTGGGGATGGCAGGAGTTTAGGTGAGGCTGATCCCGAAGGACTCAGCTTGAGGGGGCAACGACATGAATGGCCCACGTGCTGGGTTGCTGGAGGCGACCCTGACTCTACTTTGGGAAGGTGTGACACTGATTTTGAAAATATTCTAGGAACGTTAGAAAATAATTTATTGTGGCCTTGGAATGCAAACCCTGAATATTGGCTTAAAAAGCTGATGGTGGACCGGGAGATGGCGTGGGTGCTGAGGCGTTTGCCTTATGAGCGTTAAGTACACAGATTGGATCCCCAGAGCTCACTCGGGAAGCTAGGCATGACGATGTGTGCCTGGAGCCCTGGTACTAGGAGGCACAGAGAGGCGGGTCCCTGAGGATTGTCGGCCAGCCAGTCTAGCTAAATTGGTGAGTGCCAAGCCAAGGCACAGATCCTGTCTCAAACAACAAGGTGCATGGGACCTGTGGATGGTACCCAGGAGTGTCCTCCGGCCTCCAAACATGCGCACACACATTGCACGCACACCAATGACACACCGAGCTGGGCTAGAGGCAACTTAAGCTTGTAGCATGTCTTGTGAAACTTGCTGGGAGTCATAGTGTTCCTGCAGATTTAGTGTTAAATAACCACGTCACGAGCCGCTGACAGTGCTGAGCAGCGTTAGTATGTACACTGACAGTAAAAGTGGTAGCAGCCATGGCTTCAGGAGCCTGTGTACTGCATAAACTGCTTTGCGTGGTTTTTGCAGGGTGTGCTTTACCTTCCTCCTTTCAGGCGAGGAGACCAAGGATCAGGCAGATGCAGCTGTCAGTTCCAAGTTCGTAGCCAGGATCTGAACTTACTTGCTGTGTTTCCTTTGTTGTCCGTAGGCAGGCGGCTGGAGACTGGAGGAAGGCAGCAGGGCCCTGAGTTACTTGGGGATGGGGAGTGTGGGCTTTGGGAGGACCTAGTCTTAAGTGTAGTGGATACAGGGGGAGATGGTGGAGTGCTGGGAGAACCGAACTGATTGTTGCTTGGGTGATACCATAGCTAAGGAAAGAAGAGCAGTGCGTGTCCATGGCTGCTCCCTGCAGCATTTGAGTCTGCTTCAGGATCAGTTTTCTGTTCTGGAGATGGAACTGAGAGGGGACCTTTCCTTCCAAATGGATGTATCTTTGTGTAAGAATGTGGACTCCGTGGATGCAGCTGTAGCAAAGGTGAACTAGTGAAGCTGCCTTGCTGCCCCCAGGTGATGGGGAGGAAAAGATGGCATCCCCAGGTGCCATTCTGCAGCCCCACCCCTAAGGGCCTCTGCCTGCCTCGGGGAGAGAGGACAAAGGATGGCAGATCTGTTGTTACGATGAACTGGTGTGTGTCTTAATTGCAGCATGTGGGCATTCTGAAGCTGCCTTGTTGAGTGAGTTGGGTGAACCTGCTGAGGACTGGCAACACATTAGCAATCCAGTTGGAATTTAAGGCAGTCAGTATGGGTTACTTGCCTACAGTCCTCATCTAAAGCAGGATATTATTCTCGGTTGGGTGAGGAAAAGGAGAATGCTTTATTTCCAGAAGGGCCAGTGGATAGAGACCTGGCCCTGGCTTCTGTGGCTAGTTGCCTTGGGGTTCCTGACTCAGAGAGGGGGTGCTCTGAATGAGGCGTGAACTCCAGGGACACTGTGACTCTTCTTAAAGGAACATGGCCACCTCCTCCATGTGAGCACTGGGAAGGCCATTTGGGAGTGAGGGTGACCAGTCCTGGGGTACAGTCAGTCTGGGTGGAGTGATGGCAGCCTTTCAAGGACTCCTGAGTTTGAAGTTACTCAAGTTCTACCCTTTATTCCTCGGAGGCTTTAGAGGAATAAAGGATGTGTGTCCGTGTCCCAGTGTCGGACTATTTCGAATGACATTTCTGTGAGCATTTGCATGCGTGCTTTTGTGTAAGCAAGAACCCATTTCTCCACAATAACTGCCCCAGAGTGCCATTGCTGGAGTCTGTGCATGGAGGAGGCATATTCACTTAGGTTTGGTTGTTTCTTTTAAAGATACTTCTTAACTTTTGGCTTATTTGCTTAATTTCAAGAAACCTCCAGACTGCCTTCCAGAATGGTCCTCTTACTCTACACTCTCTCAACAGTGTAAGTGATGGAGTTTCTCCATATCCTTGCCAGCCTGGGACATTGCCACTCTTTCACAGCTGAGCCGCTCAGACAGGGAGGCATTAAGGCTGCCCTCTTGTTTGTTAATATTTCTTTATTGAGGGGTGTTGGGGATTGAATTTCGGACCCACGCGTGCCAGGCAGATGCTCTACCACTGAGCTACCACATCCGTAACCTTTTATTGTGCTTTTAATCTGTTTGCACCTAATGGTTCGTGTTGGTAAATGCCCTTTTATGTTGTTACTGCAGCCTTGTATTAAACAAAACAAAAACGGCAGGATGAGGGATTTGCCACAGCGATCAAGTGCTTGCCTAATATGTGTGAGGTTCTGGGCTCTAACACTGGGGGTGGGGGGGGGAAGAATTGTACAGAAGTGCTGTGAAAGTGTGTGTGTGTATGTGTGTGTGTGTGTGTGTGTGATGTGCTCAAACCTTAGGCCCCACTATGAATTCTGCCTCATAGGGATGTAGGACAGGGTGCCTTTTTGCTCTTACCCCCTTCTAATCTAGACTAGTGCACTGCTATTTGGTGGACCCCTCGGTGGTAGCTGTAATATGCAGGCAGCCAGGGTGGCAGTCCAGCCCACAAATCCACCCTGTCCCACCCTGTCTCCACAGGACCCCTCCCAGGCTGACTCAGGTGTTGTATTTAAGGAAAGTTGTCTGTGGTTTGGTTATTGGGCCTGAAAATAAAAGCAAACAAACAAGCAGATGTCAAATTGTCTCCTCACTGCCACCATTGTCTTGGGCTCCAGCTGGGTCTCTGTGGAAAAAAACAAAGCACCCATCCCCAACACCCCTCAAAACAACCTAACACAACAACAAGCAAAAACCAGCAAAGGAGACTCCGAATATAGAGCAGAATCCCCTCGTGTCCCTTAAACCGTCCTGCTCCTACATGCCTTCCCACCGTGCACATGGGTCCTTTTTTTCTTTAACCTTCTCACTAGCCCTGACAGGATGAGTTCCTTCGAAGCCCAGGAGGAGGGCCTGTGGAGGACCAGGCCCCACTCTGGGTGAAGCCCATGTCTGTCAGTGCTTCTTACCCTTAGGTCTCTACAGCCTACGCCTGCTCTTTGGGTTCAGTGCTGTGATTTCATTGTGCTAAAGGCTCTCAAAACGCTTCTCCTTTTTTACTTCAGTGTTATGAAAAATGGATATATAATTTAGAAGCATTAATCACATCAGCTGGTGACTAAAGGCAGCAGCAGGTTTGGGGATTCCTCCTTGTTCTTAGGGCTCCGCCAGCCTGCGTGCCAGCTGGCGGGGGAGGGCAGGGTGGTGGAGGTAGTAGGGCTTGCCTCATCAGGAAGCAGGGGAGATGCCCTGAGTGTGCTTAAGAATGTGCTTGTCTCTGTCTGTCTGGCCAGTGTGGTGGTCTTTGACTGTGAAGGCAAGCAAGCACCTCAGTCCAGATTCGAAGGAGTGCTGAGAAATGAAAAGGTGTGTTGTCTGCTCCTCAGTACAGGATTTGAAAAATCCTCTTTGGTGAGTTTCTATTGTCACAAAGAAAGGATTGTTTTCTATATGGATTTGAAGGGTTTTTATATGGATCCTCAAAACCTCAGAAAGAGAAATAGTCCGTGGTTTCCCAAAGGTTCACAAGAATTGCTCAGCTCATTGTGGTGGTCAAGCTGGGAGGTCCAAGTTCAAATGTGTAGCTGAAACAAACGATGGTTCCTGTTGAGTATTTTTCTGGTTTGATTCGTTTGGAGAAATTGGAGCTGGTTTGATGTTGCCCAACAGATTTTTTTTTTTAATTAAAAATCTCTCTTGCTTTATTTGTGATTCAAATTAAAATTCGATATTTGTGCTGGGTGTTAGCCCAAAGATCGCAGCTGGTTATCAGCAGAAACTCTGACTCAGTTCCCTTCTTCTCGATGGCCTTGTTGTTTGCAGCAAACTTGAATTCTTCTAGATGGGTGAGTGTGTTTATCTTCTGCTCTCCCCAGGGATCCCTGTGCGGGCCAGACAAGCACTCTATGAACTGAACTGTACGGAGCCCCGTCTTCTGAGCTTTGAAAATGTTCTGGCTCAGGGTAGTAGGGCTTTGCACAGAACTAAAGTAAGAAATGTCCCAAAAGAGGCACAGATTATGCATGCATGCATATTCTCCTTCCCCCCCCCCCCCCCCCGTCTCCCTCTCTCCCTCCCCGTCTCCCTCTCTCCCTCCCTCCCTCCAGGGTTTTATCTACTTGTTACAATGAGCTAACTTTCTAAGGTGGTGAAGGGGGTAGCCCAGACTTACTACATACTGGCAGTTATCGATAGTTACATGGGGATGGACATGCCAGTGGCAGAGGGCACATTACAGTACTTGACGCCTAAAATGCACCTATCACGTGGCGGGTGGTTCATGAGACGCTGAATGACATGCCTAAAGCTGCAGCAATACAAGAGTCAGGAGGTGACCTTAAACACTCTCGTTCTGGGACTGAGTATCTCAGCTTTGGCACCATTGGCATTTGGGGACAGTTAATTTTGTTGTTGTTGTGGGAGATGCTGTAGGGTACTTAGCAGCTCTCTTGGCTGAGAACATTTTGTCAGCCCAAAAGGCCCTTGTGGTTGGGTGTCACTGCACTCACCTGTCATCTGAGCAACTCAGGAGGCTGAAGCAGGAGGACCGTTTGAGCCCAGAGCATGCTGGGTGGCAGGCATAATTAGACCTTGTCTCACGTATTCCTAGGTATCTCTGTCCCTTATCAAGAGACACTATTGTAAAGCTTCCTCTTACAACCATTACTTTGTCTAGTTTTCCCAGAGAAAGGAGTGTACATTCCGTAAGTGTGTTTGTAGAGATACGTACAGATTTCAGATGGAGACAGAGAACAGATGCCAATACTGTCTAAGGCAGAAAAAGAAATGTTCTCAGAGGTGGTGCTGATTAATTTGAATTTTGAAGGCATTAACCTGGTCATGGAGGAAAATACTGCAAACGTGAGAAGACAAGGCAGACTTGCAAGGTGTGTGTGTGTGTGTGTGTGTGTGTGTGTGTGTGTGTGTGAGAGAGAGAGAGAGAGAGAGAGAGAGAGAGAGAGAGAGACTGGGAGTTTGCTCTGGGCTCTTCTCCCCCAATCCCGCACCCCCTACTGCTTTCTTGTTTTCTTCTCTTGGCAATGTGATTCCTGCTCAAGATCAGGATGAGCAAAGTGCATAGCAGTAACAGACGACTCCCCATTAAGCTGCTGAAAGCAACTACCCTATCTTCCTTGCTACAGACCTGACCTGGGCACCTCAGCTACCTCTTGTCCTTGCCTAGACCTGGGCTGCTCATGCTCATCCCTGTGGCAAAGGGAAGAGCGTGGCGGGTTACCAACATCACTTCTGCTCACATTTGGATGGCCTCACTGGTCTCATGTCGTCACCAAACAGCAGCCAGCACATGGAGTTCCTACTATGTGTCCAGAAGAACTGGAAATGTCTGAGTTAAAATAAATGTCTAGGACTTTGGGGTGCTTGTTTGTTTTTGTCAATAGAGCCGATGGGTGGTAGGTTCAGGGCATTAATAGTCAACGGAACACCAGGGCACATCCTTTAACTGTTCATGTGGTAGAAAGAACAGCTTGGAAGCCTGAGCCCGATGACATGGGAGTGGCACCGCCCTTGAAGCCGAACTTCACGGTGCTGTGTCTCAGAGGATATGCCACAGCAGTTCCTGAGATGAGCCTGGAAAGTCCAGACACAGTCCCCTCTCCCTGCTAGAAGCTCCTTCAGGCCACAGCTCTGCCCCAAGCCCTGGGGCAAGGAGATAGCAAGCTGGCTGCTGAGGATCTAAAATGGGATGGGACCGGAAACCTATGACCAGGGCAAAGTCCTTGTCACTCCTGACAGAGGAGCATGGAGGTCTTAGAATAACAGATAAAAATAGCAGTTGATTGCCACTTCCCGCCTCCTGAAGCGTTTCCTCCAAACCCGATTCCGCTCTGTTTCTGAACCGTGAAGCGGACATTAAGTGTGGGGTTGGGGTAGGCACTGGCGGCCACTCACCAGACAAATGCATTCGGTTTGGACACTGGAGTAGGGACAGGGCGGAGGTGGGAAGAGCTGGCTGGGCCCAGGACCTGCTTACCTCTGGCTCTTCTCAGAGCCTTTATATATGTGAGCGGTTGTGTGTGTGCATGTGTGTACACAGGCAGTTTATAAACATACAGCACATGTGTATATATGTGTCTGTACATGTATGTTGTATATGTTCATGTATGTATCTATGGGTATGTGCATAAGTGAATGTGGTTACATGCTTGTATGTGTATGTATAGCACGTGTCACTTGTGTCTGTGAGGGTATGTATGCACACACATGTATACATGGATAGGTGTTTACATATGATGTGTATTTTGTGTGTATCCTGTAGATAACTTTTTCTTTGGGTATGGCATGATGGAGCAGTGAACCCGCAGGATGCTGTGGTGGAGCCTGCGGACTGCTTGGTCTGTAACCTGCGGCGGTGGCAGTGAGAGAATGGTGCTGGTAATGGGACGGTTGGCACTCACTAGTAAGCCTCTGCCCCTCCGCAACATGGCGTCTCGGGAGGTGCTGGAGCATAGATAGGGGGAGTTAACTGAGGATGAGACTCCAGTGGTGCAGGTTTGGCGAGGCTGTTACCAGCTCTGCTGAAATGAGACTTTCCAGCGACCCACGGTCCTGTAAGGACGTTACCCTCACCCATGCCCCCGAAGGTAAGCCTGACAGTCATTAGTTCACCGATGGCTTGGACGGAATCATTGCTCTGGTCTGTTGTTGGCTCCCTGTCTGGGGTAAATACAGCTTTACTCACTTTCTCCCCAGGAAAGGTCACGCGGCAGCATGCCGATACACACGTGTTATACCTGTGTAGAGGTGTACATATGCCTGTGTGCTGCTTTGTACGGGCATGCCTGTGGCTGTGCACGTGTTTGTGTGTTTGAGTGCGAGCGTTCAGCTGTGTGTAGCTGTGGGGTGTCTTCACGTTTGCACCCAGGAGGGTATGATGGATACTGTGAGTTGGATGGGCATGTCTGTCCTGAGTGGCAGCTTCCTGCCTTGGGTTGCTGGCACCTTCTTTGTCCTCTGGCAGATGCCCCTGGGCACTCAGTGGTGGCACTCTGACCTTGTCATACTCTGACCCAAACTCTTCTTTTCTCACCTAGAGGGCAGCGAGGCTTCCATGAACAGACCCTCCTGAGCAGGCACCCGCAGCCTGGTTATTCCAGGGCTGGCAGGAGCCCAAGAGCTCAGAGTGCGGAACAGACAGGTGGGCTGAAGGGAGACACACAGTCTGAGGAGTGCAGGACCAGGCCAAGCACAGCTCTCCTCTTCCCAGGGGGTGTTCCCCGCCCCATGACCGACATGCCTTCTGCACATTGGTTTTCTCAGTTGTGAGATACCCATACTGCGTGCAGCTCAGCACAGTGTTTGCAAACGTCTGGGCTCTGGAGGTTTGAACATAGGAAGCCTGGCAGGAAGACACGCCACACAGCCTGGGTTTTCTTTGCCTTTTTCAGCTGCCTGCCATGTGGGAGTGGCTGCCAACACCTGCTTCCCCCTCCACTCTGCTTCAGATTAGGGCTGAGTATGACTAGAAAGGCAAGAGACCAGAAGGCTGTGGGCCTGGATGGGTCCTGGGAGCTCTGGAGAAGGCCATGGGCTGCTGGAGGCTGGGGCAGCAGGCTTAGAGAAAGGGTTGTCTTCTGAGTGAGCCTTACTGGGATGGGAAGGGGCTGGTTAAGCTTGCTGCTGCCTATGCCCTGAGGTTTCCGGAAGACACAGGTGCTATGTATAAAACCACATGGTTACCTCTGCCTTGAGAAGTTTCCATTTCCACCCTCGGGCTTACTGCACAGTGCTGAGTAGGAGGCTTCCTGAGGCTCCCCCTGGAGCGTGGGGGTCAGACCAGGGATGCAGTCTGTGGGCAGAAAACCTTTCCCCAAGGAGACCCCTGTGGAGCTGGCTGGAGAAGAGGGAGAACACAGGAGGGCAAGAAAATTATACCTTCCTCCCGTCAGGCAGCTCGAGGTGTGGCTGGAGCAGTGGACCTCTGAGAAGGGCGTGGGCAGCAGCACTCCCAACAAATTCTGCCCAGCCTTTGGCATCTCCATGACAAAATGATGGGAGGTCCAGATGGGTAGGTTACAGCTAAGTTTCCTTTACCTGATAGTCCTTGGGGTGGTTTTGACATACGAAACATGACTGGCATTTTAGGTAGAATAGGTCTCCTCGTGTGGTCACTTAGTGTTTTTGGTCCTTGAGAAACCCTTTCAAGTCACTGGCCTCTCTTTCTACACACACACACACACACACACACACACACACACACACACACACACACTGGCTAGGGGCAGGTAGTATATTTGGTTAATGCCCACTGGCAGGAATTAGTTCCCTCTGGTAAAAACTCAAGAGGACAGAGCCAGAGCGGAAGGACTTGGGGAAGGAAACCAGCAGCGGGTTGACAATGAAATACCTTGAATGCTTACAAAGGGCGTTGGCTTAATGTTTTTAAGTGATAAAGCTGTTTCTCATCCTCTGTGAATTGGAGAATCCTCATGTTTGTTTCTTTTCTTTCTTTCTTTCTTTCTTTCTTTCTTTCTTTCTTTCTTTCTCTCTCTCTCTCTCTCTCTCTCTCTCTCTCTTTCTTTTTCTCATCCTGGGACCGTTACTCCCTCTGGCATGGCCTTCCTGGCCGTGTGGTGATAGAGTTGTCCAGGCCCTATGCTTTTGGGAGCCTAGCTCACCTTTGGGGCTGGGCGCTCTGGAGTTGTTCTAAGGAACTATGTAATTGTCAGTCTAGCTTAATTATGAGCCCCCTTGGGTAGGAAACCTGTCTTCCCACTTGCTTCCTCTGCTAACTGCTGGCTCCCTGAATTCAAAAGGGGTGTGGATATGGCCGGTGCTGTGAGGGACATGGCCGGTGCTGTGGTATACCAAGGTAGGGTTTAGTGACCATCTCCGTACTGACCTGGCAGAGCCACTAAGGGGACAATTCAGTAGGGTTGAGCCTCCAGCTCACTCCAGATCCAGATATGATGCATATCTGGATGTGAGGGTAGAGAGGCTTTGAGAACTGCTTATTCTCTGCTTAGTTAGTGAGTAGCCAAGACCTGTCCCTTCCCTGGCTGGCCCTTGGTAGAAAGGAACTGTACGGAGACCTTGAGTCAAGGGAATTTCTCTGTTTGAGGTCCGGTGAGGAGCTAAGGACCATTGGAGAGCATCTAAGGACTATGACAAACAGCAAATAAGAAACGACATTAACTACAGAAACGACTGTGAGAGAGAGGAGATGGTTGGCCAGAACATCTCACACACTTTCTCCTGCTTCTCAATCAGGAGGTACTTTCTCTTTGCATTGGGCTCTGAAAATTATGTGGTCACCCAGCTTGGTTTCTTCTGGCCAGCAGCTTCTTTCTCTGGAAGTCATTTAAAGATACTGCTGAGATCAGGGACACCCCTTTTCTTTTTTCTTTTTTGTCTCTTTTCTGCCCTTCTGAAGTTCAGTGTGACCAGTTCCACTCCGCACCTTAGAAACTGTCCAGTCGGAAGAGGGGAGTCAGTTTTGTGGCTCGTTGACCATAAATCTTCCTGCCAGTGAGCTATTTCTTTGCAGACACTTACTATGTCCCCAGGTCTGGGCTGGTGTTGGCTCTGGGCAGGACCAATTAGAGATGGGAGACGGGAACCATAAAATGAAGTTCCAGGAAATGAGGCTCTGGGCTCACACTTAGCTTTATTTAAGGGCTTGTTCGCAAGCACAGGGACAGGGCTGTGCCATGCAAGTTAAACATTGCCCCTAGCCCCGAGGGGACAATGCTGAGTGACATGGCCTGGTACAAAAGGACTGTGAGGACAACATGACCACAGATAAGGTAAGTCTATAGACAGTTGTCACAAGCATGACTCTGCTCACTGTTGATTTCCACCCTCGGTATAGAATTGTGGGTGTCTCACACTAGACAACCAGGCTGCGGGGTTCGTCACAAGCTCTCATGGTAGCATGGACAGATGTCAGGAGCCACTGTGCCCTCCTCCCCCCACCCCCACCCCCAGGTCTCTCTCAGAGCCTACCTCATAGTTTCCAACCCTCTGAAGACGATGGTAACAGCCCCACCCACCCATACATTTTAAGCCTTGTCACTTTTTTGTTTGTTTGTTACTATAAAACTTGCATCAGACATTCCCAGACCGATGAGGGACCCCAAGAGGCCAGACAGACACTGACTGTGTTCCTACAGTCAGGCTTGACACACCCAGAGCAGCCTCGACAGTCATGGGACAGGGGAGGCATCTCTGTGTCTGATGTGTTGCAGAGGTCTTTGGCCCTAGCCTAGAGGGTGGAGGGTTGGGACATACCTGGGTTTTGTCAGTTACCCCAAACGCAAGCGTGGGTGCACGTCCTGTCGTTTCTCAGCAGCTTTTGTGGAATGGCTGAATCCAGAAAGGATGGGCTGGTAGCCCAGAGGCTTCTGAAGACCCCCGAGAGAGGGTCGGATGTGGGGACTCTGTTTCTATGGCTGCTAACTGCTTGATAAAACATCTGGTGGTTTACCCAGGCCTGGGCATAGCTCTTGTGTACAATGCGATAAATATGTCAGGGCCTCTTCTTCCTCCCCTCCACTAGGCTTCCCCAAGGATGGATCACAGTGAGGGTCCTGTCACAACCAGGGCTAAATATGCCTCTGTTGGAACGCTGTTCCTGTTTCCTGATTGGCCAGTGGCAAATTGCAACCTCTTGGCTCAAGCAATGCAGAAAGCGTTTCATCTCAGTTATTCGCGGCACAGGCAGCTCCGGTATTGGCCAGTTTATCAGCAGAGCTTGCACCCTTTCTCGTATCCATGGCACGGCATGTTGTCTTTATGCCCTTCAGTGGTCTTGGATGGCTGCTGCGAGTCTTGATGTCTGATTGGGGACGTTGTAACATCCCACCGGGAAAGAAGAAAGGAAGGGCTCATCCTGATGTCTAAGCCCAAGATGTCATTCTCAGGAACTCCCAGCGACAGCATCTATGTGTGTCTTCAAACTGAACATGCTGAGAATGATGTCATTCTCATTTCCTTATTTTGGTTTTTTGAGATGAGGGTCTCAGGATGTACCGCCATCTGACCTGGAATCTCTCTATAGAGACCAGGTTGGACTCAAACCTGTGGCGATCCTCCCATCTCAACCTTCTGAATGTTGGGACCATAGAAAGCTTATCTCTTATTTCATCATTTTGATGCTGTTTCACACTTTCCTTTTTCACGTATTGGCAGAGGCCATCTGCTTGCCGTTTGAGTGTATACCAGCAGTCATGTATAACGTTGGCAAGTTCTCAGGTGGCAGCTGGAGTTCTGAATGTCTCCCACGGACTGTCTCATTTAACCCTCATGGCAACACATTGTCGTGAGAGGGACTCACATTCCTCATGTTTAACTATATGCAGTGAGCATATGGTGATGAGCCACAAATCGATATGTGTGTGTGTGTGTGTGTGTGTGTGTGTGTGTGCGCGCGCGCGCGCGTGCGTACGCATATGTAGACACACACATGCTGTGGTGTGCCTGTGGAGGTCAGGGGACAACTCTGGGAAGCTGGTTCTCATCTGCTTTGTTTGCAGTTGTGTCTTCGGTTGTTCCTGTTGCTGTGTGCTCCAGGCAGGCTGACTCACCTTCTAGGTGATCTCATGGCCATGACTCCCACCCAGCTGGAGAAGAGTTGGCTTACAGGTGCACGCTCCTGCAATCAGGCTTTTGATGTGCGTTCTGGGGATCATGGGCTGCCATGCTCATGCAGAAAGTGCTTTTTACCCACTGAGCCATCTCCCTGCTCCGCATCTCAGCCTGGACCACTGGCATCACCCTTCTTTCCCCTTGGAGAGCTGCTAGCCGTGGTGGCAGTGGTCACCATTTATGCAGCAGCATATTGGTGAAATTTATCTTTTTCACTCTCACTGTAGTGACTTCACTGGGCAGTGTTCCACTGAGGATAACATAGTGTCTTAGTTAGGGCTTCTATTGCTGCAACGAAACATCATAACCAGAAAGCCAGTTGAGGAGGAAAGGGCTTATTCAGAGTACACTTCCACAGCACAGCTCATCACCAAAGAAAGTCAGGACAGGAACTCAAGAAGAACAGGCTCCTGGAGGCAGGAGCTGATGCAGAGGCCATGGAGGGGTGCTGCTCACTGGCTTGCTTCTCCTGGCTTTCTTGGCCTGCTTTCTTATAGAACCCAGGACCACCAGGCCAGGGATGGCATCACTCACAATGCTCTGGCCCCTCTGGATCTCATGGAGACATTTCCTCAACTGAGGCTCCTTCCTCTCTGATGACCTTAGCTTGTCTCAAGTTGACACAGAACCAGCCTATACACATCAGGTCAAAGGTCAAGAGATAGACGTGGTTTTCCCACGCTACTCTGGAAAAGCTGAAAACGAACCAACTGTAGCATCACCTGCGAGGTCTAAATTTTGCATCTTCTCTGTTACAAGTCTCCTTATGCAGCTGAGGCCGGCCTTGACCTCTCAATCCTCCTGCCTCAGCCTCCTTGAATGCTAGAATTACAGAGACATTCCTTTACATTTGGTTCTGTCGATTCATTTTTTTTTTAGGTTTATTTTCTTTTTAGTTATGTATGTGTATTGGGGAGAGAGGTATGTAATGTGGGTACAGGTGTCCTCAGAGGTCGGAGAACCTTAGGTTACGGCTGCTTCTAAGCCACCTGACATGGGTGCTGGGAACCAGATTCAATCCACTGAGCCGCCTCTCCAGCCTCTCGGCCGCTGGGCTTCACTTGTGCTTTGACTTCTCTACTTGTCTCACATTTTAAATTCAAAACCCTTCAGTTTTCAAGAGGAACTCTGCTCCCTTGTCCTGGCGTCCTTTAGTTAACCAGTTGTACGCATTGTTCATGACTGTGAAGAAGCAACTGGCCACACATTCTGGGCAATGGTTTTTACTGCCCCCCCCCCATATGTAACCAGCTTTTGTGTTGAGTCTATGGAGCATGGAAAGGTACCTGACCTGTGAAGAGTGGGCTTTGAGTATCCTTTTTTTAAGCCCACAGTGGTAGTTAAGCTGAGGGCTGATACCTGGGTGTGCTAGCCAGCTGGTGGTGGCCGTATCCAGCCACACTAGTCCACTGGTCATTTGTCCACCTCAGCAACGGAGTGGCAACTGCCACACCCAGGCCCAGAAAGCCAGACAGAGTGGCGGCTGGAGACTTCACGGAATCCTTGTAATTTGAAATGGAAAGGTCTGTTGGCTTGTGTGGTGTCTTCCTCCCACGGGCTTCCCAACCAGCTTTACCCAGTGACATATAATTTGCCCTGTCAACCAAAGCACTCAATTTTCTGGGCTTTATCTGTGAATTCAAGAGCTGGGCCAGCTTGGAGATTTGGGGATGTCACTGAAAGCCGGATACTCTCTTCATAGGCCACTTGCCTTTCAGGGCATCTACAACAAAAAGACTGTACCCATTCTAGTCTTTGGTTCTTGATCTGTGACAACCCTCTAGACTCTTTTTGTTGTTGTTGTTGTTTGAGACAGGGTTTCTTTGTGTAGCCCTGGCTGTCCTGGACTCGATTTGTAGACCAGGCTGGCCTCCAACTCATAGAGACCCACCTGCCTCTGCCTCCCTGAGTGCTGGGATTACAGGCCTATGCCACCTCAACTGTCTAACCCTTCTAGACTTCAAGAAGGCTTCCTGTCAAAGAACCGAAGGGTGGAAGATGATAAAAGGGCACCTCCTGGACTGAATTTGGAGGGAGCCACTGCCCAGTACAACACAGTTTACTATGTTTTTACCTATAGTTTTCTTGTTTCTTTTTATTACTATTATATGTTTATCATGTGTATCAAGTTCAAGTTTGTGATGCTATGTTCTTTTACTTCAAGTTACTCTTTTAAAATTTTTGTTCTGCTTTTTGACTGAAACACTGAAATCTGCTATGTTTGTGGAAAGGGGAAGGACCTGGTGAACGCTCTGACCTTCACTGAAAGGAAAGGAACACACCATCTCTCGTATGCTCCTGACAAGGCCAGCAACAGCCCTGCTGGGATAACTGTGTGCCCCCTCAAAGCCCCTCAGCAGCTTGAGGGCATAAGGGAACAGGCTGGCTGGGTTGATGTCTATCTGTGCTTGGGAGGTGGAGGGCAAGAGAAACATCTGTCCTGCTAGCTCCATCCTTGTGCTCCCAGCACCGTGGGCCAGCTTGGTTAAGAAGCCTCAGTGCCCTGAGACTTGGAGACATTATCCCTAAGTGACCTGTCTGACAGGCCATCTTCGTGAGTGACTCCAGTGACAGAAATCTGCTCTCAGAGCTGGAGAGGAACCCCCGGCATGCCTACCCTCCAGCTGTGGAGAGTGGAAATCACAAACGGGAACCTGCTCGTGGGAGGTTGGAAGGATGCGTGCCTGGAAGTGTATGCTGGTGTTCTGCGTGTTTGGGCTTGACCCAGGAAGTAGGCAGGACGTGGGGCAGAGGGAGTCAGAACCTTCTACCCAAGTTTTGTATTTCTGAAATTGCTTCCCTTCCTCTGACCACCAGAAAGTTTCTGGGAAATGTGAGCTTTGTGATAAGGGAATCACCTCCTAAATATTTACAAACTTCTCGGATGTGTTGGCTGCCTAAGAGAGTGGCTTCAGTACGAAGTCTCTCAGCTACTAACCTTGAACTTTTCTTAGATTCTGTGGTTCATGATGGTTGCCAAATGCTGCCCTTCTTTGCTACCTATTTGGGAATTCATCTCCAAACATTTAAGACCTTGGCCTGGCAAGAGCAACAGTGTGACTGATTTTTAGTTACTAAAGTACTCGTGTGATAAATCGAAGTCTGAGTTTTGGGAGGAGTTTGTCCCACAGTGAGGGGAAAAAAAAAAGAAAAGCCCTTTAGAAAGGTCATGCCAGGTCAGGATTTTAAATGAACCCCAGGCTGGGTGACATTTACAGGCTTTCTCTTATAAAAAGGCTCTTACTGCGCTGGGCACCTCCGTTTGGAGTGCCCATAACTTACTGTGCTAAGTAGCTGGTGATTTCTGAAAAAGGCCTGCCTGTCAGCCTGCCAGGATGATGTGCTGCTTAATCTCAAGCCATGTAAACCTCCTTCCCTGGTGGCTTTTATCTCCAGAGCTTTTGTCACATCAGTTTGCGCATTTCCCTAGTGAGAAAATGTGACACTCTCCAGAAAGGCAGTTTTCATTGTTGCCTGTTCAGTTTTTCATAGCGAGCCAGAAATAGGTGAGTCGACTTCTTGTTCAGTCTCATTCATCTTCACCAGCAGCACGTGCACGCGCAGGCACACAGGTAATACAGGAAATTTACATTATAGCATATAAAAGAAACTGTCAGTAACCAGTTGTATTAGCAGTGGCTAGCCTAGATTATATAACGTTTTAAACGATAAGTCACGTTAGTGCTTTCGTGGTCGTGTATAATTACATCGGAGACCTAATTTAATAAGTTAATAATTTGTAATAGGATTTTATGGCATGCTAAACATTCTGAAGTACTTGTACTGTTAACGTTTATTACCAATTAGTATAGTGGCCCCATTTTGACGCTGAGAAGGAACACTGATTTCAGTTTAAGACTGAGTAAGTTCTCAAGATACAAGCAAACGATACAGACACGGGCCCTCCGAAATCTGGGAAAGCAGAAGTTTCAGGGCTAAGAAAATATGCTCCTTGCAAGCTATCAGTGGAGTTGGGCACTGTAGCACCCTGAGAAGTGAAGATTAAAAAAATCAGTCTGGACGTTGTTGCAACAGGGCATCTTTGAGAGTTGTGGGCTTACAGTGTCTCTCACAATTCTCCCCAGAGGCCCTGGGCTTGCTGTACATCTATAACCCAAGGCAGGAGAATCGCCAGTTTGAGGCTAGCCT
Source organism: Psammomys obesus (assembly GCF_907164565.1). NCBI lineage: Eukaryota > Metazoa > Chordata > Mammalia > Rodentia > Muridae > Psammomys > Psammomys obesus. The sequence goes on from NW_026585587.1 coordinate 5,566,707, forward strand.
GGGCTACACAGAAAGACCAGGCTATCTCATAACAAACAAGGAATGGGCGTGGCTCAGTGATAGAGCACTGGTACCGGGACTGTTCTATAAATGGGGACCTCCAAACACAAGCACATCCATTCCTCCCAACCCCAGCGGAAGTGGCAGTGATGGGACAGTTGTTTCACAAAACATGGTGGAAGGGCTATGCTCTTTTCCTCCCACATAGAGAGCAGGCACTCAGAGTGCCTTGGAGCAGGGCAGGCCCCTGTTGCCTAGGTAACGGGCCGCCTCCACGTCACGTGACCGCTTCTAACCGCTGCGCATGCGGAGCGTGGCACGCCTCCCCTCCCGGGCGGGCGGCTGGCTTGCAGACCGGGCCCTGCGGCGCCCGCCCTGGATGAGGTTCTGTGGGTCTCGGCCATGGGCCGCCAACTCCGCAGCTCAAACCGGCCTGGGCTAGGGTGGAAGGACCTTAGATCGCTCTGTCAGTTTACAAATGGCTGTAAATATGGAGCGAGAAGTGTAGGCTGGTCTAAGGGCCCGGGTGCAGAGAGCCTTTGTTTTTGTGAAGCTCAGCACTTCACCTCAGGATGCTGGCACTCGGCCCTTCTCAGGCGTGGGCGGCAGGCCTGTGAGTGCAGTCAGATTTTCTAGCAATATCTCTGCTGTTTTCTTCGTTCACCCACTCAGACATTCCCCGTTTTTTGTCGTAATCACTTTCTCTCACTTAAGCACACACTTAGCCTTTGGCAAGCAAAGCTGTCCCCGTTAGACCTCCGTGTTTAAGCTGCTGAAACTCAGGGCCCATTTGCTGTAGATATTTTACTGTTACGAAAACACATCACCACCTGCAGTTACACTAGCTCAAGAGTTTTCCTCCGTGGGGTCAGTATAGAGTATCAATTGCAGGGAAAGATGTATACTTAGAAAGGAATAGAATTTGAATTCCTGTTCCTTAAGGGTAGGGCAAGAGACAGAAGAAAGTACTAGAAATGGGGTTCTAGACTGACAAAGTGGGGAAGGATGTGTGAATGGCCCCTTTTTACTACCTGCCCCATATGTTCGATGGTTCTTGGAGCTGAACGATTATGACATTAAGTAATTGAATTACTATACCAGTTCAGTCAACCCAGTCCTCCCTCAAGGCACAGTGTCTGTGCTTTGTGACAGCCATGAAGAGGTTCCATGAGGAGGATGGCTAGCCTAGCAGAAAGGAGTTTTCTGTACCCCACGGCCATGCCACCGCCGCTGCCCGGGCTCAACATGGAGGAAATGTGCTTCTCTGTCCCTGCCCTCTGTCAGCCAAGCACTTCCTGCCTTTGCCTGTATGCTTTCCATGTGTGCGCATGAGGCTTGGAAGCAGAGAGGAGGATGGGACCTTCTGGTCAGGGAGCCTTTGGTCAGCAAGAAATGGCTGATGCTTCTGACTGCTGCAGAAATAGGAGCCATCTTCTGGTGATGAGTCAGGAGGCTTCCCTTGCTTTGCTCACAGTCAGGTGGGGGAGTGAGTGTGGCTGAGTGTGCTTTCTTTTCCGGTCCGGCCTGCTCAGTGGTGGGCTTTTAGGAACATTTTTCTCCACCCCTCCCTGCCTGGCTGACAGTTTGTTGAGTGTTATGGATCTTTGGAGTATAAAAGCTGAGGAGGTCCTTGGGGAAGATGGAAAAAGTCAAGTTTTTAAAGTAGGTGGATTAGCAAGAAGCTTAAATGCACAGAACCTGGCAGGCATTGTCTGTTGGGGTTTTGTCGATGTGATACTCCTCCTGGGAGGACCTGACCTTACAAGGCAGGGAGTCTCCCTGTGTGTCCACAGCCCAGCTGGCTTTTGATCACCGTACAGGAGCATTTCAGGTTCTTGGGCATGGAGGAACGTGAACAGACAGGGTCATTAGAGAGCTGGGACAGAGGGAGAAGTTTGTCCGAGCTGAGGGCCACATGAGCCATTTTGGACAGCCTGCTGGATGGTTTCTCAGTGCAGGGGGGTGCCTGTGATACCCTCAGCTGGAATCAGAAGGAAGTGCTAGAAACCCAGAGGCCGGGGCAAGGTGCCCGTGTCTCTTTCACATTATCTGCCTCTCTCATTTAGGGTCTGGGCTCCTTCTCCATCTTGCAGGAGCCCAAGCCGGTGTTCTTCAGGCCGGAGTGCACTTGTGGGAAGAAAAAGGCTAAGGTCACAGGCCACGTTTCCATCTCGGCCTAGCCAATCATTGATAGCATTTTAGGCAAGAGAACTTATCTTCTGTGAAAGTTCCTCCCGTGGGGACCGGACAATAATTGTGGCCTTGCATATGTGGTACAAGTCTCTGGAGACTTCCCCAGTAAGGCCTATAAGCAAAAGGGCTGCCAGGAAAGATAATGGTGACTAACAGATATGGTGGCGCTCTAAATGCTGTGGATGTTTTGGCTTCTTTAAGTCTCAAAATGACCCCATGATGGAAGTGCTTATTAATATATCTCTTTTGCTTGCAGACAAGAAAACTGAGACACAGGCTAAATACCTTCTTAAATGTCAGAGAAGACTCTGGTTTGAACACAGGCTGCCCAGAGGCAAGCCAATCTCTTAGCTGATCCCCACACCTTTGGTATAGGCAATGAGTGTAAGGGTATTGGTGTTCTCAGCAGCCAGGCATTGGGAGGGGATGCCACAGACACCCCCAGAGATGATTCTCTGAGCCCCAGCTTGTGCCCTTCTTTTCTCTCTCAGAGGGCTGTGGCAAGGTGGCAGGGGGCTCCTGCTTCTGCCATCCTGCCAACTAAGCAAATGGCCACTGCGTACTTTCCTCTTGGCTGACGCTGTGTCTGCCTCCTTGGCCTAACAGGCCCTTATTATCAGCATGTTAAAAAGCCAGGGCTGTTTCCTTATGGGAGGTGGTGAGGGTAGGAGGCGGCCAGAGGGCCACAGAGAGTTCAAGGCACCAAGAGAAAACCTTGTGTGCATTGTGTGTCCCTGGCAGCTCTTTCCTGGGCCTTCCCAGCAGTCCTCAGTGTCCGAGGAGACTTGTTTGATTCTCCGTCCTGAGATGCCGAGCTCAGCTCTCTGTATTTTCAGAGTATAGGAACGGTGGGTTGGAGGAGGGCCAGCCTGGGAGATGAGCAGAGTGACAGCGTTGGCCCTGCCTCAGGCCCTTTCTGGAGCCTCAGCACACCTGTGAGTATGCCAAGTGGGAGCAGGCCAGGTGGAATGAGCAGCCATTGGGGGGCAGGGACCTCTGTAGGGTCATCTTGGCCGTCAGGACCTTCACAGGTCAAGCCTGTCCTCTTCCTGCTTGACTTCAGGCAGCAGCACTTCCTTTACACGCCATGTTGCTCTGTAAAAGCATCTTCCTCCAGCCTCCTGGGACTAGGTAATGACCCACTCATGTGGGAAAAACCTGTCACCCTAGCCTTTGGCTTTCCTAGAGAAGGTTTAATGGAACCTGGGATACAAAATGAAGTGAGATGAAATGAAATGTGGAGTTGTGCTTCCTAGCCTGAGGGTCCCAGCCCCTCCTCTGACTGGCACAGCCCAGTCCCCTCAGAGCAGCCAACATCCCAGCTCTGATCCCTGACCCTGAGGTCAGCCTTGTTTTATCTGGGAATCAGAAGGTGTCCGAGGGCATTCTCATCTTTCCCATCGATAGAAATTTCCTGAACAGCTGATCCGTGCCAGGCATGCTGCGTGCTATAAAGACAGAACGAGGCAGATCTGTGTTCCTAAGGAACCATCCAGTTTAGGTGATTCCTCTTGGCCTCTTGACAGTTAAACTCATGACATTTAGGGAACAACAACCAAAAAAAAAAAAAAAAAAAAAGGATTGATGCGGCTGAGTAGATTCAGTGCTGTTCGGCTCTGGGGCTGTGTCTGAGAGACCTTGCCTCTGTCTGGTGGTTCTGGTCCTGGTGGCAGCCAGTATAACTATGACCAAGGCTGCACTCAGAGGGTGTGACGTGTCTTAGGGACTCTTATGAAGTTCTGGGGAAATTCTTACAAGTACCCATTTAAGTTCTGTACCCAAAGTACTGGAGGCACTCTCTCCTGCACTAACGCTGTGCAGGGCAGGGAGTGCCTTGACCTTGTTCATCTCTTTTCTCTTGCTCTTACCACTGAGGTGTGGGAAAGTGGCTTTAAAGTTCGTCTGTGGGGAGGCCTCAACTCAGTTGGTTCCTGAGTGGAAGTAGCCAGCCATCACTGGCACATTTAGAAAATTAGGCCCAGGAAGACCTTCCTCCTGACTTCTAGTCACCCCTCCCATTGTTCCATGGGGGATAGTAAGAAATCCATGTCCGAGCTCCATGCCTATAATCCCAGCACTCAGGGAGGCAGAGGCAGGCAGATCTCTGTGCGCTTAAGGCTAGCCTGGTCTACAAAGCAAGTCCAAGACAGCCAAGGCTACACAGAAAAACCATATCTCAAAAAACCAGAGAGAGAGAAAGAGAGAGAGAGAGACCCAAGTCCTTTGGTTGCTAGTGCAGAGCCACGCCTACTTCAAAGTGCCCTTTGCCCCCAGAAGGGGAGTTTTGGACCATACAATCTCTGTGGTTGCTTAGCTCCACATGCTAGGACTAGCTGGGCATCGTGGTGGCACACACCTTTAATTCTAACACTTGGGAGACAGAGGCAGACAGATCCTTGTGAGTTTGAGGCCAGCTTGGTCTACATAGTGAGTCCCAGGACATCTAGGGCAATGTAGAGAGATCCTGTCTCAGGGAAGGGGTGAGGTGGGAATAGGACTTTGGTGGGAATTGATAAGGCAATTAGAAAACATTCAGAGCACTAACAGAAAGAAAAAGTGGTGTGCTTCTTTTCCTCCATTACTAATGTCAGGTGTGAATTATTTTTGGGTTCAGGAAATGTCAGATGTCCTTTAGCAACCACTTTGTCCCTAAGTGGACCCTGAGAATTAGTACCGGCGGATGCTGCTCCAGGCTAGTGATGCTCAGAAAACTCAAGAGACTGGTGTCGTCCAGCCTGTTGCTTCCACTCTGAACCTTGGGTTTATAAGAGGTAAAATCCTGTGTTCTATGTAGTAAATTATGATGACTGTCTACTTGCCAAGGTTATATGTTATAACCAATGTCAGACACCAGGGAGTGTATTCTGTGTGCCAAGCCCTGTAGGTAGGTGTGTGTGTGTGTGTGTGTGTGTGTGTGTGTGTGTGTGTGTGTATAATAGCCTAATGATTATGTATGTACTTATAGTTTAACTTTCACTTAACCTTAGACCCAAAACACGAGGTTGGTGTTATACCAATCTTACAGATGTGGACACAAAGGCCTAGAAAGATTTAAAAACCGACTCACATTCACTCTTTCAGTAATTGGTAGAGCCGGGATTTGAACCCAGGGTATTGAATTCCCTAGGCCGGCAGGTAGGAGCATTAGTGAATGGGTGATGAGCAAAGCTGGGTTAGGAGCAGGAGGGACATGATGGAAAAGGAAAAAGGAAAGAGAAAGAATTCTGGGAGGCTGACCCCCTTCTGTCCTGCCTTTATCTTTGCTTCCCTCTCCCGTCCCCATCCCGACCTTCTCTTTTGCCCTCTTCCTGCTCCCCACCTCCTCCCGTTCTAAGGAAGGACTCATGGTGGTAGGTGGTCCATGTTGTGGTCCTTTCGTTTCCTGTTTCTTCCACGTGCTCTCTACATGTCCTCCTCTTCTCTGTGTTATGTATGACTAATGCCACAGCCACCACCACCTCCGCACCTCCCACTGCCCCCAGAAGAGTCAGAGTTTATGTGAGGGAGGTGGGAGGCTCCTGGTGGACCAGGCCCAACCTCAGGGGCAAGATGCCTGGGTGCCTCCTGCGTCAGGGAAGCTTGAGATCACAGAGGCATCTTCAGAGTCACACTAGACTGTCCTTCATGGAGCTGAAGTCCTCGCCACCACCAGGTACTGATGCACCGACTGCCATCAAGCCAGTGCCGTCCTCACGCTGCACGGTCCATTTCCAAAACATGGATCTTTCTGTTTTAGTGTTGGCTTTGGCCTAGCATTTTAATACAAGTTTGACTCTTGATCTCTGTGATTTATTGCATCTACGTTCCCTCTGGGCTGTTTGAAAGGGTAGGAAGCATCAAGGGACCTATAGTGATATCATCCTGTCAACCTCTTAGTCTTGACCTTGACTAAACCAGATCAAAAGCTTGATTAAGTCAGTGGCCTAGTGGTTTTCCACATGCTCATGCACTCACGTGTGTGTGTGTGTGTGTGTGTGTGTGTGTGTGTGTGTGTGTGTGTAGGTGGGTGGGTGGGTGGGTGTGAATGTCTAGAGATGTTTCATTGTCATACTGTCAAGATGCCGGCCTTTAGCAGGTAGTGGCCAGGGGGAATACTGCTACCTACCACACAGGACAGCAGAGATGACCAGCTCCTAAGTGTCAGGATTGCTCACGCTCCGCTGGTGGCGGAGTCCTAATGTTGATTGGAGCATAAGCATGGTGACGCCTGCCTTCTTGATTGAGGAGGCTTAAGTGAGCAGGGATGTGAAAACTGTGACGTGCCCCTGTCGGGAGCATTGCGGTGCACCCCATGTTGCTCTTCACAGACTTGAGGAGCTGTAATGAGTTTAACTAGAATTGGACTTAGAGGGGGGCCCGGGGACCTCCAAGAGGAGCAGCCTTCAAGGCTCTTAGGGACCATCTCAGCAGCTTCCGTTAGGTAATTGTTTGATCTCAAAGGGACACCGCCCTGCTTCAGAGTGGGGTTCCTGCTCCCGCTTTCTGCATCCGATCACTTTTCCCATGCTGTCCTTCCTGGTTTGGTGGCTGCACTGAAAGAGGATTGCTTTTAGTCCACTGAGACTTTATCTTAGGGAGACCATGCCTACTTTTCCTTGAAAATATTACAATCACTTGTGTAATCTTGCCCTTAGTTTGAAAAAACATTAGGCAAATGCATATTTTTTACCTTTAATCCGTATTCTCTATGTTATCTAAACTTAGATTGTTAGCAATGATTCTCTGAGCACACAGTGGGTTCTTTAAGGCTCTCCCACTGTGGTTAGGGCCTTGGAGAATTTGAATTTTCCTAAGAGCACTGGCTTGGGGCATTTTGGATATACTTGAGTTATCTAGGTCAAGAGAAAATGGAAACCAGGGTTTCCTGTGGACTTTAACTCAGGAAGGTGGGACTGACCCCCACGGACCACAGTGATCCTAAGGAGTCACCATCTTCAGGTGGGAGCTGGTTTGGATGGTCACTGTATCCATTTTCTGTTGCTGTGACAAGTACCTAAGACTGGATAACTAAGAAAGAAGAGAATTGCCTCGTGCTTCTGAAGGCCAGGGAACTCTGGAACATTCTCTTGAGGACTTCTTGCCTCCAAGAAGGAGGCAAGTCCAATATATGGACTCCACATATCCATACAGAAAGCGGTGCTGAAGTCCAGAGAGTATCACACGGTGAGGAGAACAGATACACTGTGGGGTCCTCTGAGCGCCATCATGGAGACTCACACAACCCTAACTCACTCCCAGCAGGCTTACCTGTAAGTATGTGAGCGTATAAACTCAAGAGATTCCATTTCCAGTTCATTAGCTTCTGAGGGACACATTCAAACCTCAGCACAACTGACATGTTTTCATGAGATAAAACAGACTAGGGTAGGACAGAGAACAGCAGACTCCATTGCACGGAGCAGCAGGGAGCACTGTCTGTGAGCTCTGTTTTAAGTTTTATGTCTGTGGAAGCGAGGATTATGCTGGCCATGCTGGAATTAGACTGCTTACAATGAATCACGATTTAAAACTGTCAGAGAGGGGCGGGTCAGTGGCCTCCATGGACCCCACACAGGAAGCAGTTCTACAGTCTAGATGTTAGATTCTAGAGCATCACTGTTTTTTCGAATCTAGAGAAAACATGTAGCATGGCTTAACAGTAGGCCAGACGAGGGAGTGGGTGGTGACAGAGGGCTTGACCACTTCCAAAAGGCTGAGGTGGTGTCTCATGTGTTCTGCCCTGGACTTGCAGCATAGGAGCCATAGTGCTCTGTTCATAAGAAGTGACCAGAAGTGGCTCTTGAGTTGGTGCTTGTGCTGGCTGGTTTATGTCAACTTGACAGAAACTAGAGTCTTCTCAGAGAAGGGAACCCCAACTGAGAAAATGCCTCCATGAAATCGGCTGTAGGCAGGCCTATGGGGCATTTTAAAATTAGTGATGGATATGGGAAGGCCCGGGCTATTGTGAGTTGTGCTATTCCTGGGCTGGTAGTTCTGGGTTCTATGAGAAAGCAGGCTGAGGTAGGCATTGGTGGTGCATGCCTTTAATCTCAGCACTTGGGAGGCAGAGAGAAGAGGATCTCCATGAGTTTAAGGCCAGCTTGGTCTGCACAGTTCCAGGACAGCCAGGGTTGTTACACAGAGAAAACCTGCTTGAAAAGAAGAAGAAAAAGGAAGAAGGAAGAAGGATGAGCAGGAGAAGCAGAAGAGCAGCAAGCAGTGAGCAAGCCAGTAAGCAGCACCCCTCCATGGCCTCTGCCTCAGCTCCTGCCTCTAGGTTCCTGTCCTGTTTGAGCTCTAGCCCTGTCTTCCTTCACTGCTGGACTGTGATGTGGAAACATAAGCCAACTAAACCCTTTTCTCTGCAGCTTTTGGTCATGGTGTTTCCTCACAGCAGTAACCCTGACTAGGACAGTGTTGCCTCTGGAGCGTCTGAGTCCCCGAAGAAAGCAGTGCCTAAGCCAGGGCTCACATGTCTGCCAATTCCTTGGTCAATACAACCATCAGCAGGAGGCTTACTGCGCTGTGTCTGGGATTTCAGGGGAAGCTGGAGCCCGTAGAGGCTGACGGCCATTGGCTTAGATGCCCGGTGAAGTTCTGTGTCTGCTTCTAGGATGTTATGAGTATTTGCAAAGACACTGGCACAAAGCAGTGTTGTCATATGGGACAGCTCTGCTCCCCTTCTTCTCCTCCTTGCCCCACAATCCTGAGTGTATTTTGGGCATTAAGGATTCTACATTTGAACACTGAAACCCTTGAGTGACATGCTACCCCAAGGACTGGTTCCTGGGAGTAAGCAGGTTGGGGGTTGGGATACTTGGTGTGACTCTTACAGAAATGGCCAGCATAGTTATTACCTAGACCACGAGGCTCTGGAGAGTTGGACATGGCCACCAGGGCCCAAGCGCAGCTTCTCCGTGGCAGTGCAGGGTGAGGTCAGGAAGTGGCTTATGGGAAGGAGCCCAGGCCACAGCTTGGGAGGGCTTTCTTTAGAAGCTCCTCCATTACTGAAGATTTCCACTTTACTATCTATTTAGGGAGGCTTTGGGGCTTCTGTTTATGGATGTCTTCCCACCACCTCGTGTGACTGGGGTCACAGCAGCTGCGAGGAAGGTCTTTCCACTCAAACGGAAAATTGGGCTGGGCTGGGACCTGTGGAAAACTTGGAGAAGTTGAGAAACCAGGCAAACAGGATTGAAAAAAAAAAAAAAAAAAAAAAAAAAAAAAAAAAAAAAAAAAAAAAAACTATTTTAGTGTAATGGAAAAAGTGCAAACTTTGAGTCTTAGCCCTGCTTCTTGAGCCGATTGCCCGATTCTTCCATTTTCTCACTTAAGATGACGTCTAAACGTTAATGAGTTTTGAAGTCCCATTGAGAAGTGGGGACATGACATACACATAGTCGCCCCTTGCTGAATACTGATTTTTTTTTTTTAATACTTGTTTCTCCAGGGCTGTTAGTTCTCATTGCTAGTCCTGTGGGTTCACTAATTGTCAGAATGTACCTGGAAGCCCAGAGCCCAAAACAGTCCTTATGTAGATTTCCCAGGGACCGTGTGGTGAGGTGGTTGGGGACCTCTGAAACCCGTCTGCTTCCTGGGCCCTTACTGCTTTATGGTTGGTTTGGGGCAGTTTAAAACCCAGTGCATCGGGCTGGTGAGATGGCATGGTGGGCGAGGCACTTGCTGCCAAGGGTGACAACCTGAGTTCCATTCCTGGCTCCTGCCTGTAGAAGGAGGGAATTGACTCCTGTGAGTTTGTCCTGTGACCCCTACACCCAGGCTGTCACATGTACTTGTATACATGTAAATAAATAAATAAATAAATAAATAAATAAATAAATAAATAAATAAATAAATAAGAGAAACATATTTAAAAACAGACCAGCCTATCCAGCACGGATGGCGTGGGTAGCCGTGCATGGTATCGCCAGCAGCATTTGCAAGCAGAGCACAGTCACTGGCATGGCATCAACCAGCTACCTGGCATCATGACATTACTTTTTATTAGGAAATGTTGAAGTTCGTTAGAGAACAAAGTTTTCCTGACCACTTTAGCCTCAGGACTCACAGTCTCTCTTCAGTGTTCCCCTATAAAAGTTGCCCCTCACCCCCATGCTATATTGAGCCAACTGAATTAGCCAAAGTGGTATTTTGCAAATTTCAGGGTATACGGGGTATCTGCTAATTCTGGAGCCTCGCCTTCCTGCTTCTGATTCAGGCTAAGGTGGCGGCAGCGGGACTTTCTGGGGCTGATTTTAGAAAAACTGCTTACTTACTGTGCACACAGAGCCTGCCTTGGCCAACCTGCGCCCAGCTTGGCTCTGACCTTTCTAACCTGAAGCCTCCTGACCTGAGGCTGGGATCAGAATAGAGGCTGGGATCAGAATAGAAGAGGTTGACCATGCAGACTGCCCAGAGTTCCTTTGAGGAAGATACTGTGTGTCCTTATCTCCAAAGAGAAGAAGCTTACGTTCTTTAACTATGAAACAATATACATAGAGAAAAAAATTGCAGTTTTCAACTCTATAGTTCAGTAGCATTAAATACACTTACATTATTGTGCAACCATCACCACCATTGTTTCTGGAACTAAATCTTGCACAGCAGGGTCCAGGGGTTGGAGGTGTACTCAGTGGCAAAAGTGCTTTTCTAGCCTGTCTAAGGCCCTGGGTTCTACCCTAGCAAGGCATCAAACTAAATAGCAAAATTGTATCCTTGGAAAATAACTCCCCATTCTTTTTCCTCATCTGCAGCCAGCTACATTCTACTTTCTGCTTGTAAATTTTACTGCTCCAGACAGGAGTGGAATCCCATAATATTTTCCCCTTTGCCTCCAGCTTTTTTCACTTAGCGTTATGTCCTCAGGGTTCATCTAAGTTGTAGCATGTGTCACAATTAATTCTGTCCTTCCTTTCTTTTTTTTCCTTCCTTCCTCCATTTATTTTCAGTCCTTGACATTGAACCTAGAACCTTGAGGATGCTAAGGAAGCCCTTTCTACCCATCCCCTCAGGTCTCTTTTACATACTGTTTGAGACAGAGTCGTGGTAATTTTCCCAGGCAGGCCTTGAACTCTGCTGCAGAGCCTTGAATTTGTACTCTTTCTTCCTAAGCCTCTGAAGAGTTTGAAGTACCGGGTTGAGGTCTGGCTCCAAATCCTTCCTTTTTAGGAGGGCTGAATCATATTTCCTTGTATGTATGCGCCACATTTCATCCACACAGTCATCTGTCAGTGGACTTTTGGTCTGCTTCATGTCTGAACTATTGTCAGAAGCCAGTCAGGATGTGTTGAGATGAAGAACCGATATCCTGGCCTCTCGTGAGGTGGACAAGTTGAACAGACAGACGGTCCTCTGTGTGAGTGAGCATGGGTGTGCGAACGTGCCCAAGCATCTGTCTTTCTCGGCTGACGTAAATAGTCGGAGTGTGAAAGCCCTGTTTTATATCTGAAGAAACACTCCTTACCCACTGTGCTGTCAGAGGCTTGATGCAAAGGTAAACAGGAGGCGCGTGCTTGACGTAGGACGGGGACTGGGCCAGTTCTGGGTCAGGTTTCCTGCTGTGGCCTCCTCTGAGTCAGGCTCCCTCCTGGATCACCAGCTTCAGGGTGCTGCCCTGGTATGGTGAGCACCAACATGGGCGCCCCAGAGCCCCAGCCCAGCAGGAACACCACAGTCTCCTGCTTGTGTGCTTTTGGCCAAGATACTTTAATTTCTGTCAGTCCTCGGTGCTCGCCTTTTTAGGAAGGTTGGAGGGTCGTGTACTAAATGCAACATACCAAAATGTGTTGATTGCCCAGTACTGGCTTCTAGTAAGCGTCCTCCTTTCCTCCCCTTACCCTGCCAGGAAGACCCTATTCAATTACCACAGGAGCCCTCCACCAAGCCCACCACAGCGCCTGGCACACAAAGGCAGCTGCTTTTACCTTTATCCCGCATAGCATGAAGCGGGGCAAAGACTGTTCTGTGGCAACACTTTCCAGAGAGGTTTTAAGTAAACACAACACCCCTAGAAAAACTTTGAAAAGATTCTTGTTTGGATGGGTAAAGTCTGTTTTGTTTTGTTTTTTTTTAAACAAAACCCTAATGTTGGCCTCATTACTTTTTTGGTCGTTCACTCCCTATTTGTCTGTGTGTAGAGTGCTTTTAAGAGATTACTGGCTAGACCTTTAAAAATAGGCCAGTTGTCAGATGTCTTGGCAAGAGAATGTATCCCAATGGCGTTAGGATTTTTCGAGAAGTTAAACATCTCTCCTTGGAGAGATGTTTTTATCATCAGCTGCTAAAAATTCCCAGGAGGTCACAGAAGAAAACTCGGTTCCAAGCCAGGGATGTGGAATCTACTAGATTAAAGTGTTCATGGTGGGGGTAGGGGCGGGGCTTGTATATTGTTGGAGGGCCTCCTGAATGGCTGTGGCTAGGAGTAAAGAGATTGTTGGAGCCATTCTTGGGGGTCTTACCATCACCTCTTGTATTTGGGTTGAGCAAGGAGCGACATAATCAGCCTCTGTAGGTGGCTTGTGGCTCTGACAGAAGTGGACGAGGATTGTTGCTGGGTGCCAAAGGACAGGTAAATGGCAGAGATCATTCTAGCCGCATCAGAACCCTGTCTCGGCCTAGCAAGCAGCTGTAGCACATCTGAGGGTCTCAGCAGCCCTGTGGCCATAGCTGGCCCCTGAGCAGTCTGCTGCTGTGATGAGCCTTGTCAGCATCAAGTTGGACCGGTCAGTTCATGCATGGTAGCCATGATGGTGGAGATCTTCTTTTTCTCCTTCTGGCCCACATTACAGCTAATGCTCAGCGTAGCCGAACACTGGGTGGTGCTTCTAAACAAGAAGGCAGTCCTAGCAAGAGTCAAGGGTTCCACACTGGGCCCCGGGAACCGGCTCTGTAGTGTGGCTCCCGGGGCATACTGTCTATTTAGGCTTTGGATTTCCAGAGCTAACTTCACACCTGTCACATGTAGGGAGCTGCAGTGAAAAGGGCCTCTGCTGCCTTCCCAGAATTCTCAGGGGCTGTTGGGATCTTCAGTCAGAGGACTACTACTGCCCAGGTTTGTCATTTTGGAAGGACTAATGTCAGAAGTGTGACCCATCAGGAATCTTGGGCCCTTTCTTTTCACCTTTATTTGAGCTTGTGCCCAAGACTTGCTATTAGCTTAGGCTCCCACTGTTTGTTTGAAAACAAAACAACAAAACCCCATAGGCTCTTTGGAGGCTTTCTCCAGATGTTTTCATTTATTTGTTTGATTAGTTGCTTGGTTGGTTTGGCTTAGGTTTGAGTGTTTGTTTCTTTGTTTGTTCTGTTAAAAATAAGGAAGGCTGGCTGGGGGTGCGCTCAGTTGGTAACAGTGTTTGCCACAAAAGCTTGAGGTCCAGGGTTTGGATCCTCAGCACCCACATAAAAAAGCTGTGTGTGGCTACGTGTGGCTATATGTGACTATGTTTGGCTCTGTGTGGCTATATGTGGCAATGTGTGGCTATTTTGTGTGGCTATATGTGACTATGTTTGGCTATGTGTGGTTATATGTGTCTGCGTGTGGCTGTGTGTGTCTATGTGTGTCTACGTGTGGCTGTGTATGTTTGGCTATGTGTGGCTATATGTGTCTGCGTGTGGCTGTGTGTCTACATGTGGCTTTGTGTGTCTACGTGTGGCTGTGTGTGGCTGTGTGTGGCACACGCCCCTGCTGACTGGCCAGCCCAGCTAAATCATCAAGGTTCAGCGAGAGACCCTGTCTCCAGGAAACTTGGGTTTAGAGATGACTTAGAGCTTTCAGAGCACATACTGCTCTCGCAAAGGGCCCAGGTTCAGTTCCCAGCACTCCTGTCGTGCTGCTTACACCTGCCTGTAGCTCCAGCTCCAAGGGGCTCTGACACCTCAGGCCTCCGTGGACACCGTCACTCATGTACACATCTAGACACACATACACAATTTTAAAACAAGTAAACCTTCAGGAACATAACAAGGTGGAAGGTGATTGGGAAGACACCTGATACTGACCTTGGCCTCCGTGTATATCCGAACACATGCACCTGTTCATACATGTATGTGCGTACTCACAGAGGCACTCGAGTGCATGTACCCACACACGCGCGCGCGTGCGCGCGCGCGCACACACACACACACACACACACACACATATATATATACATACAAAAATCGGGAAAATGATGGATGACAACAATGGAGTGTACATTTCAAAAAGATAGTGGGATGTTTTTTTTTTAAAAAGTTAACCATCAGGAGATAATTAACATTTGGGAGATACAATTAACCTGATTTAAACATTATATTTTGTTCACGTGTGTCACAATACCACACGATTCCAATTAAATCAGTTTTTACGTGCCAGTTTAAAAATAAATAGGGAGTGGCATGCCGCCCTGTTCAGGAAAGGTGACTGCCACTAGGCCTGACACCTTGAGTTCAGATACCCCTGAATCCATGTGGTAGGAGGAAACAACTCCTGCACGTTGCCCTCTGGCTTCCCCACATGCCAACACCCACATAGGCACAGACACCTTTCAAAGAAATGTTAAGAGGCTATTAATTAAGAACTCAAGAAACCTGTTCTCTGTGAGTGCCTCTGGTATGTTACTTACGCCTCATAAAATGGGAATGAATAGTACATACAGAAAACAAAAAGCGTTTTTTGGGAAAAGCTGCTGGAAAGCTTTCTTGGCTGGCCCCAAGGTGTTGGGAACCCCTCAGGCATCTGTGGAGGTCATGAACACCCTAGGAGAGTTCAGAGGCTTTTTTTTTTTTTTAAATCTACATCCCCCTTGCAACAGGCCACACAGAAGTGGACTCTTGCGAACGAGCTGTACCGTGGCTCAGACAAGGAAGCCTGCCCGAGCTTGGTACCCAGGTGGCCCATCTGCGAGTCCCAGGGAGGGCGGAGGGCATGAGTCTCCTCCACGTGAGCACTGGCACCCTGGAGCTGTTGGGCCTGAGCTCCCACCAGCCTCCTTGGCTTAGGCTGGCAAAGGCAGGGCCAGCTTTCGTCGCAAGGCTTGCTGTGTTCTTTCGTGGTGGGTGGCACCATGGTCACTCTCCATGGATGGGGGCAGAGTATAACTCCCCGCTGGCATCAGGAACAAAAGGTCTGAGTGTGCCATGTATCCTCAACACCCCAGGCCTGTGTGCCACCCCCTAAGACCTCAGTGTCGGTGGTGACAAGTCATCATCTCAGATGGTAGCCACGGAGCCTGATCCTGAGAGAGCTTTGCCCAACGCTTCCTACCTCATGGTTGCGGCCTCACTGTTCTGGACCGGAACTTATTATTTGGTTCACGCTGAACTTACTTGAGCCTAAGTGTTGACACTATAGAAAGTTTTCTTTTCGTTGGTATCCCCTTTTGCTCAGTGTCTAAAACCCAAGAACACAAATGACTTGCCTCCTCCATAAGTCAGGATGCTGGTCCAGGCTGACTTCCCTGCCTGCAGTTTTCAGACGGTGGTTTCCCTGTTCCAGCAGGCTTTGGTTGTTGAGTCTTCCAGAATTGCCACCCACCCTCCATGTCTTTGACCACCTTGCACATTGCTATTCCCCGATATCCGTCTAAGCCAGCTGTGAGGAATCCTCAGGCCAGTGTGGCAACTCCGCCTTCCCACCTGTTACTTTCCCTCAGCGCTGTGATAAAGGATCTGAAGGGAGCAAATCAATGGAGGAAGGATTTGCTTTGCTCAGATTGCAGAGGGTACAGCCCTTCTCTGCAGGGAAGCATGGGATTGGGTCCTCTCACCCCAGCGTATATGGAAGCAGAGAGGGACTCAGGTAGGAACCAGCCCTACAGCCTTGTAGCCCTTTGTCTGCCAGCTGGGGCCTACGTCCAAATGGTTCTACGACCTGCCAAAAATGGCACCACCAACCAAGGAGCATTATATTCAAACACACAAGCCCGGATGGGTGGGTGGGCGGCATCTTATATCTAAGTCTTAACACTTAGGAGGAACAGAGACACACACACAGACCGTGGGCTGTCTTTTTCTGATGTTATGCACAGCTACCCATCATATTTTACGAAAGATTGCTGTTTGGACTGGGGGCTCGTGGTAGGTGTTCTCTGGACACTGAATGCTGTGCGGCCTACAGTCTGGCTGTCTTTACTGGGCCTTAGGTAGTACAGCCTGGACTGCATGGAAGCTTATTACTTGTGGTTGGAGGAGGTTGGGCCCCAGAGGGAGGGGAGGAACAGTGCAGGACCCCCAAGTTTCCCCACTGAGCCTAAAGGCACTTGAGTGGCCCGGCCTTTGCGAAGTCCCTCCTTTCCTTGACGGCCCACGTGGCGCTTGGCTTCTGAACTTTCACCACTGCAAAACTTTTAAGAGGACCTGAGTCTTCGGGTAGTATCTCCGTGAACCCTGTGCCGTTTCCCCACTTTGATACTTACTGAGATCCCCCCTTTCTAGTCAATACCAGGCATGCGTAGAAATGGCATTAGGTCTAGTAAGCAGTTAATGTGCTGGAACCGTTCCTTGGCCATCCAGATGCAAGCACAGGTGCCTTGTAGCCTGGCCCCTGCCCACCCACCTCTAGCACTTCATCACAGGGCACAGAACCAGTTTGGATGCGAGCAGGCTCACGTGGCTCTCCCTGGGTTGTCTTCCAGCGCTACCCTGACGAGTGTTGTGTGTGTCGGGTGGCGTCTGTGAGCTTATTTGCCGTGCTGAGTGGGCCAGTCTCTTACTTGCAGCAACTTGCCTTGTCAGTCTTGGGGTTGGCTTCTGCAGTGTCTCCTGTTGACATCTCTGTCCCCGCCCTGCTCTTCCCATAGTCTGCTCCCACCCTGTCCCACTATCAGCAGCTCCTTGTGTTGTTCCTTGCCATGCTGCCAAGAGAACAACCTTCCTCAGCGTTGCTTCCCACCCCGGCACTAGAGTTGCGTGACCAAGAAAGCAGAATTCTCCCTCGAGCATAGGTCAAGAGTCCCAGCTCCCCAGACATTTCACAATCCCACAATTGGGCATTGACAATACTGATAGCAAGTAGAAAATTCCACACCTGACCTCATATAATGGGTGGTAGTCCAAATACAGTCTCTCTAAAAAATGCTGTATAAAATTACCTTCAGGCTGTGTGGATACAGCATACAGAAGACAAAAATTAATTTCAAGTTAAGACTTGAGTTCTGTTTCAAAGATATCATATCTAGAAATGTATATGCATATACATATATCATTATGTATATGCAAATTTAAAAAAAACAGAAGGCAAAAAGAAAAGAGAAATCCAACATACTTCTGGGCCCAAGCATTTTACATAAGAGACACTCAATCTTGTCTCATGTCTTCAGGCTTTTAACCGGCTAACCTGTGTGTTCATTTTATAAACATTGAGCTAAACACCTGTTACATGCTAAACATTCCTGCCGGGCGAGATCCATGCCTGGTGGAGGTGGAGGTGGTCAGATCAGAGAGCAGAGGCTGCTCTGGAGGGCAGGGCCATGGTGTCGTGGGCAGGCGGGGAGGGCTATGCCTGTCCCAGGACTTGGTAGATTTCCTGCCAAAGCTGGAAGAGGGGAGCACTGGGCCAGCTCTTCACTGTTGAGTTGGACTTCAGTAGCCGGCTGCTGAAGGGACGAGGATTAAAGATTGAAACCTGTGTTCTCAATGGCCAAGAGACCCGAGAGGACGCGCCAGGACTGGGAAATGGTGAGTGGACCTGTGTTGCTAGTACCTAGGGGCAGGGGTGGGGCCCAGCTGGCTGGCAACGTGCTATAGAGCAGGTACTGAACATTCATGCCAGCACAGGCCAAATTTTGAAGTGAGACATTCTAAGGCTATTTAAAATTAAAAAATAAAAATAAAAAAAATACATGGTTACAAGAGGACATATGAGATTTTGAAGGGAATATCAACAGATCTAGGCATATAGGCATCACCCCAATGATGGGGACCCACCATGTCTGTCCTGATGAAGGGCTGTTTCCCTCCTGGTACCTGGAAGGGTCATCTTGCTTTCAACAGCTACACAGGCTTTACTTGTTTGTTTGTTTGTGACTGTGTGGCTTTGGGTGGCCTGAAATTCTTAGAGAACTACTACCTGCCTCCCGAGTGCTAGGATTAAAGGCATGCCACCAGGTTCAGATCAGATCAGCACGGGTTTTAAATGGGAAAAGAATCTGCTCACATAGATGCCAGTGTAGTCCTGGTAACTCAGAAAGCTGATGTATTGTATGAGATTAACTTGAGGCCAGAAGTTCTACATCATAGCAAGATCTGGTCTCTTAAAAAAAAAAAAAAAAAAAAAAAACCATGATGGGGGAAGAAACGTGACTGATTTTTACCAGTTTCCATGTAGGGCTTGAAACCCAGCTGACTGTGCCTCTAGGCTTCCTCACGCTGGGAAACGCTGGCTGGAGGGTGTGGACAGTAGAGGTTGGAGGAGCTGTACACCAGGAAATGTGGGTTAGCACATGGCCCTGGCAGATCTGGACTTGGTTCCTACCTGTGGGCCTCCAAGAAGTTGTGGGGTATCAGCGCTTGGCTTTCTGATCTGTAAAGCTTGTCGTGATGGGTGAGCACATCTTTGTGAAAACAAATGAAACCACTGGACAGTACTTCTTTCCCAAGACCTTTCCCGGGATGTGGCTGGTTTTCCCAAGGGCTTGTTCTCGTGTCCTCCGCTGCGGAAGGGATGTTTTGTAGATCCCTTCCCAGGGCAGGGCTATCGTCCACTGCAGCTGTAGGTGTGCCTGCCGGGATAGCTGTACATTTAGAAAGAGGTGCAGCTTCTGATCCCCCTCCTCCACACCGAGAGAAGCATGCTCTTTGAAAGTAGGCAAGGCAACAGAGCCTGCCAGCCCACTGCTGCTTATAGACCAGCCTTTCCCTTCTGGAAGCCTCATGCCAGGCAGGCTGGCCAGTAAGGGTTTGGCAAAAGATGAGTCACAGTGGTGAGGAACATTTGTTTCTCTCGAAGAGGACCCACATTCAATTTCCCAGCACCCACAGTGTGACTCACAACCATTTATAACTCTGGTCCCGGAGGGTGTGAGGCCCTCGTCTGACTTCCTTTTAACACAGAGGTGGTTGGGGAGATCGAGGCTGTGCCGTGGACGTAGACGTTGTAAAGGTGCTCAGTGGTTGACCTTTGTGACTTCTGGTCCTCCTCTAGCCTGTCCTCCGGCAGGTGGCCTTGTCATTCTCTCAGATGAAGAAAGACAGGAAGGTGTGATGTGTTATCCAGCGCAGTTTTAGAGTTGGGACTGTAAGCAGAGGGACTCAGCTGGAGCTTGGATTAGCTCCATACCCACCTACATTCCGTCCCTCTGCTCCCGTTCGCAGCTATCATCGGGCTTTTTAATTGCTTACAGGCAAGGCACATAGCATGGTAGAGCAGGTGGGTTCTTACACATGGGTTCAAGTCTTAGTTCTGCCTCTAACGAGTCCGTGCTCTTTGAGCTTCTGTTTTCTCGTTAGTGAGCTGGACTGGTCTTAGCTCTGTGCCAGCCTCACTTTATAGGGGTGTTGTGTTCTGAGCATCCGGGGAATTGACATATGCAAAAGTGCTTTCTTGGCGCCACAGACGTTAAAAGGGAAAGGAGAGGTGAGGAAAGGTAATAGTGGTGTCAGCACCAGGAACCACTTGCTGCAAGGTCAGGGTTCTTTCCCCCCTCCACTCTGCCTCATATATCTGTCTGAGTCCCAGTGTCTACCTCTTGGGTCAGTTTGTAAAGAACATCTGGCAGGTTGCCCAGCTAGCTGCTCCTCTGGGGCCTGGCTCCCCTCAGAGTCTCGAAGTCGGGTGGAGGTGGAAGGTGGGCATAAGGGCTAGAGCAGACAGACCTGTCTGCAGAACTCTTTGCGATAGCATAATGTGTCCACCGCCTACCGTGGGAGTTGGAAGTGAGGCCAGATACAGCCAGGCTGTCCTGGTAAACATACACCCTCTCCCCAAGCGGAATTTACAAGTCACCTGGGGTGGGGGACATAAGTGAGAGGTGTCCTGGATGCTTGGTGCTGCCCTGCCTGCTTCCCACACCACTTTCAGTTTCTGCGGCTGCTTCCAAGGAAACAGGGATCTCTAAAGGGGTCCCTCTGAAGGGGGCTGTCAGCCGACTGCATCTTTTCTTCACATACGAAACATGGTGAATTCCGTGGTCGGTTTACCTGTGGACAGTCGTAGGTAGCTCATGGAGGACCTTGAGTGACTCAGGAAATTGCGGGTGTAGTAATTCTTCCACCCTGCCTTTCACCGAACGCACACAAGTGCCTTTGAGTTGTCCCTGTTTCCAAGCACCAGATTGCGTGCTGACTGATACTTAGGCCTTCTCGGCCCCCTTGGACCACTCTGATTAAACACTCTCCAGGTGGATCTGGCCTAAGCTGCATTTTGGAAAAACTTTGGAAGCTTTCATGAGTCCTGGTGCCAGACTGCATTCTAAGCTGCTTAGGTCAGACGCTCTGGGAGAGGGACTCCGGCAACAAGTCCTGGGTGATGTTGACGTGCGGCCAAGGTTAAGAACCACCTCCCTGGCAGCCTCCCCTGTGCTTGCTCATGGAGATGGGAGCTGCCTGGGGAGTCCTCCAGGAAGCTGAGATAATTTTTAGCCCGTCGTTTCCAGATAGCTCTGCAACTGCCTATAGCCTCCTCATTCTGTATGCGACATAAGAGTCCTAGTATGGGTGTCTATGATGCTCTTGAATACAGATTTATTTATGTATTTATTTTTTTGGAGACACCTGCAGTCCCAGGAACAGGCCCTGCTGGGTCCAGCGGGCTCCAAGGCAAAGGGGCAGCCTGGTCTCAAACTTGTTATGTAGCCGAGAATAATCTTGAGCTGCTATGAGGCCGCCTCTGTCTCCCGAATGCTAAGATCACAGATGTGTGCCAGCATGCCCTGCTAGAAGACACTTATTTAGGAGGGGGACATGGGACAACTGCCCAAGAGTTGAAAATCACTTTTTTCAGGACGCTAAAATGGCCAGTAAATGGACCTGTTTTGCTCACTTTTTCAGTGCTCAGGCTGAGGCGTGTAAATGCTGTAGCTAGAAAGGGAAAAAGCCCAGCTCCCAATCTGCACCATGCAAAGATATGTAAATTGTTTTTTTTCTTTTTTCCCAGACAGGGTTTCTCTGTGTAGCCTTGGCTGTATTGGAACTCACTCTGTCGACCAGGCTGGCCTCGAACTCAGAGATTCACCTGCCTGTGCCTCCTGCGTGCTGGGAATACAGGCGTGTGTTACCACCACCAGGCTGCAAATTGATCTTTAAAGCTTATATTTAATATTGGAATCAAATATTTTACCTTGATGAGGGCATTTTTGCAGAAAGCTAAATTAAAGCTAGACTAGGGCTGTGGTTGCATCAGGTTCTCTAGACTTGCCAGCTCTGTCCCAGCTCAGGGAATGAATGGAAGCTCTCCTGAGTAATGACAGGTATGGAGTATATTACCACTTCCTTTCTCTTCCTTCTCAGAACCACTTGGAGGACGGTAACGTCTATAGTAGCAGACTTGATGGCTAATCCACAGTAATGACAGTGGGGCTGTGGTTCCCAAGCGAAGAAGAAAACAGGGTTGTCTCCAGGGGCCTGCAGTAGTGTGTGTGTGCTACCTGCCCCAGGTATAGTTTTTTTGAAAAATCACTGGATTTGACATGGTTAGAGGAGACAAGTTGAGCAAGGCGCTCAGGTAAATGTCCACACGGGTGACACACTCCTACCCCACTTCCGCCACCCAACGGAGATTTCAGTGATTCTCAAGGACCAGGCAGGCACAGGGACTTGGCCTCAGAGGATGGCCACTTGGTTATCTGAGGGAGCTTTTATTTATTTATTTATTTTGACACTATGAAAGAATACAGCTGCACCCATTATTCACAGAGCTTGAGCGCCCTGAGTGGGGTGATGTCTTGCGTTCACTTTGAACTTTCTCCCTTGTTTGACCCCTAGGGATAGGCCCTGCTGTGTCCAAAGGCTTCAGGGCAAGGGGGCAGGATAAATCCTCCTGGTAGAAAAAGTCGCTTTAAATTGTGTCCAGGACATCAGAAATTCAGATCACTTCCACTGTCTGACTTTGCTTTTGCGTTAACTAAACTGAGTCGCGATTCTGGACAAATTCCTGCACAGACGCCCGGCTCTGTGTACCTGTCCTTGCTGGGAATCTCTTCATAAAGAGTACCCTTCCTCTCTGTACTGTGGAGCCGTTGCTTTTCTTTTCAAGTCTCCAGATTGTTTAGCATTCATTCTCTGGGTCGTAAAAGGGACGGATTTCTGTTCCTTCTGCTCCTGGCCACAGACATTACTACCTCCCATCTCTCCCTCCAGATCGACTTAGAGTCAGTGCCGGCGATTTCAGGAAGCCTGGCGCTTTTTTAGGGTCATAGGAACTCCGGCTTCCCCTGTTCCGCCCCGCCCCTCCCTCCCCTGCGGGGCCCTCCCTCCTTCCTGCCCACCCCTTGGTCTGCTCCACCCTCCTTTCCTGGTGCTGCGCCCCGCCTCTCACACCCTTGGCCCTGCCCCCGAGCGTGGCATCATGGAAAAGCAGGGTGGAGCCAAGCCTTGGAGTCCCTGTCCCCGCAGGCCCCACCCTCGGGGTGGATGGGACAGCCACCCTGGCGCGGTCCCTAGGGCCCGAAGGCTGTGCAGACTCCGGGGTGATGGCCTCCGAGGCTCAGTAAGAGGCCAGGGAGACATTCCCGCCTTCTCCCCTGCCTGGCGTTCTCTGGATGCCTCTCAGATTTTTCTCTGCGGCCGAGAATGAGGCCTTTTACACTGGTGAGGGAGGGTTTCAGAAATCACATGCTTTCTTGGCTCTTCCCTGTGAAATGAGATTTAAAATAGTAACACTTAACGTTTTGTTTTGTTTTGTTTTGTTTCAAATGTTCATGTCTGTTGTTGGTTAATTCAGAAAACGAAATAAAAATCTTTACAGTTACTTTGGTAGGCTTTTCCCTAAGCATTGCTTGCTTTCATTGCCGTTCTAACACAGTTTTAAATTTAGCCCTGAGTTGCCCTGGGGAAGAAAAATGTCCATCTCTTATCTTTCCACCCAAACACCAGTTGAGAGAGAGAGAGTAGAGCAGTAAGGATATTCCTCAAGAACCATTCCATCCACGGCATCTCAGAGACCCCTTGTTTCTGCTTTTATGTGGCTAATTGGTTCATTTTCCTCTTGGAGGCTGAGCCCGTCAACATGTCAATATTTTGGCTTGCAGTTGTCATACTGTGAGACCAGATTAGCCCCTCTTCTCCAAACTCTGGGAGCAGAAATTATGAGACTTGGAAGAGAGCAGAAGCAGGGAGGGGATGGGGACGCAGGAGACACGTTGGAAAAGAGATAGTCTTCTTTGGAATATGCGTACAGTTTAATTTTCACAAACGGCAGGATTACCATTGAAGCGAACAGGCGTTGAGAGGCAGTGAATGCTGCTTTGGAAAGGGACCAAAGCGGCAATCCCTGGAGAAAGTGGCTAGGGACTCCCACAGACAGCCTTTCCCATGCAGGCTTACCCTCAGGGTACCCCACTTCCTGCGTTCTGGCTGCCTGCCCCTTTTCTCTATCTGAGAGTATATTGATTGACACCTGTGGGTACTTCTGGGGAGGCCTCAGCTCTACACACAGGAAACCACCTTCCTGGTAACAGAGTGAGGCTCCCGTGAACAAACCCCACCAAAGCCTTAGCTCAGCCCTGTTTTTTTTGTTTTGTTTTGTTTTTGGGTTGTGTGTGTGTGTGCCACAAAGTGAGACAGTTTCAAAAACATAATAGCAAATAACAACAACTGAAAGTATTTTTTAAAAAAGTAGCTTGATCTGGGTGGTATAGCTCAGTGGTAGAGTGCTTGCTTAGCAGCCATCAGTCTTTGGGCTGAACCCCCAGCGGCCTTCCCCACCAAGTGTGGAATTCAACCTTCCTCTCCCAGACCAAGGGTGGCCGTGATAATAATAATAATAATAATAATAATAATAATAATAATAATAATGAACATGAGGAATCATTTACTGCTAGACACTTTTCCTGTTGATTGGCAATGTCCCAAGCTCACGATACAGATACAGAAACCTGTGGGCACAGATACAGGCCGACTTGAAGTTACGAGAGACTAGGGAAGACTCGGCCAGAACGAACACTAAGCTGTGGTCTAGAGACCAGTTTCTGACCTTTCTTCCACTTTAGGCTACTCAGCTTCCTGCTAGGGCTCAGCCATTGCCCTGGGTTGCCCTGGGCTGGCCACACATTGCTGCCCTCTGCAAGGGAGTCAGAGGCCAGTGTCTCCGAGCACTCAGTAAAATAGTGTCCCTGATTCTGTCTCGGATGTGCCTGGTAGCACACTTCTGTGGAATTTTCTTTGACTTTCTCTGGGCCGCTCTGCCCTCGTTCGTAAGTAAGTGTCATTTACTTGTTGGTTCCTTTACAAAACCTCCCCATCTGAATACTTTTCATACCACAGCTAACAGACAAGTGTGACAGGAGGCACGTTCTGGAGTTCTTCAAATCTACCTAAATCTACACCCCACTATTGACCAGCAATCGTCTTTTTAAAAGAATTCCTTTTCTCTCATCCTTTCTTTCTTTTTTTTAATAAAAGGTGTAATATACAAAGCATAGGTGTTGCATAGGCTTCTCATAGGTTGCATTATAGCAAGTGATGTGTACGTGCGTGTGGAGGTGACAGTTGTCTGCCTCTCGTTCTGACCCACGCTTCCCATGGACAAGTTACTTCAGCTCATCGAGATTGCTTCTCATCTGTAACACAAAGTAGAGGGCTACAGTAACTGGCATCTGTGTCACAAAGAAGGGACGCAGGGCCTCTCCAATTTTCTGCTCACTCTTTCGCCAGGCCTCTCCAGCTTTTCTGTTGCAGCCCCATACCCAGCGACCTCGGCTGACTGAGCTGGGCCTAGCAGCGCAGGGGTACACCTGGAGCCACATCCAGGGTGAACTTTGAGGTTTAGGTGTGTCTGGGGTTAGCAAGCTATTAGGAGAGACTGTTGGAAACCCCACCCTGCTCTGTGCTCTCCGGAGGAAGCCTCAGGCAGCTCCACCTGCTTCTCTCTCCTGCACACGTACCTTCTCCTGCCTTCTTCCCCTTGACACAAAGGGGTGTCCCCAGCCCTATGGCATCTTGCCTGGGTTGCTAATAATAGAGAAGGGTGCATCTGCCAGGAGGTGAGGCAGACGCTGTCCCAGCTCTTTCACGCCAGTCCTGGCACAGTCTAGTAGGCTGGGTCGGTAAATACCCTTGTGAGCAGAATAAGTCTTTGTGCGCCCTGGAAAATCTTTCTGTCCCCTTCCTGGGGGTCACGGCATCAGAAGGAAGGTTGATGGGGATGTCTTTGTCCTTGAGATCTTGGCTGAGCAGCATTCCACATAGCTCTAGGCGTTCAACCCGCCGCAGAGCTGGACCGGGTGAGCTGCCGCCCACAGCGCCAGCTGCCAGGGTGGGAAGAGGGTTCCCGGAGATGACCTTTAATCCTCATCTAGAAGGCGACAGGGCAAGGTTGTCCGTGTTCTTTTCAGGGCTCAAAACCCAAAATAAGTGAAAGGAGAAAAGGGACGGAGTTCCATCTCCCTGTTAGGCTTATGGCGACTGAAGCAACAGGCCGCTTATGTGAGTTGCTTGGAGAAACTGATTTAGAAATCAAGGACACTTCTGGGCAGCTAGAGTGGGTTCTCCACCCCACCCACTTTGGCTTTTTTGAGACGGAGTCTCACTATAGACCAAGCTAGCCCCTCTTCACCGTCTTCCTGAATCAGCCTTCTGAGGTTATAGATGAGGGCCGCTCCGCCCAGGACCCCAAATTCCCTTTATGACATAAATCCCTTAACAAATCAGAATAAAATCCTCTTCTCAAGGCAGTTTTCTGAATCTCCGTAGCTTGAACTCGGAGTGCCTTGTGGTTCCTAAAGCACTTTCACATCTGTTTTCTCATTTGGCTTCCATAATAACCTGGCGTGGGGCAGGGCTTGTCTTGTTATCCCTATTTTGCAGATGAGGAAGCCAAGGTTGTCAGAAGGTTGATCTGCTTTTCAGAGTCCCCATGGTGGGAGTGGAGGGTGGGGGAGGGGTGTCCAGCAATGTGGAAAGGGCAAAAGAACCCCACCTCTAACTGCAGCAGCAGGGCAGAGACCCTAGATCCCTTTGAACTATTGTCTTAAAGAATGTAGAAGAGCCTTGGGAGGGTCAGGACCTGTGGGTAGTGGTTTAGACAAACTGCCACTCTTTGTTTCCTTAGAATTTGCCAGTAATATTGAAACCAAGATGGCTGACTCTCTGTGCCAGACTCAGCCTGTACAGTGAGACGAGATGGGATGGGGTGTCTGTGCTTATGTTTTTTTCTGGATCGCTTTAAACATCGGAATCCCCCTGCAGGTCGTTCTGAGTCTGAAGACTCTGTGTAAGGCGTTAGACTGCAGCCAGATGTTCATTTTACTGAGTTACTGAGGATGAAGACTGCCTTTGGATGATAGAGACTGGGAGTGGAGGGCTGAGGCTTGGGCAGTTTAGTTAGGCTCCTCCCACCTCTGCTTAGACTTGCTATTCTCTGCAGAAGTTCAGGTGGTGCTCAGAGGGTGACTCAGGCTGGAGTGGAGAGGAGCTGAGGAGAGCTTGGAGCCAAAGCAGGACTTGGAAAAGCTCTGGGCAGGTTTTAATGTGCCAGAGTTGATACCCAGTAGGTATAGGCCCCAAGAGCTCCACCTGTTTGCCACCCTGTGTGGCTCTCACAGCAACATGGGCATGTAGGCCCAACAGCAGTGATTCCCGCCGGTGCATAGGAAGTGGCCTAAAAGTTTTCCCAAGTTCCATAGTTAGGGATGACCAGGCAGGCGATGGAGCTCTGGTTGGTCAGCTGACCTACCTCTTGTTCAGTGCTCCCTCCAGATTGCCACCTCACCTCCTTCCTTCCTCCTCCCAATAGCTCCCCAGAGGCTCCTGGCCATTCCTTGTCAATGATAAGGGAAGTCACAGTGAGAGCTCTCCCAGGGCCGAAGTGTTTCTGAAAGAAAAAAAAAAAAAGAGTGGACTGTGATACAGTCTGTGCCTGAGTTTGGGGTGACTGTGGCCGGGGGAGCTCTGGTGCAAGTCTTTCCAGGTGTGGCTTCTGCTCTCAGGCTGCTGATGGAAACTGCGAAGTGTTCCATTTTCCTGTGTCAAGCAAGCATTTCCCCTTGGGGTTACAACAGCCGCCTTCCTCCTCAGCACCCAGGGGCGGGTGAGCTGCTGCAGAGAGAGCTCCAGGCTTCTTCTTCTTCTTTTTTTTTTTTTTTTGTGTGTGTGTGTGTAGAGTTTTGACAGTCCCCAGCAGTGGCCTTGGAAACAGCAGACCCAAACTGCAGCTCTCCTGAGCAGCGTTGTCCTCTGCCCTGTAGAGAGGGAACAAGCAAGAGTCGCCATAGCGGTGTTGCCGAGTCCTTGGCTATTGGGGGAACAATACAGCCAAGTGCGTGTGGGTAAATAGGAAGGTCACAGCCTTGGCTCGTCACCCAGAATGAACTGGAGCAGACGCTACAATAGTTGTTCTGAATGTGGGACCGGAGGAGAACAGCAGGTACTGAGCAAAAGGACAGGACGAAGGACGGCAAAGTGGGAAGTGGGCGAGGGGTGCTAGGAGAGGGCAGCTGAGACTCTGGAAGAGTCAAGTTAGCTTTAGACAGTTGAGAAACACGTTCCTGCTTTAAAAGGCACTTGCTGGTGTGGGATAAAGAGAGCCCGTTTCTTAGAGCTTTCAAGCCTGAGGAATTCTGTGATTTGCAGACAACTGTGGATCGTTGCTAATCACCCCTGGACAACTGGAGTCAAGTGGAAAGTGGAGGAGCAGGGGAACATACGACAGTAAAACATCCCAGCCCCGCCTGTCCCCTACACATGCTGTCGCTGAGCCAACAAGGAGGAAGCACGTCAAGACACCCTTTGTGTTTCACTTAACCTTTTTTCAGTGTTCAGCAGAACAATGAACATAACGTGCAAGGAGCCTCATTGGCCAAGAGCTCTCTGAGGAATAGGTGGGAGTTTCCGATCGCTCTCCTGACAGATTTGCAAGACATCCAGATACAGACATCCACGCTCATCAGCCTTCCTACTCTGTGTGGTTAGATTAAAAAAAAAGTGGAAAGGCCAAGAAATGTAAATAGCATGTGGTTTGTGTGTGTGAGAGTTGACATGTATTGGTACAATAGTGTATGCGCCTGTACTGCAGATGTATTTATACACTCTGTATGCTACCCAGTTCTACAGCGTGCGTACTATGATATTAAACACTATAGTGGTGCGTTCGTTACCCTCTCGTTGTCATGATAAAATACCCGGCTGAAGCAGCTTAGGGAAGAGGAGGTTTGTTTTGGCTCACAGTTCAAGGATGGGGGAGGTCACGGCAGCAGGAGAGAGAGACAGTTGGTCACAGCGCTCCCGCCCTCAGAAAGCAGAGGGAGGTGAATGCTAATGCTCAGCTCTCTTTCCTTTTCTTCAGTGTGGAGCCCCTGCCAACGGGGTGGGGTACTGCCCCACCCCGCATTTTCCTCAGAAACCTCTCAGCATTGAACACTTTCTCCTGATCACGTTGACTACAGGTTGGTACTCGGCTAGGCTAGGCTTTGGTGCCACCGCCTGGTTGCTGCAGTTGGCCCCGAGTCCCTTGGGTTAGTTTTCCTTAAGCCATCCCCACTCCTAAGCAGGGTAGAACCTTTGGACCATGCTCCAGGTGTTTTAAATGGCACAAGAGTGTCCTTGTGTGCCTGCTGCAATGTTACACATGCTCACTACCAGGTTAATGGCTCCGAAAGACCACAATTCTGGGGGTGGCAAGGGGTTTTACTCTGTTTTTTAATGACTAGAATTGGGGCACGGGAGTCAAGGCAGGGTCTCTCCATCCTGTTCCCCCAGATCTGTCGAAATTCACGGCCGTCCTGGGAGCTGCTGTGGAGAAACAATGAGGGGGTCACACTAGCCAGGTGAACCTGCACCCGTCATCAAGGTCACCTCTCCTGAGGCAAGACCCGGACTCTTCCCTGTACCCCCGGTGTGGTGTTTGCACTGCATCTGGCAGACAGATCTCTGGCACAAAGAGGCGTGTCCCCTTTCCCTGTTGACGCTAGGAACGTTACCTCAACAGGGACCATACCTTCTGGTTGGAGTGGGACTTCAAAGGAGCTGTGCCTCCTCCCACACACTGAAAGATATTTTCTGCTTAACGTGGAGCGATGGAGGGTCTCAAATGTGTGTGTGTGTGTGTGTGTATGTGTGTGTGTGTGTTTCTCTCTCACTTGGACAATTGCAACCCCCTCAAATTTGATCTTTTCTGTCTTCACTCTTTCTCATTGGCTTTTACCAGGTCCGCTCTACACAGAAACAGTTCAATTTAGAACATTGCTTGCTTCCCACCCTGTATAAAGCCTTACATCAAAAGAACAGCCTGAAAATCTGAGAAACACACACACACACACACACACACACACATTTGAAAATCTCCGTAGGGACTGACTGGTTTCAGCCCACTCCCCACACTCTGTCCAGCACACCCAGCCTCAGGATGTGCTCACGTACGCCTCCTTTACCGTCATTTTCTTTCCTTCTACCCATGCATGGCCCAGCTCCATGATCCCTGCAGAAAAGGTGCTACAAAGAGCACACAGCCCCCTCCCCGGCCCTCTGGCCACTCCCTGTCCCCATACCTACGTCTAGCAATCTTCAGAATTCTTCCCATCACCCAGTGCAGTATTTATTTGTATGGTCTCCTTTGACCTAGAATGGAAGCTGCTTTAAAGTAGGGACACAGACCTAGAACAGCAGCACACACAGGGTTTTTTTGGTTGTTGTTGTTTTGGTTTTTTTTTTTTTTTTTTTTTTTTTTGACAATAAATGGATGACTCTGTTTGCATTTAATTAGTGCTTTCTTAAGACATCATGCTTGTAGCATGTTTGAGATCATGGCCCCTGCTCTCAGTGGGTCCATCTGTTCTTATTGAAGATTTTCTTCAATCTGTGTCATCGCCGCTGCTGTTTTCGCTGATTGTTTTTCTTTAAGGATTTATTTTATTTTTCTAATGTTTCTAAGGATTTACCTGCAGGTATGTCTGTCCACAGAGGCCTGCTGCCCTCAGAGGCCAAAAGAGGACATCAGGTCCTTTAAATTGGAGTTACAGATGGTGCGAGCCTCCATATGAGTGCTGGGAACCGAACCCAAGTCCTCTGCAAGAGCAGCAAGTGCTCTTAACTGCTCAGCCATTTCTCCAGCCTCCTGGCTTGTCTTTTAACACTTAGAAGGCCCCCACCAAGCTATTATAGCTGTCTTCCATCAAATTGGCCCCTCATCAATATTCCTAGGCTTCTGCAGTTTGCTGAAGTCATGGCAGAGCAGTCGTACTAGGCAGAGAACAGGTTTGGCCTTGACATCGTGGGACCAACACAGAGGGAAAGGAAGTTTGGTGTCTCTCAGAGAAAGGGTTCTGTTGAAGGGCACTATGTTCTCATATTAGACACAAGAAGAGGCACGGAAGAACTGGGTAAGATAGTACTGCAGTTTGCTCATGTGATCTCTCTCTGTGTATGTGTGTATACATATATGTGTGTGTGTGTGTGTGTGTATATATATATATACACACAGTTAAATATATATATATTTATATATATATTTATATATATATAAATAACTGTTATAAAAATAAGCTAACCGCTATATAGAAACTGAGTAAACAGAAAGTAGGGGCAGAGAGAGGGCTTAGTGTTTGAGAGCGCTTGTTTTTTTTTTTACTGAGGACCCAGGTTCAGTTCCCAGCAACATGACAGTTCATAACCACATGTAACTCCAGTTCCAAGAGACTTGGTACTCTCTTCTGGCTTTCAAGGGCACCAGGCACGCACACAATATACATAATACATACAGGAAAAAAACATGCATATGTGTAAACCAAAACCTATCACTGGAATGCTGTCATCATAAATAAACACAGACCCTGTTGGTCATGATGGTCATAGTTCTGATGTGAGGCAGGTTCTCACTGTGTCACCCTGGCTGGCCTGCAACTCACCATCTAGACCAGGCTGGCCTCACACTCACAGAGATCTACCCGTGTGGCATCAAACCTGTCTTGTATTGCTTATTAATCTGTCAGTTTATATTCCATCATACCAAGAAAGGGTGTGAGGACACTTGGCAGCCTCTTTGCATGCACTAGGCTAGAATATAAGAAATACCAGAGCAAAGGGTCAGAGAGTTTATCGAGGTCAGTGTAAGAGCACAGTGCAGAAATGTGTACTTAAGACAACCACTCTTATCAATGGCTTCGCAGCCTTTTAAAGCCAGTCCATCTAGAGCCATTGCATGTAATTCAGTGGTAGAGCATGTCTCTAGCACATGTAAGATCCTGGATGTCAGTGCCAGCACTGCCAAAAGAAACAAATTGTGCACATTTTTATGGCCTGGCCTCCTTCCCACCTCCACCAGCGTAATATTATAGCAACAACTTTCATGTCATTTTTTTAGTCTCTGTAGTTGAAGACAGAATGATCAGTTAGGTCAGTGATCAATTAAATCCTGTGCGGATGTACCCACGTTATTTAATCATTCCTCCATTGTTGGATGCTGGGCTATTTTCAAAACTATTGTCATTGGAAACAATGGCTTCATTAACATTTTTGTGTTTGTAACTTTTTCCTTATTTTAGAGTGTTTCCTTAAGTAGATTTCCAGAGGTTAACAATAAGTAAATGAAAGGTTGAGACACTTTTAGAGCCCTAGAAACCTATTTCTGAGCTGTTTTTTATTTTTATTTTTCCAGAAGCTCATGTGCATTTTGGGAGCATGTCTCCATGGTGTGTTGGCCTGCATGCCACTGTAGCCTTCTTTGCAGAGTTCACCTGTACTTTTTTTTTTAACCTTTTGATAATTTGATAGACAAATGGTGTATTGTTTTCACTGCATACATACATGTATATGTGCTGGACTATACATAGGTTGCTAGGTTGTCTGTTGGCATCTTGCAGTTTTGTTTGAGTTCTTTACATACAGAACCTAAGCCTTTGACCATAATGTGTTTTATAAAAGTTTTTCTCCAGCTTATTTGACTCTTGCTTTTGACACTTGGGCAGTTTTACATTTTGGTAGTCAGAGTTCTTGGCCGCTTTCTGGTCGGTATTCCTTGGCCTGAGGTGATTTGGATTTAGCTGTTTCAGATGACTCGCCCTCCTTTCCTAACTTTTTTTCGTCGGAAGTGACAAGTGGCGTTTTTAGCATATCTGGCTCCAAAAGTATATTTAAAAAAAGAACAAAAACAACAATTTATTATTTCTGTAGTGACAAAAATTATGTTCAGCAATTAATGAATGAATAAACCGTAATAAATGCAGAAAGTGAAGCCTCTGCTAATTTTATGTATATGAAGAATTTTATGTATATTCTGAATTGTATGTATAGAATCATGCACAATTTTAAAGGCAGAGTTATTCATGGATTAAACACTTGCCAACTACATTTTTTTGGAAACTGGCAAGTGTTCTACTTAGGTATTGGTGTGTAGCGGTAATGAAAGGAACATTACAGTTTCTGGTTTTGAGATGTCTGTAAATTTATCAGATTTCAAGAAAATGCATCTTCTTTGCATATTGTTGATCTTGCTTTTCCCTGAGTTAGTCAATAGCTCTTTTTAGTCATGTTCATTTGAAAGGTTGTTTTTTTTTTTTTTTTCCACCTGAAGCAACAGATACCTGGCTAGATGAGGAAAATCTAGCATAACGTTACAAAAATCCCATCACAGTGACTTGTAGAAGTCACAGTACCTTTCTTATCTTTAGATTATCAGATGTCTGTGCTATTGACATGTTTTTGTTTGTGGTGTGTGTGTGTGTGTGTGTGTGTGTGTGTACCAGCGTGGAGGCAAGCTGAAGCTGGGGGGTCCTGCCCGTTTGCTTTTCCGCCTTCATCGTTGAGACAGACTCTCCCTGAATCTGCAGCGTGCTGTTTTGGCTGGAGTGACTGACCACTGAGCTCTGGGTGTCCACCTCCATCCCTCAGCACTTGCATCTGCCCTTGGCTTTTACATTCAGCCTAGAGATCCAAACTCAGATTCTCACACTTTAGCCATCTCCCCAGCTCCCATTACCATGCTTTAAACACAAACCAAAGCCCTAAGTGGTTCACCTCAAATGGCAGGATGGAGGCAATGGGGCTGTTTCCATGCCTTTACAACAGTCATTCTTCCAGACTCAACTTCTAGACTGGGCACGAAGCTCAGGAATATGTAATCACAAAGGGTTTGGGGACAAACCAGCTCACAGTGAATTCTGCTGAAAGAGAATGCTGGGAAGTCGCTCATGAAACCTGGGGGGCTCCCTCCATGTGGGTCTAGAGCTGTCTTTTTTTTTTTTTTTTTTTTTTTTTTTTTTTTTACATCCCAATTGTAGCCCCCTACCTCGTCTTCTCCCAGTCTCTCCTTAGAAGGAGGATCCCTCCTCCCTTACCAAGTGACCCCAGCCTATCAAGTTTCATCAGGACTGTGTGCATCCTTTTCCTCTATGGCCTGGCAAGACCACCTTGCCCCGGAGAAGTGATCGAAAAGCAGGCAATAGAGTTCTTGTCAGAGACGGCCCCTGCTCCCCTTGCTAGGTGGCCTACATGGAGACTGAGCTGCCTATGGTCTGCACCTGAGAAGGGGGCCTGGGTTCTCTCCACATGTGGTCCTTGGTTGGTACATCAGTCTCCACTGGCTCCCTTAGGCCCAGATTTGTTGGCTCTCTTGGTCATCTTGGGTGCTTCTGTCCTCTCTGGGTCCTTCTGTCTCCCAACTCTTCAGACTCCCTGTGCTCTGAAACAAGTGGATGCGACCTCAGGTCACCTGGCTAACCCCTGGAATAGGGCTGGCTTTATAACCAGAGTTCTCCGAATGAGCTTCCATGTAGAGTATGATACTTGTAAGGGACAAGAGGTCCCTCTCTGTGTATTTGACACATGTATGCATTATTAAGAGTCTAGGGCTAGGGGTGTATAGCTAGCTCAGTTGTGGAGCATGTGCCCCATAGTACTGGGTCTAATCCCCAGCATTGGGGGCTAAAAAGGGGGGGGAGGGGCTAAGACTGACACAGTGTTTGAGAGTTGGACCAAAGGTTGAGATATGGGTTGAAAGGTGGTGAATCAGTATGGCCTGTCTTCTGCATTTTACAGTCCCTGCAGTTTAACCTTCTCTGCCCCTTGGTGCTGCACTGTTTGCTGCTCTGTTGTGTGCCCTCTGTTCCTCTGCCTTTGCTCATGCTTTCTCTAAGCCTGAAGCCCTCCTCCCTTCCACCTTCCCTCTGTCCCACATTCTGCTTTCCTTTCACAGCTCTTAAAGATGCAGCAGAAATGACATGTTTCCCCCCAGAACGTCCTTCACTTACTCCCCAAACTAGTGCCTTCCTTCTCTGTAGCCGGACGACTGTGCCTTCCTTTATAAAGCTGCCTGGCATCCTCTGCTGTTTTGCTCATCCCCTCCTGGGCTTCATGCTCCCTGGGCTTAAGCCTGAAGCCAGAACACAGTGGGGTGGCCACAGTGGATGCATGTGGTCTGGGTTGTGCTAGTTAAAACAGAGCAAACGGAGACAGGGAATGACAAACCAGGGCCCCTGGATTCCCAGGACAGAAGGGAGGTAGCGAAGCTGTCACTGCCAGAAAGGGGCTAGCTGTTTTCACTCAACCTGCACCTCTCTAAACCCTCTTAAAGGAAGCTAGTGCAGGCAGAGAGTACTCAGCATGGGCTAGGGTGGGGTGAGCTGCGGAGCTGACTCTAGAAGCAAGACCCTTCCCAGCCGGGCAACCTTTCTGTCTAACTCTTTCTGCCCTGATGTTCATCTTATAACCAACAGAGCCTCGTGGACCTGCCTTTCTCATTTGCCTGGCCCTGACCAGCCCTGGCCTGGGTCTATGGGAGAAAAGTAGCCTCAGCCCTGATGGCTACAGCCAGGAGCAGCATTGAGGTCAGAGGATGCAGGTGGTCTGATAGGGCCAGGGACTTCCAGATTAACCCTTGAGTAGCCGGGTTGGCATTTGTTTACCTCTGACCCTGGGGTTAGGCTGGTGTCTTAATCTCTATACCCATGTGGCCAGCTCATGCCAGGGCTTGAAGGCTCTTCCTCTGGTTCTTGGCTCCCAGGAGTGCAGGAGGCATCATTCTGGTCTAGAAATCTCAGCTTGCATCCAGTTATGGATGACACTTTCAGTTATGGCTGTAGATACCGAGCAAGATTCCCCCTTCTGCCTTCTCAGCCAGAAACTAGGTCTTGGAAGGCTCATGGCTATTTCCGCATGCATCCATTAGTTCCCAACTCTGTGAAGGAAGTGTACTGCTAAGGCCTGGGGCCCTCCCTCAGGAATCGTTGCTGTAGGGAGTGATGCTCATAATATAACCAGACCTTCTGAATGAGCTGTAAAGCCAGCAACAAAAGGATTGTGGACTGTGTGAGGTGTGGAGGAATAACCCCGAAGAAATAAGAAGCCATTCAGGGGGCGCAGGGCCCCTGGATGTACAGGGCCTTGGAAGGCACAAAGCGGAGGGGTTGAGAGCCACCATTTAACAATAAATCTTTGTTCTCTAGGTGAGTCAGGTGATGGCCAGCAGATGGGCTGCCCCAGGCCCAGCAGCATGACACATCTAGGCACACATAAACAGGCCAGTTTTGCAGGGAGAGAGGGCTTGGAGGGTAGTAACCCAGAAGAGCCCCAGGCGTAGACTGGCGTCTGTCTGCAAAGGTTTGGAGAAGCTGAGCGTCATGTAAGAGAGAGAAGCGCATGGAATGAGTAGGATCTTGGGTTCTTGGCCCCAGGCCCTGGAAAGCAAGTGGGATCAGGTGCCCAATCCCAGAACCAGGTGTACTTGGCACATTCCAAACCCTCAACTTCACTTTCTACCCTCCTAGGTGACCTCTGAAGCCTCTGGTGTGTTTGTTCCTCTGTCCCTGCCTTGGCTACTAATCCAGTCCAAGACACTGGCTCTGTGTGTGTGTGTTAATCTCTGTTCACATGTGGGCACATACCAGCCAGCTCATGGTGTGGTGCTCAGTTCCTTGAGCCCTTCTCTTGTTTCCTTCCTCATCCTTCCAAGAGAATAAGAGCCACATGTGCCCATCATTTTCTTCTGTTTGCAGGTGGAGAAAGAGCCCTCGCCATGTTTGAGGTCTGGGTCTTTGGACTTTCTGTGGCGCGTTCACGTTTGGTTGTTGCTTAATGCAGATGCTGTCGGGCCAGGCTGGTGACAGATAGGTTAAAATAGGATCCCCATCCCAAGCTGCCACTGTTGAGTCCCAGAATGCCAGGACTGCAGGCTCAAGTGTGTCAAAGAGTCATCGGACCTTCGTATGAAATCTGATTTACAAATTTTGGCAACTAATTTACAAAAAAAAAGAAAAAGAAAATTATATATAAAAAAATTATAACTGAGCAAAGTTAAACCTGGTGGCTGCCGGTGAAGAAGTTCTGTCCCATGTCACCTGATCACTTGTTACTGATAGGCTCTCCGCCTGGATCTTTGAGCTTGGGGGAAGTGGCTGGCTGCCTGGCCTTTGTAGTAGGGGAAGGAAAGAGCTGAGCTTGGGGAAAGGGGAGCAGGAGCAGCTTGCGGCTGCACTGTGCACACATCCCAGCACCCCTGTTCCCAGAACACGCACTTTCCATTTTCCTCTTTGGTCATCCTGAATTCTGGAACCCTCTGGTAGTTAGTTTATCCACTTGCTTCCTTTTCCGAAGATTGAAATGACGACTGCTTGAAACTATTTTCCTCTGGTTGGGTTTTTCCTTGGTGACCTCACTCAGAGACAGATGTGCCTAATAATAACATCAAAAGTTAAGGGGAATAAATCAGCCAGCTGCTCTGTTCCCTAGAAGAGATGCTACAGTTTCTAAATGTGGGCTGTCCCCAGAGGCCTAGAGGGGGCCCAGCTTACCAGACAGGGATCTGGTCACTTGGAGAGGACAGAGGTCCTGGGACAATTTGTTCACCCTGTGCCATTCTCAGGCTCCATCCAGACTCAGAGTTCATAAGATGCCTGGGGGACACACACACACACACACACACACACACACACACACATACACCCCAGATAGATAGCAGGTTAACATCCCTCTCTTCCCAGATTCTCAAAGGCGGCGTGCCTCTCAGAGCTGGGCGGAGGCCTACACCAAGTCTGCGAAGGTTGAAATCCCTGGCTGGGAGGACCCTCAGGTCCTATCGTTCCTCTACCTCTGCCATTCCAGATGTTCTCAGATGGCTCACTCACACCCTCAGGTGTCTCACTCCCTGGTACCCATGAGGAACGAGCTGTAGTTGTCTAAGAGAACCAGCAACCTTCTGTAAGCTCTGCAGACAAGACGGGGGTCTTTTGTGGACTGAGCACAAAGGTTCTTGGGTAGAAAGTACAGTGACACTTATGAGTATTGCTTCTGTGTTTTTTTGTTTTGCTCTCTGTCAGCGTAACGTCTTGAGGTGCTCTGTGGTACCTCGACAAGCAGGTGTCAAGCCCCTACAACCTGAGGCAAAAAGTGAAGGAAGCACTCACTGTGAGTGCCCCTGCCCTACGGGGTGGGAGACCCCCTCCTCTCCACTTCAGTGGGCATACAAGCTGCCAGGGTGATGGTTTGAGCATGACCCCCAGTTCTGTCCCCTTGGGGATACTGGCAGAGGTGGGCTATGTCCATGAGGAAAGCACGCTATCTCTGGGATGACCCTGTGGGATCCTCACACCGCAGGCCTAAATAAGCACCCGCTGCCACCAGCAGGGCCCCAAGTTGACAGATACAGGAGGGACAGTGATGAGTCACAGTGTTTGTGAAAGTCACACATCCCCACAGACGTCAGGATGACCTGGGCCTCCTGTTCTGAGGGTGACGCATCTAGCTTGCACTTGGGGGTTCACTGGTGTGCCTTTTTGGCAGCCCGTTTCCTGTGCCTCGCCTCCAGCAGTCTGCACGTGAACAGAGGCATGGCTGCTGAACTCAGACTGGCAACAGCCTGTCAGGAGACGAGAGCTGGGTGACTCACAGCCCAGCCCGGAGCTGCAGTCAGCTTCTGCCGGACCGGGCTGCAGAAGTGTCTTTGGAAGGCGGCTGGGGTTTTCTGGTTCTTAGCAGGTCTGCACTGTGTCACAGGGTGCCGTTCGCCACAGGCGGCCCAGCGCTATCTCTCAGGAATATGAATTGCTCCAGTGTGTCTTGCTTGGAAATAATTTTCTAAATATAGCTGTGTGATCCGCCTGTAAGCCCTTCCTCAAAAGTTTCCTTGTTAGAAATTCCTTAGGTGGGAGTTCCCAGCGCTCAGCCCCAGAGTCAGAATTCCTGTCCCTTCTATACTTCCACCTGTGTCTTTGGGCTTTTGCACTTATAACCAGGCGGTTTCTCCATCTCAGGGGCTCTGAGGGTTACAGGAGGGCTACGGAGGCCGGCCGAGTTTCGGAACCAGGTTTCCTTCTGCAAGCTGCTTGTGAAAGGGGAGTGAAGGTGACATTTGAGCTCCTTCCCCTTTCTGTGGCAAACTTCCTTTCAGAGCCTGGCTTTCTAAAACGTCATCTCCTTGCCAGGAGAAAGCAGTCTGCGTTCATGCATATATAGCCACCCAAAGAGCTTGCTGGCTGCATGGCCTTCTGCCTCAGGGACAAGAGAGGTGTTCACAGCAGCCCAGAGTGCCCTGGCTTGGGGTGGGACCCAGGGTGCCCTGGCCTGGGGTGGGACCAGAAGGCCCGCTGGTGGCCGGCCTCCCTGCTAGACTCCTAGATCTGAAGAGCCTGTGAGTACTCACGCGTACTCAGAATCGGCATGGTGTTTGGAGCAAGCTGTCTCTCTGGCCGGGAGTAGGACTGTCATTCCCCTTCTCCCCTCTTCCTGGAAAGGTGGGACCCAGGCTGGGAGTGGGGAGGAGGAGGGTGTCAGGCCCTGCTGCCAAGCCAGAGACAGCTGCCTGTCCTGGGCATCATCTCCTGCAGGCTCCAGCTGTCGGGAGCTCAGAGAGCAGACAAACCTTTAAGGAGGTTGAGTGTCCCTGACTGCAGCAGGCCCCGCACAGGCAAAGTGTGACTTAACTTTGAGAACAGCCTATTGCTGGCTGATGGTGTTGGCCAAGTGGTGTTTCCATTTTACAAGGATGGAGAAAACTGAAGCTCAGGAGGTTTGGTAACCGGCCCAGGACCATCAGCCAGGACTAACAGGATCTGAGCCCAAGTCCATCTGGCTATAAAAAAATCACATGTTACAAATGACAAAGGGGCCAGCCTAGCTGAATGGTGCAGACCTGGGACTCTCAACAGGCTTGCGCTTACCTTCTGTGTGCCTCAGTGTTCACATCTGTAAAATAGGATGATGAGGGTACCTCCATGGCAAGTTGGGATAACCTTAGTATATGTTCCTTGTGCTTATCACACGCTTAGTGATGCATGCCATCTGCCTGTCAAAGGCATGCAGCAACACACGTGAGCTGCTTGTTACTGTCTCCACGCGCTGTGGCTCTGCCCCAGTCCTGTGGAGCCTTGGGCAGAGAAGGCGGGATTAAGTGCTCTGGCCCCTAAGCCTGTGAAGTTCTCCTTAGGAAGTGTATTGAGAGTGTCTCTCACTCGCCCACCTTGGCTAAGATGGAGGATGCAATTGTCTGCTGTCCGGCACAGGCCCTCAGTAAATTTCCACCCTCCAGTAGCTCGGCCTTGTTTTTTGTTTTTTTTGTTTTTTTTCTTTTGGATTTACCAAAGTAAAAATAAAAATCTCTGGGGAGGCCGAGAGGGAGGGGGCCTGGGGAGGGTTGTGGGACAGCCATGATGCCTGGCTCCCTTTCCCAGACAAAGCTAACTGTCCTTTGTCCTCTGCCTTTTTCCATGAGGAAGAGGACTGAGCCTGCCCCCCTCCGTCTTCCTGTTGGCCCTCCCAGTTTCCGACTATTGTTACTTCCCTCTAGGCCTGATGCGGCCATCTGAGCCTGAGGGAGGCCGAGGCGGGCCAGCTCCTGGTGCAGGCATGGCTTCTGCATGGTCAGGCGTTTCCTCATCTGCTGCCTCCTCCTCTTCAGCTGCCATTATTTTTAGTTCTGGGAGGAGGAGGAGGAGGATGAGGAGGAGGGAAGAAGCCAAGTGGTGACCTTCACACCAGAGACGCAGATTGCTAGGCCGCCTAGCAGGGAGGCCAAGGAGCGCAAGAACACCTCAGTTCTTGGGTAGCAACAGCAAAGACTGCAGGGCCCTTGGGTGGCAGCACAGGAAAGTCAGGCTTGGGGAGAAGAGTGACTTGAAGCAAGGTCTCTGGTGGGAGAGCTTTCTTCGCCGCTGTCCCTAGTGTCCTAGCTGCATGGGGTGGCTCTCAGGCACTCCAGAGTCCCAGACCAAGAAGGGAAGGGAAGAAAATAGCCTGAAACCCAAAACCTTTCGGGTCTCCGGCATTGTGGATGAGGGCTGCACAACCTGGAGATGGATAGGAAAATGGCATGCCCCGCAGGGTGTCAGGCATGCAAGAGAGTCAGAGTGTGAAGTGAGTATAGGGGGACATCCAGAGTAGCCCTGCATCTGTGCTGGGACCTTCTTTCTCTGTTAGGTGATAGGGTGTTAGGGAGCCATGATGGCATTCCTGGGGGCAGGCCTGTCCTTGCTAGCTGTGTCCAAGGCCTTTTCCCAGGTTCTGAATGGGAGGGAGGGAGGGAAGGAGAGTGGCTGGTGAAGCATCCCTGGCAACATTTCTGCCCCTGCTCTAGAAACTGAGACCTGAGTTGCAACAGAAAAAGGCAGCTGAGCGGGAGGGCCCCTGGGGAGCTACACCGAGGCTTCCTGTCTCTGCCCAGGATGTGCTGGTAGAAGTACACTGACTTACAGCTGGTCCTCAGCAAGGTGCTGTCTCCCATGCCTGAGCAGCCAGGGCTTGGTGCTCGTGAGGATCAGCCACCCTCGCTCTCCTGCCCCAGGCCAGCAAGAGATTCCGAAGGAGCTACAGAATGAGTATCCCTACTCCAAAATGTCCCACCCTCCGAAGCATTCTGAACGTGTTCATGGTCGCTGCACACCGGAAACTGTGTACCTAACCTCGCCCGAGGAGTCACAGTCAAAACGCAGGTGCACTGAAGGAGTAAGATCACGTCTGGGCTGTGGGAACGAGGTGTGTGTGAAACAAAAGGAGTTTCACCTTGGGGACCTGGGTCCCGTCTAAAAGATGCAGCGAGGTGTAAGTGCACGTACTGTGAGGTCCGGGAAAAGTCGGAAGCAGTTCTGGTCCCAGGGATTTCACATAAGGCGTGCTTAGCCCTCCTGGGCTCACGAGTGGCTCAGCTTTCTGGGTTAATTCCCATCCTGTGCAGGGAGTAAAGATAAGAACAGTTCTAAAAACAGTCCACGCTGCCCCCTTGTGGCTAGGTGGGAAGGTAGTGCAACAAGGCTGAGGCTTCTTCGCTTGGTTTGAAAGCACTGTTCGTTCAAGGGGGGGGGGTGGTCAGTCGTAGGTACAGTCTTGTCTTTAGCTGCAGTTTTCTGCCTTAGCAGCTACTGGGCCTTTCGTTCTCTCTTGTCCCCTCGGAGCGCAGCTCACTGGCATTTGCGGCAGACAGTTTCTAAGCAGGATCCAGGAAGGGTCATTGAGTGTCCTACCTGCCTGGGCCTGCACCACACCAACCTCCTGGGACCTCTGCCAGGAGAGCACAATGAACAAAGTTGGCCGTGAGGCCTGGGAGGAGAAGCACCAGGCTTTCCCCCAGAGAGGGCGGGCACGGATCACTAGGGAAACCCTAGCTGCTTTTATGGAAAGACCAAAAGAAAAGAGAAGGGGGGGGGGGAGGGCATTTTCCCAAACATGGAGAACTCAGTGACTTTGTCTTTGACTTCGGCAAGAGCAGAACAGAAGGTCTAACCCAGAAAGAGCCGTTTCCCATCCACCGTCTGTCAAATGTGCCTTGCCCGAGTGTGTGTCAGCCAGGGCCTTCTGGGAAAAGCCTGGGACTCAGAGGGAGGGGAGGGCAGGTCTGTTCAGGCCTCCCCCGTCCGAAAGGTCAGTCTTGTGACAAAGTGACAAAGTGCTCGCTGTCTGTGTGAGGCTGTTTTATAACTAGGGGAGAGACGAGGGGCGTCTCATCCTGTTGGCTGAGACAAAGTCTTCAGAGTTAAATGGCAAAGAGT
Organism: Psammomys obesus; assembly: GCF_907164565.1. NCBI lineage: Eukaryota > Metazoa > Chordata > Mammalia > Rodentia > Muridae > Psammomys > Psammomys obesus. The sequence goes on from NW_026585587.1 coordinate 5,608,907, forward strand.
TGGAGGCTGTGTGACCTGGAGCAGTGCTAATGTCTCCGAGCAAAATGGAAACAAGCCCGCCAGCGCCAAGAGGCTTCCCTTGATGTCAGCACGGTACCTAGCAACGCCACAGACACTCAACACGGGATTTCCCTGTGCGCACATAGTCCAGCCTTAGTCGGACAGGATTTTAGGAGAGCTGAGGTGCAGTGATATTTTAGGTATTTCACCCCCATCTCTCTCCCCCTAAAGAGAGGGAGCAGGGGAGAGATTTTTTTCCTTGAACATTATAAAAATAAATACAGAGCCATCAAATTATTGAGATAAGAGAGACCTGCTAGAGGGAAGGTAGCTAGCTGGAGCCCTGGGTCAGGCGGGAAGGGACTTTCGCAAAGAGTCTAACCTCCTTGTGGGATCAGTTTTGTTGACCCACAAAATATGCCCCTGCCCCATAGGTGATGTTGGCCATTTGGGGATCCAGCTTCATTGACTTTCTAGAACAGTGGTTCTCAACCTGTGGATCACGACCCCTTTGCGTGGGTTGAAGGACCCTTTCACGGGGGTCACCTAAGACCATCCTGCAAATCAGATATTTACATTACAATTCCTAACAGTAGCAAAATTACAGTTATGAAGTAGCAACGAAAATAATTTTATGGTTGGGGCGTCACCACAACACAAGGAACTGCATTAAAGGATCCTGGCGATAGGAAGGTTGAAAACCACTGCTCTAGACAGAAAGAGATGGAGACACTAGGCTCTGGAGGCTCTGACTGTGTGGTCAGAATCTAGCACTGTGGGCCTGAGGGCGGGGCTTTATAAATGGTTAATCACATTGGCTCACCTCATGGCCACCCCACTTTCCCTCTGGCTCTTTGGAAATGTCTGGTGAATTCTTGCCAGCACTGTGTCTGTGTCTTGGAGGAAAAATAAAATAAACAAGAAGAATCAGAAGTCAGGACAAAGTGAGTATTTATGGCTTGCCTGACCTTTGCCATGTGCAGAGCAGAGCACATGGCAGGAGGAAGGCCTGTATCACCGGAGACTCCACGGGGCCACAGGGGACCCAGTTACAGATGGGGGCACTGAGGTCGCTGCTTGTCCATCCAAGGGCCGTGGGACCTGGGAGAACAGGCCTCTGCACTCCAAAGCTTGGTGGCTCTTGGCTCCGTCACCCCGCCTCTATGGACAGAGACCAGCCCTGTGGGGTCTAGGCAGTGTTTAGACAACAGCTGACCATGGAGGGCAGTGGGTCACTTCAGCTCTTCGTTTAGTGGGGTGATAAGTCCCGAGCCTGGCAGAGGACTCATCAGACAGGTACTGGGAGGAGGGCATGATGCAGGCAAGGATCTTGCAGTGGCTGTCTCCTGGAGATCTGCTCCACAGCAACAGCCCAGCCATGGCTATGCCAAGGCTGAGGCCAGAGCCTCTTGAAAGCCATGGAGAGCTGGGCTGTAAGAACCAACACCTGCCTGGCCCTGGAAAGGCCGCCTGCCACCACTCTCCCCGCCTAGAGAGTCCACCATGTTTGGATAAAGGGCCCTTGGTGTTGTGCCAGGCCCTTGCTGATAGCTACTGCACTTTGAAAGAAGTGGGGAAGAACCCCCCCCAACCCCAAAGCCTGTGCCGGGAGCTCCCTTACCTCCCCTTACCCCGATCCTACCATTCCTTTTCTGACTGCCTTGCAAAAGACGACATGGGCCACACTTAGAAATGACTCTGTCCCTTTCGTTTAAGGTGTCACATCCCTGTAGCATGGCCCCTCTGTGGAGCGCTTCATCAGTGTTCATTTATCATAACGTGTGCAGATAAAATGTGCAGTGACGCCCTTGCTGCCGAGTGACAGTGACCCTCTAGTCCAAGATCGCTGCTTTGGTACAAAGGAAGTAATTTTCCAGAATCCTAGTACCCATGAGTCCCGAGAACCTGCTGGAATAGCTGTCTGCCCCCCACCAGACAGATGGTGAAGCCAAGGCAGTGGGAGAGTACGTGAAAAGGAGCAACGTGGGCTTCATCGTTTGCTGCCGGAGGAGGGGCTGGGTTAAGGAGCCCTGGATTCGGAGCACTGTGCTTGCCTCCTTCACTTGCCCATGAACAGCCCCTAAGAAATCCCCTGGGCTCCTTGCTCAACCTGTTTGTAAACTGTGGCAAAGCTGTCTTCTTTACAGGGCCAACAAGGTGTTGGGAGGCCACCTGTGGGCGCCTGAGCCGTCTGTGTGGCCCCTGGGCATTGAGTTTCCTTGTTTGAACTGATTCTCATCAGAATGGGTGGATGTACCTGTCACTCAGGGCGTTCTGTTTGCTGCTTTCTAGAGCAAGTCATGGAGGAAGATAAAGAATATGGTGCACTGGTCCCCCTTTGTCATGTCCTTCAAGAAGAAGTACCCCTGGATCCAGCTGGCCGGACATGCAGGTAGTAGACGCGGCTCCCCCAGACTTTCCGGGTCAGTGTGGGAGGGGGCCTTGGGCAGGGCGCTCCGGTAGACAACAGCCTTACGACAGACCTGGCCGAGGGTGCCACCCCCACACTGACTTGTAAGTGCGCCTGCATTGCCCCGTTCTGCGGGCTGCAACATCCGAGGAGACAGTCTCCACCCGGAAGGGACTTGACCTGGGGGAGAAGCAGCCAAGTCACCCCCTAGCTACCAAGGTGCTGGCAGCATCAGCCAGCCCCCATATGGAGCCCTTTGCCGCGCCGTGTCCTCTGGGGAAACCTCCATAGCCACCTGCGGGCCTGGCCCCTGTGAAGTCACGGGCCTGCGCGTTCTTTACAGGCCAACAAGGCTTAGACCAAGACGCGTAAATACTCCCTGCGCGTGTGGCCCTGAAGGAGCATTGCCCAGACAGCCCGTGCCTGGGACACACACTCTTTAGCCTACTCTGTCCCCTGTTGAGGCACTGAGAGTTTTCTCCTAAGACCTGGGACACCTGCTTGCTGAAGAAGTAGAGGTGGGGGCAGGTGCTCAGAGTAGTGAGGAGTGGGTGGAGCTGTACAGTCCTTGGAGGTGAGGAGCTTGGAGACAGAGGAGGCGGAGCAGCCAGGTGGCAGCCAGGTCTAGAGGCCATTTGCTGTAAGGGGCCTGTCTACAAATGGCCACACCTTCAACCCTCAGGTTAGCCAGTGCTGCAGTAGGAGTGGGGATTCTGATGCAGCTTCCAAGGGGCTGTTGCGAGGGGGGAGGGGTCCCAGCTCTGCCTGGCTTCCTCTGAGGCTAGTGGCTCTCCTCCTACTTAACTGCAGGGAGCTTCAAGGCAGCTGCCAATGGCCGCATCCTAAAGAAGCACTGTGAGTCTGAACAGCGCTGCCTGGACCGGCTGATGGCCGATGTGCTGAGACCCTTCGTGCCAGCCTACCACGGGGACGTGGTGAAGGACGGGGAGCGCTACAACCAGATGGACGACCTGCTGGCCGACTTCGACTCGCCTTGCGTGATGGACTGCAAGATGGGCGTCAGGTGAGCCAGGCTTCTTTCAGGGTACGTCCCTTCCCATCGTGCCTGGCTGTGTGGAGGACACGGGGACGCTGGCTCTGTCCTGTCAAGAGCTTCTCTTCTCTAGTGAGCCAGAGAAGATGAGGAGTTGCAGAGGCCCCTGTTGGTGGGTGGGCCTTGGGGTGATTCCAGACCTTGCCAAGAGCACCAAAGCCTGGGCTGAGCTCCATAGTCTGGAGGGCATAGAGCCTCAGGAGGAAGCAGACAGCACCCCTACCTTCAGCCTCTGAGATTTTCAGTGTGGCATGTCCAGCCCAGGGAGCCTGATTTTGGCTGCAGACACTCACACTGGGCAGTAGACTGAGCTCAGAGCTGAAGCCTATATCGGATTTGAAGAGTCCAGCTGGTCTATTTCTTTAGCACATGGTGGCTGCATGAGTGTGTGTTTTTATGTATAGATGTGCCAGAGGTCAACCTTAGGTGTTGTCCCTCAAGGACCTGTCCAACTTGTTTTTTAAGACATCTCTCATGGCTTCAGCCTCTCTGATTGGATGGGTTGAGTGACCATCCAGCCCAGGAACCCACCATCTTCAGTCTCTACTCGTCTCGTGCTAGGATGACACGCTCACACCACCTTGTGGGTTCTGGGGGTTGAACTCATGTCCTTATGTTTGTGTGGCGAACACTTTACTATCTCCCCAGTCCCTCAAATGTTGTGTTTCCTCCTCCTCCTCTTCTCCTCCTCCTCTTTCTTCTTCGTTTCAAGACAAGGTTTCTCTGTGTAGCCTTGGCTGTCCTGGACTCGCTTTGTAGACCAGGCTGGCCTCGAGCTCACAGAGAGCCACCTGCCTCTGCCGATATTGTGTTTCTTATATGAAGATGTCGAGAAGGAGGAAGGAAGAGCTAGCTCAGTGTGCTTGAATTCTGCCAATCAAAGTTCCTTTCTTTCCTTCTCATTCCTCCTTGGAGTTCTGTCCTAAAGCCAGCCCTTGCCAGCTAAGACATGTCCCCTTGCCCTTGTCCCCAGGGTTGGGAGGAGGTCGTGGAGAAATACAGGCCCTGTTGTTGGCTCTTCCCGTCATTAGCCACCTCCTCCTGTGTTCCAAAGCCCTGGATATCTTGGCCCACATGAAGCTAGGTGGGTGAGGGAGAAAGTAGAATGTCCCTGCAACCACCGCACAGCCTCGGATCCTGGATACCTTATTTCTGCCTCTAGGAAATTCTTCCCACAATGCACTAGGATATGTCCACTCAGGCAGAGGCCCTGCCCTTCCTTCCAACATGGGAAGACCAGGGCTCAGTCTGCCTGCAGGAGGAGGTGGGTACAGTCCCACCACCTACATTCTTACAGGTGCCCAGACAAGCCAACTGTACCTGAAATTCAGCACTGCCCGAGCCTCCTGCCTTGTGTGGCTGGCTGCTCCCTGGGAAGCCACAGAGACAGGGCACCATTCCCCCAGGCTTCCCTCATCTCCTAGAGCTTAATAGCTTCTCCCTCTTTATACCTCAGAGCTCTCCTATCCAAAGGGCTTAGTTAACCCCATCCTGGTGGGGTTAGGGAAGGAGAGATCTCCCCGGAAGTGGCACTCACCCCACCTCTATCTTCCCTACACACAGAGCTCTGAACACTATACTAGGTGCCTCAGCCATACTGTCCCCTGCATGTCCACAGCAAGCCACACTGGGAGGGTAGCCTATACTACCATTTGAGCAGGAGTCTTCAGGGACACCTATTTAGGTAGCAACATGGTACAATGTGCCCAGGCCTGTGGACTTCACACCAGCGCCTCAACTGTGGCCTGCCCTCCGTGGAGACATGCAGGGATCCAGTTTCCACAGTGGTCCCTGGAGTCCTCTTTGGGCTGTAACTTGTGGCTTTCTCCCAAGCACAGTAGCACAGAAACACAGCCCTCTGTGCCTGCACCAAGATAAGCAGTCTGTGGCTGTCCCTAGAGGATGTCCTAGCTGCAGGAAGAGGCTGGTTCATGCGTCCTTGTCAGACACCAAGTCTCAGGGCCTGAGACAGAGGCTTACGAAAATGGTGAGAAGGCCATCAGCCGAGCCAGCCTTAGCCATGTGTAAAACGTGATGGTACTGATGGAAGGCATATAGGCCCTGGTGGCATCTTAAGCCAGGGTGTTTCTAGGGACCCGGCTTCAGGTGAGCAGGTGCTCACACTGCTCTATCCTTGGGCTCATAACTTCCCACTCGCTGTGGCTGTACCTTCTGTCATCCAGCCCCCTGGGCCCCAGAGAAGCTGCTCTGGCCTTGCTCCATGGACTTAGCACCTCCCTTACTTTCTCTTGAGTCAGCCACGGAGCAGGTCTCTGCCACCCCAGATTTATTCTCTGAGTTCCAGAAGTCGATGAACAGGTCTCCGCTCCTCCATAAGGGCTGGAGCTCAGGCTCTCCCTCTGCAGCAAGGCAGCGATAGGTAGTGACGGTTCCTCTGATGGACCTGTTACCCAGCCAGCCTGCGTCCATCAGGAACATCTCCTTCAAGCCTTGTTCTGTGCCTGAGGAGCAAGTGACTCTGCCTAGAGGGCGCTCTGGGGCCCCTTTTGAAGAGAAGTCCATGTGAACAGGACGGTGACATCCGTGTCCGCTTCCTGTTTAAGGAGCTACTGAGAACCCTTTGTAGAAGTTATCACTGCCCGCCCTGCAGGCCTGCGCTGCACCCTCATGAGTGTCAGGCGTGAATTCCTCCCCCACGGTCCACAGGCCCCTGACAACTTGGTGTTTGCATGCACAGGGGTGTGCTGTGGGCACCAGCGTGCACGGACACGCGCACAGATCCAACCGGAGGCTAATGCACCCTCCCCTTCCTAAACAACCAGGACACGTTTGTACACGTGTCTCCCGGGAAGCTGGGAGTTTCCTTCCCGTGTAAATACCAAATGGGTGCAGGGGCTTCTGAAATAATCTCTTTCGTTCTGTCTGTTCCGGGACCCAGACTAGCAGTCAGGGAATGATGTGGGGAGATGTATTGGGACAGTGCCTGGCGGGCGGGGGAGACCAGTGGACGGAGAGGGAAGGGAGGGTGCCTCTGCAGGCAGCTCACACCCACGCAGGCCACAGGGGGCCCACTTCCCTATCCTGCAGCTAACTGCTGACTGCTGCCTCACAAGGGCCCTGGGCAGCATGCACATGGGTGGAAGGGCTGTAGCAGGGGAGAAGACTGGGGTGTCATGCTCCCAGCTGGAGGGGGTGGTGGTGGGAGTTTGTGGGCATAGCGCTAAGACCAGGATTGGTCCGCAGAGTTCTGGGCCAATGACTCTGCCCCAGGCTGCTGTGAGCCTGGCGTGTCTCTGCCTGACACCTCCCCTGGGGGCTCAGTGTCCCCATCGGGTCAACATGCAGACTCTCTCCTTACTGTGCACAGGGAAGCACATGAGACTGAGCGTGTTTGTCTTCCGGGATCGGAGGCTTGGTGACCTCGTGTGGAGAGGGGTGGGGTAGGGGTGCCAGTTTTATCTCTGAAGCACACCTGGGCTGCAGAGCCCTGGGCAGCCCTCTCCAGCATAGGCCATTGCAGATTCCCCTGCTGCAAAATGCCAGAGATGCAGCCCCACCTCACCATTCGAGAGGACAGGGAGGCAGATTGGAAGGACAGAATATGCTTTCCAGGCTGCCGGGGCACAGCAGAGTTCCAAGGGGGAACCCCGCCCTTTGTCTCTTTTTCACAGACTGACCACTCTCCGGCCATTTCTAGAAGAGCCTCCTTGTTGGGCTTTCTGAGCTTATCAGGCCTTCACCGTGATCCCAGCATCTAGGTGCTCTGGGTGCATTGAGGAGACCCTTTCTCAAATCAGCCCAGACAGTGCATGGCTCTCTGTCTCTCCTCATCTTAGATGTTGCTATATTGACTATTGTCCTGGGACAAGACACAGCCAGCTCAGGGTTTTCATCCACCAGACATGACTACAGGGAGCTGGCTGTGTCCTAGCCCCAACACTCAAGTCCTTCATCTCCCATGCAGGACATACCTGGAGGAAGAACTCACCAAGGCCCGGAAGAAGCCTAGCTTGCGGAAGGACATGTACCAGAAGATGGTTGAGGTGGACCCCGAGGCCCCCACTGAGGAGGAAAAAGCCCAGCGAGCTGTGACCAAACCACGTTACATGCAGTGGCGGGAAACTATCAGCTCCACAGCTACCCTGGGCTTCAGGATCGAGGGCATCAAGGTGAGAGCTGTGAGGTGTGGCCTGAGGTTGCTGAGGCCTCTTGGTTCTCGGTAATAAAGGAGGCCTTGGGGTGCCAGAGTCTGTACACCTCACCTGTACAGGCCCAAGTGTGGACAGCCAGCTTTGAGGGCGTTGGCCCATTCTGCAGTCTTACGTGCAGGTGGACTGGCTATGGAGGACCATCAGACCTTGGGGTTGGGGTGACTTATCTGGACAGCTGTACAGAGGGCCCACATAGGAACCAGTTTATATACCTGCCACAGGGAAGGTGTCGGTTCACTGCCAGTGAGGTACAGAGGAGGGGAGGTGTGTGGTTACCTGGGATCACCCTGGAAACTGCATCCCCCAGCCTTTCTTCTTGGATGCCCTGAGAAGGACCTCAGAAGACTGTCCTTGTCCCTGTGTTCCAGTCCAGGTCCCTGGGTACCAGATTTGCAAGACCCAGCTAGGAGCAGGGAGAAGAGACACAGGCTCCACATTGTCCCAGGTGGCCGTCCCTTCAGGGAAGGTGGCAGTGCACCCTGAGGCCCTGGTCCTCCCTTTCTCTGCCCAAGCTTGGTGTTCTGGGGCCTCTTCTCCAGCCTGGAGTCAGAGTTGGGTAGCTGAAATAAGGGGAGGCTTCTGCAGCCTTCTCTCACATAGTATGTAGATGTGAGTTCCCATGGTTGATCACCAGTGTCTCACAGGCTTCTAGAGCTGCGGTTTGAGAAAGCCATTTGCCCTTCCTTGTCTTTTGAATCCAGCCTTTCCTCTTGGCAATATCCAGCTCTCTGATTGGATGCAAATTACAAAAACATATCCTCTCTCTATATATATGGTCTGTCTGAATAGCATGTCATGGCACCTGTCATGCAGGCACACGTGCTCCTGGTCTCTGGTCTCTGCATCACACAGCTGACAGCCTCCACTGGCTCAGAGGGGCTGACTGTGTACACTGTCACCTGTCCTTCCTCGTCTTCGCTAGCAGAGAGGATGGTTTCCCTGAGGTCCCCTCTCTTGCTCCCTGAGAGCCCGCTGCCTGCTGTTTTCCTGCAGGGCGTCTTCCTGATGTTTCAGCTCTCACCTGCCTCCAAGCGGAGGCGGACTGGTGCAAGTGTCATGGCTCCTGCTGGACCCACGCTTTCTCCCCCTTTGTCTCAAAAGAGCAGCACTCTGTGTGTTTGCCCAGGCCGTCCTACACAGAAGGAGTGCTGGGCTCAGAACGTGGAGATGCTGAATCATGGAGCAGAGATGCAGCGATGTGGGCTTAAACCTTGGCTTTGGGGAAAATCTTCAGAGCAGCCCCTCGATCTGCAGTGCATTACATGATCCAAACTGAATGTCTGCATTCTAGAACATCGATAGGAACACGTGCACATATATCCACACATGTATGTATGGATGTATATATGCACGCACGCACATTTCCTGACCATCCAGATGGCTGCTAGCACAGCAGCAGGTCAGACCATTAGTCACGCATGGGTCCAGGGACCAAGCTCCTGAGCAGGAAGTGAAGCTGTCCATTCCCCGGGGCCCCTGCTGCCCTTACTTAGAGCAGGGTGCTTCTCCATTGTTGTCTCAGACGTCCCTCCCAATGCCAGGACTTCCTAAGGCAGCCTGGGGCCAGGCACCCAACACCACCCTGGCCTCCTCTGTTGGGTCTGTGACAATTGCCTGGTTGCTCCTGGCTTGCTGTACCATTTCTGGGCACCTGACCATCTTCGCAGAGCATCGTGAGGGTCACGATCATGGACAGTCTGTCCCATGGGCCCTCTGCTGACTCCCTCCTCAGAAGGAAGATGGCTCTGTGAACCGAGACTTCAAGAAGACCAAGACGAGGGAGCAGGTCACCGAGGCCTTCAGAGAGTTCACAAAAGGAAACCGGAACATCCTGGTGAGTCAGGGCCTGGGGTCGGGGGGCCATCCCTTCTCTGTCCTGACAAGGGCCAGGAGTGGTGCTGAAACCCTAGCCCTATATTTGTGTAGGAAGATGATGTGACTGTCCCCAGAATCTGTGCTCAGAGAAGCTGGGGAACACTGACTAATCCTCCTCAGTCCCTCTGCCCCAGCACCCTGCCCTTCCATGTCAGGGAACAGCTACGGCAGGAGTTCTTTAGCACCTGTTGCTGGCTCGGTGTTGAACTGAGTTTTCACCACAACCCCTCAGTAGCCCTCTGGTGAGGACAAGTAAGCAGACATTCTTGTCTCAGTTTGACAGACAGGAAGATTTGAGAGGTCAAGGACGCATAGGTAGGAAAAGACTGAGTAGGATTCATACCTAAGTTGGCCTGACACAGGTCCCCGGGTGATGAGACTCACAGAGGCTGGCTGTTGGGGATGATCAGAGACCCCATTGCCAACATAGGAGGATCTGGGGGCTGTCTGGAGGAGACGCTTAGAGAGATACCATGGGCTTTCCCTCAGTTAAGTCAGGGGCACAGCACTCTGTGCTCAGGAAGTTACCATGGCAACCAGTTCTGGGCTCTGCCTCTTCTGGCTGGCATGCAGGGATGGGCTGCCCCCTCATGGAGGAAGTTGAGGAGCCACATATTCCTCTGGGAAAGCTGGAGTAGATGAGGAGGTTGGGGTAAGCGATTTGTACATGGTCACTGCTACTTGTAACTCAGTGACCCCCACGCCTACACACACACACACACACACACACACACACACACACACACACACGGAGTATGTGACACTCTTGTCTGTCTCTGTCCTCAGATCGCCTACCGGGACCGGCTGAAGGCCATTCGTGAAACCCTGGAAGTCTCTCCCTTCTTCAAATGCCACGAGGTAGGATACTGCGTCTTCAGCCTTGACAGGCACATTGTACCGCTTGTTCAGCACCCATCGCCATCACCCCTAGTTCCAATAGGAAGTGAAACGGCTGACCCACACCTCCCTCAGATATCTGGGTACCCCAGCTGTGTCTCCTCACAGCCCTGCTCACTTCCAGGCCCTACTCTCCTCCAGTCTCTGCTCCCCTCCCTCCTCCTGGCCCTGTCATGTCATGTCTACCCCACCCCTGTCCCGGCCCTGCTTCCCTGTTCCCTTTCTCACAGTCCTGCTTCCCTCCAGGTCATTGGCAGCTCCCTCCTCTTCATCCACGACAAGAAGGAGCAAGCCAAGGTGTGGATGATTGACTTTGGGAAGACCACACCCCTACCAGAAGGCCAAACCCTACAACACGATGTCCCCTGGCAGGAGGGGAACCGGGAGGATGGTTACCTCTCAGGGCTGAACAACCTCATCGACATCCTGACAGAAATGTCCCAGGAAAGCCCACTCACCTGAGGCCACTGCCACTTCGCCTACCCATGCCACCTCGCCTGCCACCTCTGCCTCTCGAATCTCTCTTGCTGCCCCTAATTCTTCCTTCATTCCTGCCTGGGCGCCCACCTAGAATAGAGCCTCCCATCTGCAGTACAGGACTCCTTGGAGAAGAAAGACATTTTCTAGGTCTTCCCTGCCCCCTTTCCTACAAAAGGGCCTGGAGGTGGTGTTTCTAATTCTCTCTAAATAGAAGCTATCTTCTGGAAGAGAATTACACAGAGCTAGGCCCAGCATCCTGTATAGTCAGTTGGACTTAAAGCCAGCATGGATCGAGAAGGCCTTGGGTTCCCTGGCTGCTGAGAGTCTTAAGAGATTGAGCTTTGCCTCCCTCTGGGAGAACCCCCCACTCCAGGAAGTTCAGGGCCAGGCTGGCCACTAGTGGAACCCTGATGCCCCCTAGTGGCCGGTGCTATCCGTATGCACAGCCCCATTTGTGTCTTGCTCCACGGGCCCTGAAGCCAGGCCAGGGTCCTAATTTCTGGGAGTTTGGAACACAGCCTCTGGGGATCTGCATGTGGCTTACGAGCAAATACCCCTCCAGTGAGAAGCCCCAGCCTCCAGGGTCACCGTGTGGCCTTTCTAGAGATGCTAACACAGGACACCGTCTTGCCGGTGTTAAATGTTTGAGGTTCAGGCCAGGCTAGAAGGAATACAGGGATCAGCGCTGCCCCTGAATTCCTAGGGGACATTCTGCAAAGCTGAGCTCTCCAGGGGTGACGCCTCTGCTTGCTGCCTTGCTCTGCCCTGCTAGGGAAATGTCCAGAGCTGGGTAGAATCCTCAAGGCCCACACCAACCTCCAGGGATCTGCAGCAGCTCTGAGAGCCTGCCACACCCAGGGAGGAGACTGCTCTCTTCCCGTTCAAATCCTTGGCAGGCAGGCAGGAAGCCCTGCCACGGAACCTGGAGCCCCTCCGTGGGCAAGCCGAACAGTCTGGGCTGCACTGAGCCTTAGGAAAGCAGGATTAGGGCTTCCTGGAGTGATTCCTAAATCTCCCTGGAAATCCTCTCTTGAAGGACTTAGACCAGCGTTTCTCCGTGTCATATGGGTAGTCCCCAGGGTTCGGAGGGGTACCCAGGGCTGCCCCAAGCCTTCTCCTTCCTGGAGTCCTAGGTTTCTTGAAGGGCCATGGGGGGGGTGCCCTTTGGAGCTCTCCTCTGCGCCTCTGGGCCTGTCACCTCCTCTGTGACTGAGACACTCGGAGTCACACGTACAGATGTTCTTCTGGGTACCAGGCCAGTGGGCACTGCTTAGGGACCAAGAGAAATGGGGGTAGACCAAGGTGTACACAGGTGGCAGGATGCACTTTGAGCAGGGGTGGTCGTCTTGGCCACCTACCCCAGCTCCCTGGGCTTCCTAGAAGAAACTGTTGGCTCATGTGACACGTGTGTTTCCCCTTTCATGCTGGGTGGGTGAGTGACAGTTGGTGGAGGCGGGGGGTGGGACCCATGAGGATGTATAAGTACAGATTTTAAAAAAGGAACTCTTTTAAACTTCCTGGCTCCTGTTCAGATCGGTGGGTGAGCTCCTGTGTGGGCTGGCTTGCTAAAGGCCATGACCCCTGCCCCCCATCAGCAAGTCCAGACCTTGTGACAGCATGTGATATGTGTGTGTGGGGGAACAGGCAGCCTGGAGTTGGGGAGAGCAGTAGCAACTGGGCAGCCAGCTCTGGGACTCTCCAGCTGTAGTTAGTTGCTTGAGGGCTTGAGGGGGACCATTCATTCCAAGAGTCTACAGCTATGATCTGGCCAAAAGTTCCCTCCTGCTATCTCAGAAAAACGTTTGCCAAAGCAAACTATGCTAAGAACAAAAACGCCAGGGGCCAGTTTCGTGCATATAAGAGAACAAAATTTGCTGAGCACTTTAGGAAGGTGCCGCCTGTCACGGTAATGTGCTAAGATGCTGTGACTGGGGGCCAGTTAGCAATAGCCTTGGGACGATGCCGGGCAGTGCCTTGCGGGAAAGAGGCGTGGAAAGGTGTCTTTCTGGGGTTCTGTTGCCAGGGTGCTTTGCTCAGTTGGGTTTTTGTATTTACCATGCTAGCACCCACACTGTAGCTTCTCAACCCACCTCCATGCTGCCAGAGGCCCTTCCTTCCTGCCCCACTGGGATGGACAGAGCTCAGATGGAGTTTCCCAAAACCTCTGGCAGTCCGATAAGCCATGTTCACAGACCTGGTGGAGACTCCCAAGGTCCCGGCCACACAGGTGCTGGGACATGGGCCCTATGTGCATGTACCTATGTTCAGGGTCCACAGGGCCCTCCTGCTCTTGGGCCACCAGATTTCTTGGGGGTCAGCCCTGCTTTGCACACTCCGAAGGCTGCTTCAACCGCTTTCCCCAGACTAGACTGTAATGCCCTTTAGGAAGTTGTTTAAGTTATATTTATTTTGTTTTTTTGTTGTTGTTTTAATTGCACAAAACACTAAGATGGAAGGCTAGGCTGTTCTTCCTGAGCTCTGCCTGTCTTCTGGGGCCTCTCCTTCGTGTCCAGAGGAGCCCTGAGCAGCTGTGGCCCCAAGACAGACACTGTTCACCTTTGGCCGGCTATGTTTAGCTTCGAGATTGCCTGTATTCTGCCAGCCCTGTGTGTATAGGCCCCACCCCCTGCTCCAGGGTGCTCGCCCACCAGTGCCTTCTGGGGAGGAGAGAACCCTCCCACACCCTGACAGGCTCCCGTCCTCTCTACCCCCCCCCCCCCCCAGGATTGTTACATCCCCATGACCCTGTGCCCTGTCAGTCAACTGTAGATGCTATCTCCCTAATAAACGCTTTGGAGATCATGACGAGCTTGATGTGATCCTTCTGGCCTCCCCTTTCTCCTCCCCAACCCTCCAGCTACCACAGAAGAGCTATGATGACCTCCATCAGTAGATGTCAGGAGGAGTGTGCTCTAATCTGCAAACAGTGTGAAAAGACTTTCTAAGGGGTCTTTTCCACATACTCTACTACAGCTTTAAACAGCGGCCCCAGGACGTCAACCAGTGACCAAGCCGCCCATGACCCCCGCCCATGGTGAACTCTGTGCTGGGTGCATCCCATCACTCACCACCCTTCGGCTCTAATAACAAGACTTTATAGTCTCCACCGATCAGAGGGGGGGAACTGAGGCTTAGAAGGTCAAGCAACTTGGCCTGGGGAATGGGTAGAGAGAAAATATTTGGAGCCAGACCTTGCTACCCTTGTTGGAGGAATGTCGGAGGCAGAGAGCTGGGTTCCAGACCCGTGAGTGGCTCAGTTGGGAGCCTTGGCTGCATCTCAGGGAATCACTTGAGAGCAAAACCCTGGCCACATATCAAGGGCCCTGCACAGCTTCTCTCCGGCTCTGCCATAAACTACAGCCGCCAAAGGACGCTGGTGTCTGTGTCTTAGGCCGCCCAGCTCAGAGCCCAGAAGACTGATTTTAGCTACTGTGGGAAGCTGCAGACCCTCCTGGGCAAAGCCATCCCATAACCCAAGGTGCTAGCTAAACCAAGCCCCTAGGAGAATCCTGCAAGTTATCTGCTAGTCTGCCAAGTTGGGGACCTGTGCTCATGGCCATAACCCTGGGCCTGGAAAAGATGTTCCCTAAAGAACCTTGACCCATCCGCAGTCTTTGTCCATGCTATCCAGAACCATCTGACCAGATCACAGCCCTGTCTTCAGGCGTGACATTGCTCCTTGTCACCAGCCCCTCACCTTCTACCTGTCCTCCAGGCTGATAGCTACAGGAGACCACGGTCACCCAGACACGCAACCCTCATCACCTTCACCTTCACCTGAGTTCTTCTTTCTAGCCGACCCGGGAGCACCCGGAGAAGCGGGTAGCCCGTTGCCTGTTGCATCTCAGGGCCACTTTGGGCACCGAGTGCCTAAGCCTGGGCCCACCCACAAGAGACTGGTCCCTGCCGGCATAGGGGGCAGCAGTTGTGACCAACTTCATTTCATGGGACATCTTCATGGGGTGGAGGCTCCACCTGACCGTGCTACACGCCCTGAATATCTGCGTGGGCTCCTTGGTAGACCTGTCTTTGCTGTCGCTGATGTGTGAGGGGCTCAGCCTATCAGTGAGCCCTAAAATACGTCTGACTGTAGAAAGTCTTAATCAGTTCATCATTTGGCTCCTTGCCCGGGGGTGGGGAGGAGCCAAATCCTGCTTGAAAGTAGCTGCGACCAATGGTTATGAATTGTTAAGTGTCAGGTAATTGAAAGCAAAGTAGTTTAATACTCACAAAAACTCCATGAGATGAACCTTGCCAGCCCTGTGTTCTAAATGAGCGAGCCAGGAAACGACAGAGCCTGGCTTTGGGCCAGACTGGAGACCTGCCTGTGATTCTGCATGTGTGCCTCCCTAAGCTGTCCATGAAGTGTGTCCTGGTACTTGGCTGTGTCACAGGATTCCTAGGACAGCCCACCAATGCTGGTGCCTGGCCTATCTGGGTCAAGCGCCTGACCATCCCTGTTCTCCCACAGGCCTGGAAATGGGGCCAGAGACTTGAGACTGCTAGAGTGAAGGGCTGTTTGTTCTAGGCCTAGGGTTCTAGGCTTCCCTCCAGGAGGCTCAGTGTTGGCATCCGTGACATCCAGCCCCCTTTCCCCGCAGACTGAGGTATCAGAACAAAGTCTGCCTGCCAGTCATAGCCTGGCTCACACACCCTTCCACAGAAATGCAGAAAATACATCCAGTTCCCGAGAATGCCAAGAAACAGCGTGTGTGTCATTTTTTTTTCCTTCAATTTCATTTTCACTGTTTCAGCTGGGGCCTAGCTCCTGGCATTTAGAGCACTGTGCAGGCAGAGCATGGAGAGGAGGCATCTCTGCACCTTGCAGAAGACGAGGGAGGCTTGCAGGGAGGGTTTGTAACAGCAGGGGACACCTTAGGTGACAGCCACAACCCATGATAAACCCCAATAAAAAGTTCACAAGAAAAAAATCATCCACCAGGCCTTGGGGTCCTACCCTGTGTTTTCCTTCCTCCGCACACAGTCCTGGGGACCAGGGCTATAGTAGACATTTAGAGGCCACCAAGGCAGACCAGCATTATTCTCTGTCCCAGTCTTTCCTACCTGCATCTTCCCAAACTTGTGAATGAGCAAACCCAGATTTGAAGTGGGGGCAGAGGAAGTTCCCACATGAACTTCTGTCCTTTTCATTGTGGTAACACGTGTCATTTTAAAAATAATGTCTGCATTATTACGGACAAACAGAATCTATGATAGTTTCTGACAACAGCAGCCCTGCTCTATTTCAATGAGGAAAAAAAATGCCCAATTTTAGTCATGCTTTCTGAGAACGGCTGGAGCGGTTTCAAGACAGTGAGAAGGAGCTGAGAAACAGCAAGGCCCCACTAGGCGGCCTGCCTCCTTGTGGGCATCAGGGTGCACTGCACGATGGTCCTAGGACAAGAAAGCTGGTCAGGGAATGCATTCAATTTACAGATGATACTTTAGTGACTACCAGAGCCCAGGTTTAAGGCACAGTGAAGATAACAGGGTGTGTGCTATGGTATAGAGACACCACGACAGAGAAAACAAGGGGCCCCATAGGGCAAAGAAGAGGCCTGACCCAGGACAGGGACATGACGGTCACTTAGGAAAGGCTTAGGAAAGGTCACAAAAGAAGTGCGGCTGAAACAAGTTCAGAGGCTGAGTCTGAATTATGCGGAGGGTTTCAGGATGGAGGGTTCAGAAGACACAACCACACGTGGAAGGACGCTCAATGTGGTGTGGCTCTGAGTGGCCAGAGCAGAGGATGGGTGTGGAGCCAGCAAGGTGAGCACAGCCGGATCTCAGGCCTGGGGAAGAGAAGGGGAGCATGTGGAATTTCTTCTCCTGGTGACAAAGCTATGACGTGAGGACACTCCTGCGTGGAGATGATGCTTAATCCACGGAGAGATGCCAGGCCCTGCACTGAGGTCAAGGCTGTAAGCTGGAAGGAAATTAAGGAGGCAGTGAGGATGCCATGGCCATGGTGAAGAGTCCTCTGGGGCCCACAGCGTGGAGAGAGCCAAGGTGGTCAAGTCCGCCGCTCTCACTCCTGTCAGGCCAGAGAGCCCTGCTACCCTTTCTCAAGGGTTGGATTGGCAGTGTCTTCCTGTCCAGCTTCTTTCAGGTTCAAATGGAAATTCTTCGAGCCTCTCCGCTCCCGCAGGATTGCGGTTAATTGCACAGCTAACTAGCGAGCACTTCAGAGAGGCAGCAAGCCAAGGAAAACAAATCCTGCTTCTACGTTAGGTGCAAAGGATTCCTTGCATACAAGGTTTCCCATTTTAGGGAGAAGTGGGCGGGGCAATGTTCAGGTGTGCTTCGTGTTACTCAGCAGCCAGACACTTTTAATTCCAGTTACCTGCCTCAAGGGCACAGCTGGCAGGAGAAAAATAAACATGTTCAGAAGTCAATGCTAGTTTACTGCATAATTTGTGCCTGAGACACCCGGGCCTCTCTATAAAGTGACGCGTGTCCCAGCTCCTGATTTGTGGTGAACACCCTGGGTATGGCTGACAGGACACTGGCTGAAAGGCTAAGAATGCCCAAGGCCCAGCCGCCGCCTCCTGCACTCATTTCCAAAGGGCTCAGTTCCTGCCACTGTTACCTCGGGTTCCAGTTCTTCGGCCCTCATTCACTAGTCAGTGACTTCAGGTAGACCCGAGGTGCCTCGCCAGTGCTGAGAGCAGGCGGTGTGCTGGTTCAAACACATCGGTAACAAACTCAGAATCACCAATAATGCATCGGTGTCACCTTACAGGAAAGAAACTAAAAAGCACTTTCCCTTGGTGTAATTTACCCAAGCGTGAACCTGGATTTGAATTCTTTGTTTTCCCCCCTCCAACCTGGTCTTCCATCTTTGCCTGGATGTTGGCTGAGTCTAATCTCTGCCTGCCTGAATGCTGTCTTAGGAGTCTGTCCCTGTATCCGTATCTGTGTCTGTGTGTCCCTAACAAAGCATTTTTCCTCTGTATTTACTGAACAGCACAGAAAGCATCACACGGAGAAGGAATATGGGTACTTTACAGAGGTATCTTCACACAGTTGCCCCAGAGATGAAATTTTTCTGACTCCCAACTGGCCTCAACTGGCCCAGATTACAAACAATATTTGTATGTTGCTTTTACCATTTATGGCAGATGTTTGTTTCATAAGGTCACTTTCAACCTATTTCCTGTTTCTGGCATTTATTACTATAACATAAATAAACACTTGCATTACTGTGGGTCGGGGCTCCGAACAGTACATAAGATCACAGCAGTGCATAATCTTAGGTTGTGAACACTGTTGCATGGGAAATGCAAGGCAAGAAAGGTTGGTAGCTACACTGTTCTCTAAAAGGCAGGTTAAAGAAAGGCTGAATACGCAGTAGGATAGCAGCCTTTTTTGGTGTTTCGTTTTCTCAAGACAGGGTTTCTCTGTGTTACCTTGGCTGCCTTGGACTCACTTTGTAGACCAGGTTGGTCTTGAATTCACAGTGATCATCAGCCTGCCTCTGCCTCCCTGAGTGCCGGGATGAAAGGCGTGGCAGTCTTAAGTGACCTCAAGGTATGTTATTAGTCTTGTCCGTGTGGTCCGGCAGGAGTTCCAGTCTCTTAGAAGGTAAGTGATGGATCGCCATGGTGCGTGGTGGGGTGTGGTGACCCACAATCGCTGTGGCTCTCCACAGGCCATTAGGATGATGGAAACAACAGTGTGTGTGTGTGTGTGTGTGTGTGTGTGTGTGAGAGAGAGAGAGAGAGAGAGAGAGAAAGAGAGAGAGAGAGAGAGATGGCAGGTGGGCACCAGTCTGTGGTTCTACTACAGGGTAGTGGCTGGAACCTTTAGGGTAGGACCTAAGGTAAGGGAGTCAGTATGCTGGGGGAATGGCTCTGAGGGTTCCAGGAACCTGCCCCTTCTTCATCCCTCTCTTGGACTCCTGCCATGAGGAGAGCAGCTCCCTCTGCCACATGCTCCCACCACCCTCAGTTTCCTCGCTCTATGGTAGGGAAGGCCGAGCAGCAAGGCTAGCAGAGTGTGAGGCTAGGCAGGGAGAAGGCACGCCTGTCCCCAGATGTGTATGTGGGTGACAGGTGAACAGGCCTTCACCCTCCCTTCTGTCCTTGACTTTGAAATGCTGGACCTGGTAGGAGAAAGTGGGCCACTGGGAGTGTGTTCTTAAGGGTGTCATCTTGACCCTGGCCCTTCTGGTTACTGCCCTGCTCTTCCTGCTTGCCACGATGTGAAATTCTCTGCTTCCCTATGCCCTATGTGTTTCCCAGCATAGATTAAGATCCCTGAAATGATGGGGAGAACCACTCCTTCTTCCTTTGAGTTATGTTAGAGAGTCTGTCCCAGGTGTGGGGAAGCTAACATGGGTTGTGGGTCGCTCTGAGGAACAGGAAGAGGCCGGTCGTTCCCCTTGGCTTATGAGGAGGCAAGCACTGGTCCCTGACCTCCCCCGAACTGATGGCAACACTGCAGGCATGCCTTGCTCTGTCCTCCAGCTGCCGGCCCTGAAGCAGCCACAGCCGATGAGGTGCTTTGCAGTCCATCTTGATGCTATAAACCTGAGGTGCCCTGGGACAGCGGTTCTCAACCTGTGAGTTGCAACCCCTTTAAGGTCACAGGGGTCACCTGAGACCGACAGAAAACACACATCTTTACGTTACTATTCATAACAGCAGCGAAATTACAGTTACAAAGGAGCAGTGAAAATAATTTTATTTTCCACATGAGGAACTGTGTTAAAGGGTCGCAGCATTGGGAGGGTTGAGAACCGCTGCTCTAGGATGTCCCATAGGTATAGGGAAGCACAGAGCCTAATTATCCCCCAGCATTGATCTTTTGCTAACCCAAGTGGCTTCCATCTTACTCGTTTTTTTCCCCTGCCTATCCAAAACTTTCTAGATGCTCCATGAATCTGTGTGCGCTCTGGAGTTTGCTTTGCTGTCGATCTGTAGTCTTGTGATCAGCCAGGATACAGAAATTATTTTAATTTTTCCTGTATTTGTTGAGACTTGCTTTGTGTCATAATACAGGAGGATGCTCCGTGGGCTACTGAGAAGAATGTGAATTCTATAGCATTTGAGCGGAGTGTTTGCAGATCTCTGTTAAGTCCACTTGATGTACAATGTCATTTAACTTGAATTATTTCTGTTTACTTTTCGTGGGGATGGCCTATGATGACAGTGTGCTATTGAAGTCACCCTCTGCCGTCATGCTAAGGTTCATCTGTGGCATTCCATCTAATAGCATCTGTTTTATGAGCTCGAGCGCACCTGTGTTGAGGGCAGACACATTTAGAATCCCAATGTCCCCCTGATGGATTCTTGTTCTGGTTTGAAGTCTATTTAGTCAAATTTTAGAACGCTTTCTGGATTCTCCTGTGTCTGTGATGTATTTTGTAATTCTCCTGTAGTGTATTTGCTTCCGGTCATCAGTAAGTTCAGTAAGTTCTTCCCTAGCATCCCTGCGTCGGACAGTGAAGATGTTGGCTGGGCTGTAGACAGCACCTTGCCATCCCCTCCTTGTTTCAAAGATCCCCCACGATGGCCGACAGCCAGATCTAAGTTGTGACTGTGGATACCCCGGTGCTCATTTATGGAGGGCATCATGTCTATGTTTATCTTACACATGGTTCTCTTACCAGTCAAGAAAGGAGATGGGCTCCTGCTCTGCATCATTCAGGTCCTGGTGCTTTGTTTAGAGTCCACACCCTTGGCTACAGGGACCCAATGAGCGGAGAGAATTTTGGATCGGCTCCCTTGCCCCAGAAAAGAGGGAGGTGGCTTTCTGAATGGAAAGAACAGCAGCTGGGATTGTAGGGAGAGAGGGTTGGAAATGTTTAGGGAGGCTGGAGTTCTGATTACAGAAATGGAAGACAAGGGAATTCGAGAAGCCACCAGAAAGGTCACATGAATGTTTATTACATAGAAAAGAGGAAAAAGAAGAAGAAAGGGTTGCTGAAACCATATTTCCAAGGATTAAAAACAAAACAAAACAAAACAAAACCCACGCATTGGAATGCCACAGAAATGCCATGCTTTTGTATCTTTCTATCAGGGAGACGTGTGTATGTACACATATGTTTATGGAGATATGTACACAGGCTTGTGGGTGGTGTTCTTCATCACATGTACAGCAGCTGAGAGAAAGGGGTTCAAAGATGGACGGCTGGAGAAGCAGGAGCCCAGCTCTGCTCCTGTGGAGCCCGGTGGACCCTGGGCCAAGGCTTGGGGCTCAAGCCTGAGGACACTGGGAAAGTTGAGCCAAAGTCAAACCTGGGCCCCAGACTTCAGTTTCAGAAGGGCGAGTCTAGAATCTTCCCCAGAGCTGAGACAGTCCAAGTAGTCTCCAAGAATGCTTGCAACCTTTGGAAGGGGCTCGAAATGCCCCCCCTCCCCCCGGACAGGAGCATGTGGGCTCCCTGTGAGTGGGAGTGAGAAAAGAAAGCCCTGGCTATTGTCAGAGAACATGAAAATGTTCAGCAACTAATTTAACAGGAAAAAGAGACCCAAACAAAGCCAATGGCAACACCAAAGACAATGATTCACAGCCCAACACTTGCCCATAATTCAGTGATATGGCCAGTGCCTTCCTTTTATGTGTTGTTGAAAACAAAGGAGGACTCTGGGCAGCGCCCAGAAGGGCCAGCCATAGCTCTGCAGGCGCCCGCAGGAATTTGTCACGTTCCCCACCATCACTTCCTGCTCAAAGCTTCCCTCCTCATCTACTCCTTGCTGGAACCTGGGCTGCTGCAGACAGTGTAGAAGCTCAGAAGCCAAAGTCCTGCCTGAAGCCCCAGAAAAACGTCAGGAAGATGCCCCCTCCCCAGCCCCTCCATAGCGGACCACTCTGGGGCCCCGGGGAGGGGGGGCTTCAGTAGAGCTGGACTTGGTGCAGTGGCGCACCGACCCCAGGAGAGAGGGAGACTGGTGTGGACAGTGGGCGGAGTTGAGGGGGGTGGTAAGGACAGTCACCACGCTGGGGTGGGGGTTTTCAGTGACATAGCTCCCAAGAGTTGCCCATGCTCCCGTACGTAACCCCATAAACTCACTGGGTCCCAGATTTACCTTTGGTGGAATCGTTTCTTTAGCCTTTTGACGGCCTAGTTGGGGCGAAGAGGCATTTCTCTGAGTCTCCCTGGGAAAGGTCACTCACCGGTGACCTGTGTTTGTTTTACCAGAGACAGTTTAAGCCCTCCTTGCTCTGGTGCTGTCAGCCTTGTGAACCAAGAGGTTAGCATACCTCTCTTGCCTGGTTGGGCCTGGGCTTCCTAGCCCCTTTGCCTTGGCAGGATTGGTGAAAATGACAGGCTGGCTTCACTTCTATACTGTAGATGGTTGAACGGAGGTTAAAAGGCAGCTAGCTGGAGGGGCTTGGGTGAAATGGGACCGTAGGCACCCTGGGATGGAGAGGGCCCATATCTGCATCCCCTACTGCCTGGCCACAGAACCCTCGGGAAGGAAACAGAGCTGCTGGTCGTTGAGGAAAGGGTCTCCCGCCCCACCTTGCCATCATGTCACTACTGCAGGGATGAGGCCTGGAGGGCATCTTTCATCCCATTTTAGCCCCGAAGGAATGCTTGCCAACTGCAGAACCTCACAGCATGGGGCGGGCCCCACCCGCAGGCACACAGACGGTGTCCTGGCTTCCTGCTTCCACTAGGGGGAAACCTTGGCCTGCATCAGGCACACTTCCACGCTGGAGTAGGAGAGGCAGTGGCCACAGAGGAGCTCTGACGAGTCCTTCCAGCACTCTGAACACGGCCCCAGCTTTCTTCTGTCATCAACCACAGGAACATCACTAAGGCCTGAGTAGCCTACTCCCACCTCACGTAAGCTGGAGGCCTCAGAGGTCACCACCCAGCCAGCCAGCCAGCCAGCCAGAAAGAGACCGCTAAAGAAGAGGACTTAGGGCCAGCTGGTTGTGTTTTGCATCTTCAGGTAGAAGGAAAAGTATCATTCAGCCTCACTTTCCCCCTTTGGGACCCTTGGGCCTTTAAAGGGGATTTTTTTTTCTAGTGTTGGGTTTTCAGCCCACTATGCGCTGGCCTTTGACCCTGTGTTTGAGATGTGTGGATGGCTTTTCTTTTGGACATCTTCTTTTTAGACACGCTAGCCATGTAGTTTTTTTTTTTTTCTTCCTGTATCTCCTTTAGCTGAGTTCTCCTCCCTGCCCCACCCCTACTCAGTCCTTAACTTCTTACACCCCAAGATTGTATCGGGCATCAGTGCAGCCTCAGTCCTGTGATGGAGTGCAGGAACTGGATCCCACGAACCAGGCAGCTGTCGCATCAGCTCTGTCTCTAGCTACCCTTTGCTCCCACCCTCCATAAGGGACCTGAAGAAGCCAGGGGGCATGGCTTTGAGTACAGGTGAGCTCAGGGATCCAGGAAGACAGGTGGGGAAATGCTACCTCATCCTTCTGAGGAGGTTCATTATTCCTCCCTGTGACTTCTGAGGGGCATGTGTCTTGGGGAAAAGCCTGATCTCCCCGGGTGAAAGCTTCCCTCCTCACAGGCTGCTCATAGAATAGTAGGAGATGAACTGCCCTGGGCAGCACCCAGGCCAGGCCTGCTGCAGGGGCTGTTGGCTGGGTGTGGACACAGGTCTGGGGCCATGGAGGCAGGGAGCTTACGGTACCCATGTCACTTCCTCCTCCTGTCTCCAGCGCATCTGGAGACTTGGCCCAGGCAAGGGCAGCAGATTTGTCAGACCGAGGCGGGGAGGTGGCCTTCGGGCCACAGTCTGAGGTCTCCAGTAGCCTTCGCAATATGCTACACACTGCTGAGTAGCTTTAGCTTGACAAAACCTAGAGCCACCTGGGAAAAGTCTTAATGAGGAATTATTTAGATCAGATTGGCCTGTGTGCACGCCTGTGGAGGATTGTCTGAACTGTTCACTGAAGAGGGATGGTCCACCCTCAATTCCGGTGGTGCCAGTTCCTGGGCTGAGTCCTGGACTTTCTAAGTTTACATAGAACTAGCTGAGGCACAGGACAGACAAAGAAAGAAAGAATAAAAACAAACCCAGCATAGACGTGTTCGCGTCTCTCTGCTGTTGACTGTGGATGTGGTATGACTTAGCTGCTTCCTGCCATTGTGACTCCGCCGCTGTGCCGGACTATGTATAACCTGGATTCTAAGCCCAACCAACCAACCGACCAACCAGAAAACCTCTCCTCTTTCCTCCTTTGTGTTGCTTTTGTGTTGGGATGTTGTATCACAGCACCAGAAATGAAGCCAGGGCACTTGGGCTACCTGGTGCTGCATTCTTGCTCCAAGGCTCCACTCTGGTGGGAAGAATGGCCACTCCGGTCACCGTGCCACATTAGGTCCTGTTAGTGCCACACTCATCATGCTCTCTGTGTGCCTGTGATTTCTGCCCCTGGCACTCATAGCCAGGGGATACCCTTCTGAATTCTTTCCCCAAGTTCGGACAGAAGCCCCGAACTATGTCATTCAGGCAGCTTTGTCACTAAAGGGTCTGACAGCCACTAAGCACTCGATGGGCTGGTCACCCTGCTTTCTAGATAGCTGAAATGAACTCTGGGCACCTAGATCCAATGGCCAGCTTGGACTATGAGGCATGAACTAGCCACCGTCTACCACCTGAGAATGATTATGCTAAAGCCACGCCTCACCCAGGCCCTGCTTTTTAGAGCTGGTGACCACCCTCAGACTCACTATTCTGGCGGATCCTAAAGTCTACCCACATCAGCCCCTGGAGGGAGGGGGTGCCCAGGAGACAGCTTTCTGAGCTCACAAACCCTGGTATTAAGCCATCCCACACTGGAAGTCATGGTGACACTTGTCACTCAGGAAAAATCCCACTCGAGTCTGGCTCATTTCACTAAACAAGCAATACAAATTGCTATCTCCTCTCAACTCCCCCGGTAGCCACCCCCAGCCCAAGCCAGGGAAATAGACTTCTCCCTCGCTGTGGGGGCCGCTCTTGCCAAGGCCTGTCATCTCTGGCTATGTGGGCTAACGGGACGTGGGCTGGCAGCATGGGAGGGCACGCTAACCCACCCTTCCCCTGTGTCACGGCTGTCTGGTGTAGCTCTGATACCCGACTAGCCTCTTTGAGAGCAGCGAGGACAGGGGCTTCGGGAAAACAGAAGCAACAGAAGAAAACACAGGAATACACAGGCCCCTGGCAGGTATTCAAAGGGTGCAACTAAAGCCCACACAGCCATGGAGGAAACTAGTGGGTGGGGACGTGGTAGGACAGGCCAGCTAGCCCAGCGGCAGAGGCAGGAACGAGTACATCACGGGACTACATCTCTTATGATACTGGGGGCTGGACAGTTGGGGGTCTGCTCCCAAAGGCTGCAATTAAGGAGCCTGGTAGGGGGCTGGAGCCCCAGTGAAATGGGAGCGTCTTCCCAGGAGCCTCCGTTCACCAAGGCAGAAAGTGGCAGCTCCTTTCTTTAGCCCTGGTCACTCTGTGACAGAGCCTCAGCTGGATGAGGAAAGATTCCCCAAGAGGGACCTACTGATGGCTCAAGGCCAGTATGACCAGGGGGAACTGAGCTCCGGGCCCTTCCCACATGTTAGTGCCTCCTACCTTAGAATGAGAATGAGGAGAGATGCAAAGAGCCACCCCATCACTGTCATTTCGGTTCGATTTTCTGTTAATTTCAGATTGGTGCCCTCCTACCTTCTGTTGGTTTTTCTCTCTCTATTGAGGGTCTAGCTCTGTACCATCGCTCCCAGGTTTGCTGCTTAAAGGGGCACAGAAGTCCACGTGCCAAGCCAACAACCTCAGCCTCTCAGGGCATCTTCTTGCAGCACGTATAAAATTCAGGTTGAAGTCCCCAACCTCATGATGTCACATGATGGCTCTCATCCTTCAAATGCAGACCAGTCTCCAATGTTCCCCAGGACTTGCTCAGGCAAGGCTATTTACATTCCATGGGCCCCAAGGCTCTGCCTGTTCACAGGAGTGTTTGGAGGTGAGTGGGGAGCCCAGACGCAGCTGGGGTATTAAGAAATGGTAACAAATGGATTCCATCATCTTCCTCAGAACAGTCTGGATTCAGAAATACGTGAATGTTGGGAAAAGGAGAGGACACCAGAAACGGTAGTAAATACGTCCAAGAAGACTGCTTCTCAGCAGCCATTCACAACTCAGCCTGGCCACTTTGCATATAGCCATCTGGATTCTAGCAATGACATCCCAGAGGTGGAGCCGGTGGCGCCCTTGGGTCAGGTAACAAAGGTCACAGGCACACCCAGCAACTAGAAGGCTGGGATGTCATCAGATACCTGGGGGGGGGGGCAAGGACCTTCCCACACTGGGCTATCACCTGGCTGCCTCATAACCCCCACCCTGGTACTACCCCTGGGAGAGCACAGAGCAAATTCAGGGTACCACGTAGTTGGTCAGGGGGGTGAAGACCCAGAGGAAGTGTTCCGTGGAAGTCCTGACGCCTGGGAGAGAGCCTGATCACCTGTACAGGGCTACAGCAACCCAGCCCGGCAGGCCTGTCCAGTGGTCAGTTGGATAGGCATGCCCAGCACCCCTGGCACTTGGTCAATATGCCGCCTCTAGCCCAGTCCTGATGTTCTGAGCCTGTTCCTTCCATGCACCTCTGGAGCAGGGAGAGGAGTTGACCTCGGAGCCTGCTGAGAAAAGCAGGTGTGTTTTTCAAAATAAATAATTTTTTTTAAAATACTCCCTTTCCACCCCAATCTGAGAAATGGCAGAAGAGAAGATGTGAGGGTCCTTGCGCCCGGAGCCACCTGGTACGGCCCTCACAGGACCCTGGACTTCCTCGGAGGTCCTGTAGGCTCACAGCTGCTGTGGGATACCCTGATCTTTGTACCCTGTGAGGAAGGAGGAGAGGAGAGGTGGTTAGGGGAACACACCCCTTTTGGAATTGTCCAACATGGCCTGACACCAGAATATACTCATGAGACCTTGTTTATACCACAAGGATCCTATTTGTACCGTAAGCAGCAATGATCTACTATTTACAGGCAAGGCTATACAGGAGGAAAGAAGGAGGGATGGAGAAGGCGGAAGGAAGGAAGGAAGGAAGGAAGGAAGGAAGGAAGGAAGGAAGGAAGGAAGGAA
>NW_026585587.1:5635850-5728350 GCF_907164565.1 Psammomys obesus
GAAGGAAGGAAGGAAGGAAGGAAGGAAGGAAGGAAGGAAGGAAGGAAAAGGGAAGGAAAAGGAAGAAGGAAGGGAGGAAGGAAGGATGGATGGAGGGATGGAGGGATGGATGGATGGAGGGATGGAGGGATGGATGAGGCTGGCAAACCCAGGAAGGGAACAACTGTCTGGAGTATGTTCGGCTAGCTGGATAGCTGGGACAGGAATAAGACTGGAGCACACTGAGTCTTCAGAGCATCATTGCTAATCACAAGCTTTTTGTTTTCCGGCCTCAGAGATGAAACCCAGGTCCTCACACACACTCACCAGGGCCTCACCTCTGGCTGTAACCCCATCCTTCCCTGGGAAGGTGGGAGCACTGATGTCAGACTCGTTGCCAACCTGGCTGGGTAAGATTACAGAGGTGGGCTAGCAGGTGTATCGAGCTGTGGCTCTGCCAGCCGGTTACTTTGGTCCGAGGAGGTATGCCCCAGGGGCCCTGACTGGGTCCCTCTCTGTGTAGCAGGCCATCTATCAATCTTGGGTGATAACAACCCCGTGCTGGAAGAGGTGAGCGTGGCCAAAGATGGTTTGGCTGTTAGGGACCCATTCTGCTAGGTGCCCTCCTCTCCAAAGAAAAGCTAAAAATACAATCAACAGTTAACCAACTAAGAGGGTGGGGTGTCTGTGCAGGAGAGAGGTTTTACCTACCAACAGACTCACCTTGGGAGACTGCAGCAGCAGGGATTCAAGGCAGCAGAAGAAGAGAGAGAGAGAAAGAAACAGTCTGAACACAGAAGGCAAAGCACTGGGGATGTAAAATGGGGGTGGAAAGCTCTACCAAAGACACTGCAAGGGCAGGGCTTCAGCGGGGGGGGGCTGGTATTCCCCGTGACCACCATGTGGCCAGCACTCCACCTGTACCACATATTCCTGCCTTTGTCTGCCCAGTACCCACTTCAGCCATGCCCATACCCCTGCTCTCCTCCTGTCTTCATTCCTTCTTCATTACCTCCCCCCAACTCCCAGCTCCTGTTCTCAGAGTGCGTTCTGGATGATTTAGAAGAGGGACAGACAAAGCAGGTGTGCCTGACAAACTAAAGATGCCATGGTGACCTGCCTTGGTCCCAGGCCAGCTCTGTCCAGGCTTTATGGTCTGTCCTTTCTGTGGACTGGACCCACATTGATAAAGCCTGCTGCTTTGGGGAAGACCTTAGGATGGAAAACATTTTGCAGATATCCTGGATCAATTGGTAATGACTGCCTGGAACCTTGTGCTGAGACAAATGTCTTAAATGATTGCCAGTGTCTGGTATGGATGTAGCAACAGAAAGAGCAGTCGGGAGAGCTGTCAGTCAAGTACTGACCAGTGATCAAGACAAGCCGCGGTGACTGTTTCCACTCGTTATAACACAGATGAAGCTTTTGTGCTTGTGACTGTTCTCAGAAGTTTTTATTTGATACTGTGTTTGCTGGTGGCACAACAAAGGTGCCGTGTGAAACCCAACCTATATTTCTATGTGAGTGATGCCAGGGGAACAAGCCTCTACCCAGCTGTTCCTGGGACCAAGTCAGTTGCAGCTGTCCCAAGACGGCTCCCCAAACATGGCTGCTCGGAGCAGTCTAGCCCACCTCATCTGTTGAGGGTGAGTGCAGTTTTTACAAAAGGCGAGAAGGCAATGGCTGCTGAGCCTGGTGGGTGTGTCTGGTAGTCTGGGTAGAGAAAGCAGGGGTCAATTTTCTTCTTGTAGCCTCCAGAAATCATGGTGAAAACTTGGGTGCCAAGACAGTATTCCTGGATATGTCCCAGACAACCAAGAGGCTGAGCAACCCCCAAGGGAGCTGAGAGGGCAAGAAGGAGGGCCTGGGCCGAACACCCTGCCATCTGCACATCCTGCTCCTCCATCAGCCAAGTCAGCAGCCTGGGAGACAGGGAGGCAGGGCATGGACCTCCGTCTACACATCTGTGTTATCTCATGTGGGGTTGACGGGAACACTCTTGAGCTTAAGGCTTTGTTCTAGATCCCTCGATTCTGGAAAATAAAGAAGACCAAAAACAAGTGCAGACGATTTCTGACATGCAGTAGTTCAACTCGTGACCTTTTAAGTTTAAGATGTGTTACTTGGGGTCCTGAGCTCATTTGTGACATGGCAGTCCTGGCATGCCATGGGTTCAATGGCGGTAATCCAAGGGGAGGTCAGCCTCCGGGAAGCTGCCAGAATCCAGTTCAGCCTCAACACAATTATTGAAACCTCGCCTGGCATATTCATCACCATCGTTGCAGACCTGGAAGGCCCCCTGAAGGCCAGGTATTACATCTTGGTCTGCTAATGGGAAGTCTTTGGCTTACTTGGGGCATTCCCTTGAAGGGGGATATGAAGACCCGTCTTTCTTCTCTTTCCTTCCCTCCCCCGACCCCAGGCATAAAGTGAGTGAGTGGCTTCTGTCCTGCCCGAAGTGCTGTCTGATCGAAACTCAGAGCCACAAGGCCAACCAACCCTGGACTGAATCCCCTAAAACTCTGGGTAATGAAACTTTTTTTTTCTTGATGAGTTGATTTATCCTGGGCGTTCGTTACAGTAACACAGAGCTGACTAACACTCTTCCTAAGGCCCAGCAATGACCCCGGTCTAATGAGCAGACAAGCCCAGGGTATGAAGATGGCATAGCTTCCCAGGCCTTCTAGAGGAGCCGTACCTTCCAGGCTCTAGCCGGGAATGGGATCTGGGGCCTGCAGACCTCCC
The DNA here is from genome assembly GCF_907164565.1 of Psammomys obesus. Taxonomy (NCBI): domain Eukaryota; kingdom Metazoa; phylum Chordata; class Mammalia; order Rodentia; family Muridae; genus Psammomys; species Psammomys obesus. The sequence goes on from NW_026585587.1 coordinate 5,638,575, forward strand.
GCGCGTCCCTGGGGAAGTGGCCTAGTGTCCCCTTGGAAGTCTCTACACTACCTTTGGGACTCCCCGTGGCTGGTGGCACGCATGGCGGTACCTCTCTCCTAGCAGCGATGCTCTGACCCTCCTCAACAGTGTGAGTGAGCCCGGGTACAGGAGGTCATCAGATGTGGCTTGAGGGAGCTGGCAGCTCCCCGCAGCAGACAGGGGTACCCCACTGCCGCCTGGCGTTCCTCCTGCCCTGGCTTGCTGCCATCTGCTGGGTTGGCTCTACCTATGGGGCGTCCTGACAGTCCACCCCACTGACTTCCTCTCTGAATTCCGGGAAGACTTGCCGTCAGTTCTGACGTCCTGGCCACCCACTCTGAGTCCCACCAGGCTGACATCTGAGCCTTCTCTGGTGTGTGGTGGTCCTAGCGCTGTGTGTGTCTGAGCTTCTGCATCCTCCAAGGAGCACCAGCTGAGGCTAATTACGTTCTGGATCGCTCTAGACTATTCTAGATCATTCTATGGCCTCTGTGTCTTGGCTTTTCCTCCTGCCTCTAGGGTCCTCACCTGGTACGGCTTGCGTCTTTACTGGCAATTCAACCTGGGACCCCAGTGAGGAGTAGCAGCTGGGGGGGGGCGGATACAAAGAACAAAATGATGGAGGAGATGTGGCCCCAGCCACTGAGCCCCTCCACCCAAGGAGGTAGGAACAGGAATGAGGGTACAGGGAAGCAGCTGTTCAAGACAGGTGATGTCTTATTTAAGACTCTGCCAGGTTATTTTTAAAATCATCATTTGTCTTTGGTGAATTTGATTCTGTAACTTTATATACTTCCACAAAACACTTTTGTGCCCAAACTGATTTTTGCATTAGTGACGGTGACTCATTAATGCCTTCAATGATAGTCAGGACTAACCGGTAAGGCTTTGGCACCAACCAACCAAAGAGTGTAGTTGAACCCCGTGAAGAGGTTACACAGCTTCCTGTGGGTGAAGACAGTGTGTGACCTTGCTCTTCCCCTAGAAGAAACTGTGATGGAGACACAGAACCATGGGCCAGGAGACTGACCTCATTCTGAATATACCAGCTTCCCAGTTTCAGTGGGATGGCTGCTTCCTTGACAAATGCAGTGAGTGGTGCCTTGGCTGGAGAGGGACCCTCTCTTGGAGACCCACCCTGCATGGTAGAGAGAGGGCTCTGGACCAGGTGGGCATGGCACCAGGACAGAGGAACAAGCGTGGCCTTGCAAACTGTGTCCAAGGATGCGGGTGTCTTTGGGGTGAGAGGTCCTGGCCCATGTGAAGGCCTCCTGTTCTTCCCAGGCTGCCTCCACAGCTCTGGTACTGCAGCCAGGCCCCACCCCGCTCCGCCCTCAGAGCACACCGGCAGTTACTCACTGGCGAGGATGACCATGTCCATGCCCCAGAAGATGCTCATGATCCAGCCCACCATAACTATGGCTGTCAGCACCTGGATGAGGGCCGCGGCGATATTCAGCCAGAAGACGCAGCACACGTGCCTGTCTGGGAGGTCAGTGCGTGCCCCGCACAGCACAGTGAAGGCCGAGACGAACGTACCTGGGAGAGGCCAGAGGGGACAGCTTCAGAGGAGGCTTCGAAAGCCAGCGCACCCCCACTGCTCAGCCTCCTGTGCAGAGAGAGCAGCTGGGAGACCCTGCTTCCTGTCCTCTGGGCAGCACTCCTGCCACAGCTTCTCTCCACAGCTTCTCTCCAATATGAAGAGATTAGGGTACCACCTGGGGGAGGCAATATCCTCCACCAAGCCTATAGCTCCTGGAGAGCAGGAGTCATGGGCGGACCTAGAAGCCAGCCTCAGAGGTGGAATTCCAGAGAGCTCATAGCCAGGAAGTAATCTCAGGCCGTGTGCTGACTGCTAGGGGACAGGATCTTGGTGCTGGGCTGGGCTGGGCTGCAGCCAGGACAGTCTCAGAGCACCCCTGGTGTTCCGGCAATCACTCCAACCCGCAGGGGAGGAGCATCGGAGGAAGAGCCATCTGAGGGGTGCTCCCTCCCTTTCCCTTTTCCCAGCCCCTCCTCCCCTCCCCTCCCCCTTCCCACCTCTGCCTTAGTGTATTGGAGATACTGCTAGGTCTAATGAGTTTCACTTGACTATAGCTCTTCTCCAGTGTGAGCTCTGAGCCCCACGAGGAGGACTCTGCCAGGTTGACTGTCTCCTGGGGGCTCTCATAACAATTACCACAAACTTAGTGGCTTCCACAACACAAATACATCCTTTCCCTGCTTTGGAGATCAGGCAGGTCTGAATGGGGCTTTCAGGCTAGCATAGGGAGACCATTCCCTGTTGCCCCAGCTTCTGAACTTGCCTGTGGTCTTGGCTCATGCCCCCTTGCTCCATGGCAAGAGTTGGCAGCATAGCACTTGATCCTTGAGCCGCTCTGTCTTCCCATCCCTGAGCCCTGGTCCTCCCGTCTGCCTTATGTGAGGACACGCTTAGATGATCTCATCTCGGAAGATGCCCTGCTTCATGGTGTCTCATTGTTCCTTTCGCCATGTGAGTTCGCATAGTCACGGGTGCAGGGATTGGGACATGAGCACCTTTGGGGGCAGGCATTCAGTCTTCCACTCTAGCTTATGCAGAGACTCAGGGACCCAATCACAAGCTGACCCCACACTGGCTCCAGAGGCCAATGACCTGGCAAAAGCACGATCTAAACTGAGTCTTTTGGGAAGTTGGCCCGTGGCCTGGCGTCCATTCTCAGGACCCCAATTCTCTCTGCTCCTGCCCTCGAGGACACTGAGATTGCCCGGTCACTTCCCACTGAACTCAGTCTCCAGCCCAGCTTCCCAGCTTGCTGGCTCCCACTCGCTTCAGGACACAGGCTTTACTCTGGCTGGTCCTAAGAGTCCAGCTGCTGATCCCTCCCCTCCCCATGCTCCTCCTCATCTGAACTGCTGCCCCCAATGAAGGCCCCACCCATCACCTCATCTCCTTTACTTTCAGATCACCAATAGGCACACGGTACCTCCCACACAGCAGGTGGTCTGGGATGGCCAAGAAGCAACCTTCGCTGAGCATCTTCAGACCCTATACCACCACCTGCAGCATTTGTTACAGGCACAGCGCCCCGGCTCCCCAACACTCCTGATACCTGCACTGACGAACAGACTCCCCTACCGCATCCTAAGGGATCCTGACAACCAGGAAGTCTGCCTCAAACCCACCGAGGCAGGCCTCTAGGACAGAGCACGGGAGCCGTAAAACCCAGCTCTTGTCTTCACAGGGAGGACAGTCTAGCAAGAGCACACAGCAGGGGCTGGTGGCTCTAGGGTCACTGGAAGGAGAATGCGACCTCGGAGAGGTGGCAGGGACACGGGGGACATAAGTCCAAGGCACCAGCCTTCCCTGCTGCTGGAGTGTCATGTGTGGGGAAGAGGAGATGAACACGAGCTGATGGCATTACACAAGAGAACCCTGCAGACGTGAAAAGGCGGTGGGAGAGGAACCCGAATGCGTGGGGGGGAATATTAAGTGAAAATAACACGGGTGCCATCCCTGCAGAGCCGAAGTGCGCCGAGCACGAGAAATCCTCTCTACTCACGCTGCTTTTCTTTACATTTATTTATTGACTTATTAGAGCGAGACACGCGTGCCATCGCGTGTGTATAGCGATCAGAGGACAACGGGCAAGAATTGATTCTCTCCTTCTACCACGTGACATCCAGGGATCAAACTCAGGACGGGCAGCCTTCACGACGGGTACCTCCACAAACACACAGACTTGAGAGCATGTATGTGAGCACATGCAACTCCTCAACACACAGGGAATGGGGAAGGCGTGTTTGCTGAGCAGTCTCATGTAGCCAGGCTGCCCCTCCTGCCACTACCTCCCGAGTGCTGGAATTAGACGTGTGTGCGACTGTGTCTGGATGAAGGCCTCGTCCGTCCCGATATTCGTGTATCCCTGAATCACTCTGCCTGGGCTTTAGTTGACGCTCTCCCTCTGTAACTGTGGCCTCCTTTCTCTCTTCCTGCCAAGGAAACCTTCTCTGAAGAGGGGCTTCTCCCCCACAGGGTATGTTACGTAGCCCAGGCTACCAATCTGACGTCTCTGCCTCAATCTCCCAAGTGCTGGGATTCTAGACTTGTCTCATCGTGCCCAGCTCAGAGCTTCGAGTTAGGCATCTGTTCGCCTGCTGTCAGAAGACGGGGCTCACCAGAACCGCCAAGCTGACGGAGCATGGGTCTCTGGGTATGCCTGCCGGGTATTGTCCTGATTGTGTTAGCTGATTCGGGAAGGCTCACTGTGGTGGTGCGTAGGACCATTCCCCGAGCGTAAGGTCCCGGACTGAATAAAACAGAGAAAGAGGACAGAGCACTAGCCAAACTCATTCTGCTTTTTGACAACACATGCAATGCTCTCCTGACACATTGACTTCACTGTGGATTGTGAGCTGAAATAAGTTCTCTCTCCCTTAGGTTGCTTTTGTCAGAGTGTTTCGTCACAGCAACAGGAAAAGAAACGAAACAGAAGCCAAGGCAGTTTGCACATGAGAACTCTTAGATGCAGGCCCTTGAAGATGTGGGTTCTAGAGTCTCAAAGCCAGCCCACTGAAGGCACAAGGGTGACTCTGGAAACTGTTTATTAAGCACAAAACACAGGCTGGGATGTAGTTCAATATCATGCATGAAACCCTAAATTCCAACCTCAGTACCAAAAATAAACAGAAAACAGACGGACCACTCGGTTTGCGAATATGCTCTCTGAGGGCTTCAGAGAATTACAGATACACCAGAAAACTACCCAACCAGACTATGGAAATGGCTCAGTGGGTAGGAGCACTTGCTGTATAAGCAAGAGGACCTGAGTTTGAATCCCCAGCAGCCACTGGTGCCTGCAGTTCCCGAGTTTGGGGTTAGGGGTGACAGGGATGAAGACAAAGAGATCTAAGAAGCTCTCTGGCCAGACAGTCTAAAAACACTGAGCTTCAAGTTCAGTGGGAAACCAAGTTTCAAAAAGTAAGATGAGGGGCTAGAGAGATGGTTCAGTGGTTAAGAGTGCTGTCTGCTCTTCCAAATGGACCTGGGTTCAGTTCCCAGATGACGGCTCACAACTGTCTGTAATGCCAGTTCCAAGGGATCTGACACCTTCACACTAATGCACATAAAATAAAAATTAAATAAATTTAAAGTAAGATGGAGAAGAATAGAGGCTACATATCATTTTCCTCCACCTCCATATGTACAAGCACCTGCACTTATATCTGTGCATACACCCACACCCACACACACACAGAAGAGGAGGAGGAGAGATCCATCCTTAGCAATAACTCAAGTACCCATGGTTCTGGTTCTGGCCTTTTGAACATGATGCAGGGCAAGGCTGCTCTGGGGCCAAGACCCTGGACATGCGGCTTCTGGAGGTGACCACAGAACCAACTGGCACAAAGAAATGATGATAACACACTACCATATAGCACTGAAGTCCGTGCTACACAGCACCTGGCACGTGGGCATGGGTGTGTTCTACCGCGGCTGTGACGGAGATGGCAGGCAGGAGTGGTCCGAAGGAGGTCTTTCCACAGAGTCACAGCACATAAACGCCGGGCCAGTCTGCCACCACAGCCCCTCCGGCTACCATTCCACCTGATGAAGCGCCTGAGCCAGGCAGTGGGAGAAGAAAGAGCCTTCTACTCCCCTCCTCCCACCCGTGGAAGTCCCCGAAGGGCTTGACTGGGGTGGGAAGGGCTTGACTGGGGTGGGACTTTGGGCAGAGTTCCTAGAACTTGCCTTCCATTCTCTCCATCACTCTGATCAGGAATGAGAAGGGATCTCTGCTTATGAGAATAGAGCTGGTGGCTGGAAGAGTCCATTCTTCATATTCTTGTGGGGTTCAGCTTCTCACACGCCTCACATGCGAGCCTTAGAAGGAGATGGGTTTGGGGTGAGAGAGATCTTGCCCTCTCCCAACCCCAGGCACTAGGCTGTAAGTCAGGCCTGACCCCAGATGTGCCCTACAGCTGGCTCTGTAGTCATTAAGTTGTATTAGTGGTAATGAATGACAGCTAAATACTTTCACCACTCAGTGGATCACGGCCATCCATCTTCAGGGCCTGGCTCTGAAAATAAGTTTTGGAGAACAGGAAGAAAATGGCAAGGGAGCCCCAACCCTATTGCGTGGCCATTTGGAAGTTCAAGCCACACGCCAAAAGACAAGCCCTACTCAGAAGGATGGCCTGGTTCAGGGCATAAAGCGGTAAAGAGAGATTGCATTAGCACTGAACTCAACCTTAGGAAGAGCTGATCCTCAAGGGAAGCCCAAGGGAAAGAAAACTACAAGGTCACAAACATGTCTGGATAAAAACCCTAGGGACAGCGTTCAGTGCAGCCCTGAAAGCAAACAGCCTCACTCTCTAGCCACAACCTGTTGGCTTCTCAGCACGGTCACCCTGGAGCATGGTCTGAGAAGAAAGCTATGCCTAAGTAGGGCAGAGAGGGAGAACTGGAGGACCAACTGAGGTTGTCTAGCATAGTCAAGACCCTGGGTCCCAAGGTCAACACCAGCCTAGAGAAGAGCTGTGTCTTCCTGTGGAACTGCACTGAGTCATTTATGCAGAGAGCACTTCACAGCCCCAGCCTGGGTCCGTGGCTTCACACCCTGGCTGGTGAGGAACTTGCAAGACAGTGTCATAGAACGCCAGTGTGTGTGTCAAGAGGAGATCGTGGGTGTGTCTCATATTGTCGTCATCATCCTGATACCCTCAAAGTTCTTCAGAGCAGACTCACCAGTGTGTTTGATACCTACAACCTGGACCGGTGATAGGAAAGGCCTATGGATAGCTTTCTAATTTGCAAAAAAAAAAAAAAAAAAAAAAAAAGCATAGATGTTTTTATAAAGATACCACACCATTCGTGGGGACACCAGCAGCATTCACTGTCACCACTCATCTCAGTGTGTCTACTAGAGCTATCCCTCAGCAGCTCCTCCTGACCTTCCTCCTGAGGATGAGGACTATGAAAATGAGACCAGCCCCCACCTCACCCTTCTCAATGCCTCCACCTTGACTTAAGGTTGATTGTCCCTCTGGAGGCCAAGTCAACTGGAACTGGTCATTAATTTTAATGGCATTGAGCATTGCATCAGCTGCCCTGGGCTTAACAAAATCTCTGTCCTCAACCTCCTTTCCTGTTTCATCTCTGGCCCTGGAAGAGCTGTGGGGAGCTGGGGAGCTGCAGAGCAGAGCCACACACCTGAGGTGTCCCTGAGGGCCTCTCCTGGGATGGTAGGCATGAGCAGAAGTTTACATAAAACGTGGTCCTCTGGCTCTGTGTCTTGCTCCTCACAGATCCTGGACTTCAGTGTCGCAGGATACACTGGGGAGACAGCATGGTGCAGGGACAGGAGGATCAGAACAGTACGAAGGCCCCAAAGCACTCAGCTTTGTTCTCATCCCCATCCAGCCTGTCCTTCGCTGAGGACAGTCAGGTCGGTGAGAGAGTGGGGGATGGATCAGCAGTGACATTTGCTGAAGAGGATGAGGCAGCTTCCATTGCCTACGAATTTATAACCTGGCCAGATGACATTTCCACGGCTGGAGAGGCAGTGAGATTAAAAACAGAGAGGGGCCCTACCCAAGCTGGCAGCTGCCAGGAGCCTTTCTGTGAGCAAGGACATGAAGGATGCTGGTGACGTCCAGAGGCAGCTCTCCCGGGACACTATAGATGTCAAAAATGGAGCCTAAGTCTGCCTTTTCCTTAGTGGTGTCACTGACACCAGGGCTAGACTGATGAGGTTCACTCAGTCACCTGGTTGAGTCACCTGATTATGAAATGCCTGTTACACAGTGTTCAAGCCAACTCACCCTTTGCTTATCAACTCTAGACACAGCAGAGACCCGGGGTCCCTACCACCCGAGTGCACGTGTGTAAGAGCCAGGGTTGTCAAACACCAAGGGGAGTTCAAGGTGAGGCAGGGGTGATCACTAGGAGTGCTATAAGGAGATATCTTGGGTGCCCACACGCCAGGAAGAAAGGACAGAGTGCCATGAAGCCTTTCCTCCGCGGAGGCCTCAGAGGACTGCTGACACACGCTACATGTCATAGAAGAACATCGCAGACTTCAACATCAGACCTGGAAGTTGCATTCCCAGGTGTGAAGCTGCTTCCCATGGATGAATGCTTGTGCCCTTGTGCCTTGCCCTTGTCAGGTTCACACGTTGAGAACTTGAGCTCTGGCATGATCAGCAGGCAGAGGCCTTTAGGGGGTGACTGAGTTTTGCTGAGTTAGTCATATTGGTGCCCATGGTCCTCACAGGGGACAGAGAGGCCCATGTAAGCTCCGGGTGTCTTCTGAGTATCCGCTCTATGAACAAAACCAGGAAGGGGTCCTCATGAGCTAGCCTCACCAGCTTGTTACTCTCTGACTCCCAGCCCCTAGAGCTGTAAGAGGTAAATGGCACTGGCTTACAGCTACCCACGCTGGCACTGCCTTTTCCTGAAAACCACACTCAGGTCATGCCAGCCCCAACATGGATTCAGCTAGTGTTTGTACAGCACCTCTGGGGACCAAGAAAAGGGCAAAACAATGGATGCCATTACAGGAGACCAGCAACCTGGCTACCAGGAGTCTCAAGGGGTAGCAAGAGAGAGTACCCAGAGTGCAATGCTGTCAGGTCTGTTGCTGGAGAGGTGGGGGCAGGGGAGGCAGAGGAGGCAGGATGGCACTTGAGCACAGCGGGACTCTGGCACTGGAATGCCAGGGTCCAGATCCCACAGGTGGGCCGTGAGACATCAGGTTTCCTTGCCTATGTAAGGAAATGTCCAGAGTCTGCCGCACGGACAAGAAGGTAAGGGAATGTGTGACCCGCTCAGAACACAGGCCATGAAAGTGACTGGTGTGGACAGTCCTCCCTCGTAGGCTGGACTGGAGCAGAATCTTGGCAAGTGAGCTTATTAAGTATGAATACGAAAACAAAATTGAAACAGTAGCTAGTGACACTGTCCTCCATTCTACTTTTAAGTTAAATTTTAATTTTTTATATTAATTACAGTTTATTTACTTTGTATCCCAGCTGTAGTCCCCTCCCTCATTCCCCCCCAATCCCACCCTCCCTCCCTCATCTCCTCCCTGCCGCTCTCTAAGCCCACTGATAGGGAAGGTCCTCCTCCCCTTCTATCTCACCCTAACTTATCAGACCTCATCAGGACTGGCTGCAATGTCCTCCTCTGTGGCTTAGGAAGGCTGCTCCTCCCTCTTTGGGGGGATGGGGGAGGTCAAAGCCTCTGAGCCAGCCACTGAGTTCATGTCAGAGACAGTCCCTGTTCCCCTTACTAGGATACCATTTGGATACTGAGCTGCCATGGGCTATGTCTGAGCAGGGGTTCTAGGTTATATCCATACATGGTCCTTGGTTGGAGAATCAGTCTCAGAAAAGACCCCTGTGCCCAGATATATTTGGTCCTTGTGGAGCTCCTGTCCTCTCCAGGTCTTACTGACTCCTCCTTCTTTCATATGATTCCCTGCACTCTGCTCAAGGTTTGGTTATGAGTCTCAGCCTCTGCTTTGATACACTGCTAGGTAGTCTTTCAGAGGCCCTTCTGTATAGCAAAAGACACTGTCGTCAGAACAAAATGACAGCCTACAGGCTGGAAAAGGATCTTCACCAACCCTATATCTGACAGAGCGCTAATATCCAGAATATATAGAGAAGTAAAGAAGTTAAAAAGCAACAAAATCAAGTAATCCAATTAAAAAACAGGGTACGGAGCCAAACAGAGAATTATCTGTAGAGGAAGACAGAATGGCAAAGAAACACTTAAAGAAATGCTCAATGTCCTTAGTCATCAGGGAGATGCAAATGAAAACGACCCTGAGATTTCACCTTACACCCATCAGAATGGCAAAGGTTAAAAACTCAAGTGACAACACATGCTGGAGAGGATGTGGAGAAAGGGGAACCCTCCTCCACTGCTGGTGGGAATGTAAACTTGTACAACCTCTTTGGAAATCAATCTGGCACTTTCTCAGACAATTAGGAATAGCGCTTCCTCAAGATCCAGCTATACCACTCCTAGGCATATATCCAAAGATGCTCAAGTACACAACAAGGACATTTGTTCAACCATTCTCCTTAAAAAAAAAAAAATGTTTGCTTTGCATAACGAGTGCCTGTGTGGGTCTCAGGGGCTGTGCTCACCTGTTGGGGCGTGTGTGTGTCTGGAGGTTGACCTTGAGTGTCTCACTCACCATGCTGTTTTCCTGAGGCAGGGCCTCTCATTGAATCTGGAACTCACCATTTCAGCAGACTGGTTAGCTAGTAGCCCCAGAATCCATCTGTCTTTGCCCAACACTAGGGTTGAAGGTGTGCGAGGCTGCACCTGGCTTGTCTGAGTGTGATGCTGAGAAAACAAACATGGGTCCTCGTGTTTGCACAACAACCATTTTACCCGAGTGCTGTCTTCCCAGCCCTTCGCCCCTTTACAAAGATCGCCTTAGCTGCTAAGTTTGCCGTGTCAGTTCCATGAAGCCTGAGGCTTGCTTTTCTCCATATGCCTAAGTTTTAGACAGCCAGGGAAAGTCTGCTCCTGGCTACACGGAGAGATGGGAAAAGTACTTTAAAGTGAGATTACAAAAATAGTACACATACCGTGTGGGGAGATTATTTAAAACTATTTATGTGTGTGGACAAGGACAGGCACGTTTAAACAAAATGAAAAACTGTCTTTACCATGGCAGAACTGCTGGTGGCTTTTTCTTTTTTCTTCTTTTTTTCAAAAACAGTTAAAAAAAAAATAAAACTTCACAAGCACTTGTTGAGATTCAGCTTACAAAGATGTCCCCCAATGGCATGCGTCTTCCTGGCTACAGAGAAGATGATGGACCAGTCAAGCAAGTGAGGGGACAGAGGGCACATAGACATCTGCCCAGAAAATTACTGAGGCCGTGGAAGTGGTCCAAGGCTGCTGTGAGGACCAGCTGCCAGGCAGGTCCCTGGCCCTGGGGCACCCAAGTCACCAGCCTTGGGCACCCGGTGCCGATATAAGGAAGACCTGGGGTCCTGAAGGTTCCATTCAATGGAAGGAGGTGACCCAGATGAGCTGGCTCCTCAGCCTCCCGAAGTACAGGGAGTGGCTCAGGCTCAGGTGTCCCTTGTCTGACTGATGACTCCCCACAGACCTGTCACTCTCCTTCCAGGAACAATGCCCTGTGGGGTAGCCCAATGCCAAGGGTAGTTTCCTGCCAGGGCTTAGGGGAAAGGCTAAGGAGTGGCTTTTTCCACACCAGGATGGTATTGCTGCTCACAGCCATGCCACAGGGAAGGGTCCCCCCACCGGGACCCTTATTTTGAGCATAATCAACTGAGATGGGCTTAATTTTAGTGAATTGCTGGGAGAGCCAGAAAGGCCGAGTGGTGTGGTAGGGGGGAGTTTTATTAATGACTTCAGCATTCACTAGCTGTGTGAGCCCAGGCAAGCCCCTGTATCTGCAGGCCTCACTCTACCAAATCTTACAGGGCCAGTTTCCTTGCTGGAAAGATGTGGGGTAGAATGATACCCAGGCAGATAGAGCAAGGAACTTAATAGAAAAGTGCCTGAGCAAGTTAAGGGCTTAGTAATGCATTGTTGTTGTTTGTTTGTTTGTTTGTTTTGTAATTGTTAATAGTCATTCAGGGTTGGTTCGATTTCTTGGTCTAATAATTCATTATAAGCCCAGTGTTTTCCATCTCTGTTCCGCAATAGGAGCTTTTCACAGGGCCAGCGTCCCTCATGGTGAGGGACAGTTCCAGGTCTCACACCCAGATACCACACGTCCCGAGAAGAAGGAGCATTTCTGTGCTAGAGGGTTACCCAGACCTCACACCCACGCTGAACCAACCATTAGCGTGAGCAGAATGCGGTTGTTGAGCAATGAAGCCTGTCCTCCGAGCCAGACGTGGCTCGGCTTTACCCACCATGCCCTGGCTGCAGAGAGGAAGCATGGGTCCCTGAGAGAAACCTAAACATCTTGGGATGCAGAACGGGGCTTATGTGATGCTGTGTATCAGTGAAGCTCCTGATCAGAGAGGAAGCCTGTTAGACACGCAAGCAGAGAAGCCATTCATGGTTTGTTTTCTTTGGCTTCCCCCCCTCCAAGTGAGGTGTTGTTAAAACATGGCCCCAGATTCGCTGACACTTTATCAACAACAGTCAGTGCTGGTTAGTAAGGTTATCAGCTATGAACATGGATGCCCCTCTTAGAGCTGCCCTGTGGCTGCCACCGATGGAAGGAGATGGAAAAGATGGGCTGTTTTCCCGGTGCCCTTTACCACCCTGCTGCCCGGCTGTGAAGATGCCACACGAGCCCACGTGAGATACGCTCGGGGAAGTCTTGTGACAACCCAAGTCAGTATCCGCCAGCAGATCTGGATGAGAAGATGCCTCATGATGATTCCACCAAGTCACCCTGCGACAGGGACCCAATGTCCCCATGCCCTCCTGTCCAAACTTCTGACACCCGGAATTTGGTGAAAATGTTCACACCGTGGGAGTTAGAGGTGGTTTAGCGGGGCAGCAATGGATAGCTCTATGGCGTGTCTCCCGGCAGATGTCGGCAGTAATGAAGGAAGAGAGCAGGAAGTGGGTCAGGTCATGTGGCTGTCCAGCAGCTGTGCGGCATCTGACTGGAGTCCTGGAGGTCCTCTGTGCTCTGCATTTGTACCCAGATATGGTTCTTCCCAGCTCCCTCCTAGAGCCAGGCCCGGAGGAAAGACACAGCCTTACTTCCCACTGGCTTTGTCCCGGCTTCTTCAGGAGACCCTCAGTGCTCCCCTGGCTGGCAGTTCCTGTTGCCTTCCCAGAACTCCACATTATTTGTTTCACCCCAGGCAGCTTATCTAACGCCTACCCATCTCCAAGAGGCAGCAAGGCCCACCCCCTCCCCCAGAGGAGGACCGTAAATTTTTGTTGAAACCACCGTGTCCTTAGAACCCAGCCTAGCACAGAACAGCATTCCCCTGTCTGCAGTTGGTGGCCGCAGTTGTGATGATATGTGTGTTACAGATTAAAGCAGGAGGAGCAAGGAGTGAGAAGCTTATCTTGGTTCATGGCTTCAGAGGTCCAAGCCCACAGTTGTCTGGCCTCCTTGCTGTGGGCTCATGATAAGGCAGAGCATCACGGCAGGGCAGAACAGGGGAGCAGGCAGCTCCTCTCAGGGCATCCGGGAAGCTGGTGGGCAGAGACAAAGGTCCCTTCCAGGGAATACCCCCATTGAGCTACCTCCTCCAGTCAGCCCCGGCCCCAGGTTTCTACCACCTTCTGTTGTCGTAGAACACCGTTCTGCCATCTTGAAAACAGAGTGGTTGTGATTACCCACAGAGATTTTCCCAGAACTGAGCCTGGCACCACTCCCCACAGGGACAGGGCTGGCCTCAGACCCTCGCCCCAGATTCCAGCCACTCCCTCCTGCCCCTCCCCCAGCCGCACTGGGGCTTGGGAGGGCACTGGAGCAATCAGAAGGCAGAGGCACCTGAAGGAATAACTCCATCCATGCAGCTCGCAGGAGGCTGTCATCCAGGCTGGAGGGACTTCCCGGTGTTACAACTGTTCTGAAGGCCACCTGCATTCTTGCAAGCAACACCTCACCCATGTCCCTCTATGGAAGCCTGATAAACATACTGCTTTACAAATCGGACTTGGATGGAATTATTTCTTTGGCCTGACATCAGTGAACTATCTAGGGCAAGTAGATATTTGTTCATACATCTTTAGGAAAAGTCATACAAAAGCCACAGAATGAGGAATCCACAGATGAAATCAAGTCCTCCAAATCCAGTAAAGCCTATCAGCAACCAAGCCTCCCCTGCCTCAGCCTCCCATGCCTGAACCTTCCGGGACATCTTAAGTTGAGTCAGTGACAGCTAGCCAGTACCTACCTCCATCAGTGAGCTGGTGTCTCATGCTGTCTTTTTTCAACCTGTTACCAAGTCGTTTCATGAGTCATTTGACAGGGGACGGTATGAGATTAGGACTAGAACCTTTCCTTTCAAAGAACTGGCAGGCGTGGCGTATGCTTCGGGTGCAGACCCTAGAGCAAAGCACTGTGTGGGCCAGAGGGAACACACCAGCCAAACGATACTACCTGGGGTGTGCAGAAGACACAAGGGCGTGTCCATTGGCATAGGAGACCCAGGTCTGGGGCCAACAGGATGTTCAGCATCTTGCTTATCCCGCAAGCAAGATGACCTGCTGACCTGAGTTCCCGATCCATTCCAGAACCCATGGAAGGGTGGAAGAGAGAACTGACTGCACAAAATCGTTCTCTGGCTTCAGCTCAAGTGCTGTGACAGGCACCACACACACACACACACACACACACACACACACACACACACACATACACACACAGCTCAGTGGTGCAGGCCTGTAATCCTAGTTATCTGAAAGGCTAAGGTAAGGGTATGGCACATTCAAAGTCAGCCTGAGCTACAATGTGAGTTCAAGGCCAGCCTGGGTAGCTTAGCGAGACACTGTCTCAAAATGAAAAATTAATAATTGCCTGGCGATGTAGCCCTGTTGAGTGGTTTGCCTCGTGTGCACAGGCCCTAGGCTCAATCCACAGCCAGTAGGGTCAATAAGGGACAGGGACCTGACACAGCGGTAGCCCTACTTCTTGTCATTGTGTATACCTTTAGTTCGCTAAGGTTCTCTTTCAAAATGCAACTTTATTTTCAGTTAAGTCCCTCCTTTATTTCATTGCTTAAGAGAGAGAGCTCAAAAGAGAAGAAACTGATGCTAGAGAGACTGCTGAGCAAGATCCAGAAGGTCAGGGTGCGTGGCCTTGAGGACCAGCCCTGTGCACACCACCTGCCCGGAAGCACAGCAGCAGTCAGGGCTGCAGACTCTTCCCATGGTGCTCGCTTTCTGTGGGATGCCCCTCCCCAGAGAGGCTCTGGACAGGCAGAGGGAAGGCCGGCTTCACTACCCTATCCAGTTAGCACCTGCAAGCATGAGCAGCAGAAGGAGATCTGCTGTGGCTCCAAAGGCGGGGCTCCTGGGCAGCCGTGTCTAGCCCCATGCCACACTCACCTGAGCAAAGCCGACTCCTCTGCCACTCTGAGGCTGGGCAGAAGGGGTCCCCAGCACACATCAGAAAGAGCTGCCTTTTTGAAAGTGGACTAAATTGCTAGGAGAGCATTTGAGGCTATTGTTTATAAAGATAACTTGAGAAAGGGACTTGGTAAGAGAGCGCCCAGTGAGCATGCTCAAAGTCCTGGGTTCCAGCAAAAAGAAGAAAGACATTTGGAGCACATGAGAGCAAGATGCTGAGGCATTCTGGGAAGCTGGCAAACAGTCATGACCTCGCTGTCCTCCACTGCCCAAGGCCCAGCTCTGGTCCCTTCATTCCCTGGGACCAGTGTCCCACAGCACTCCTTGTCAGCTGAGCGGCATAGCCTCAACTCAGAACAACAAACTGAAGTTGCTTTTCAGAAAAAGCCCAAACCACCGGTGCTATGCAAGAGGTAACCTCTGCTGGGCAAAACTGGAGGACAAAGTATGACTGGAAGTTTTATGCCCACTCCCTGCCACCAATGCTCTCCTCTGCGTAGCCTGTCCACTCAGTTAGTGGCATTTCCTCCACAGGTGATCCTACCTCTATAAACCACGGGTCACATCAGGACACCCAGAAAAGGGCTGAAACCTCCAAATGCCATGGCTGCTCCTACCACAGATGGAGCTGCCTACTGGCCTCCTGACCTTTGTGGCTGTTCTTACTCCACCGGTGACAAACTGCCCTGGGGTTCCAGAGGCACGCTCAGTTCCCCCCCCGGAAGCTAAAGAAGGTTTTCATAAAGACTGTCAACCAGGCTTGATGGCGTACATCTTTAATTCCAGCACTCAGGAGGCAGAAGCAGCCAGATCTCTTGTGAATTGGAAGCCAGTCTGATTTACATAGTGAGTTTCAGGACAGCCAGGACTATGTATAGAGATCCTGTTTTAAAACACAAGAGAGAAAAAGAAAAGAAAAGGAAAGGAAAGAAAAGAGAGAGAAAGAAAGGAAAGAAAGAAAAAGAGAGAGAGAAAGAAAGAAAGAAAGAGAGAGAGAGAGAAAGAAGAGAGAAAGAAAGAGAGAAAGAGAAAGAAAGAAAGAAAGAAAGAAAGAAAGAAAGAAAGAAAGAAAGAAAGAAAGAAAAAAGATTGTCAAGCCATAAGCAATTCTTGTTGTGTGCCTGTGTGTATGTGTATGTACCTGTGTGTGTATGCATGTGTTGTGTGTGTTAACTTTGGTAGCGTGGAGCTGAGAGCTGGTTCAGAACTGGCTGAGACAATTCTTGTTCACAAGCCTCCTGGGGCTTCATCCTCAGACTTCCCTGTGGCCTGGAGCCCTGATTCTGATGCCTGGTTTTCTTTCTGGCCTCCTATTTACAGAGGTCACTTTAGCTGGCCACAGTGAGGACAGCCCCTGGCTGAAAATCAGTCCCAGGAGGTGATGCTCCATCCCCTGCCTGGGATGCAAGGATGATCTGCTTGGTTTTGAGCCTGCCATTTTTTTTTTCCTGAAGATAAGAACACCACCCTGTACCTCTTCATGAGATTATAAGCAACAGCACGGGCACTGGGCACCTTGACGAGCAGGTGGCATCTAGGAAGCATGGAGCTTCTGCTGCCTAAGAAACAGAGCTCATCCTACTTCCCTTTACAGTCCAGACAGTAGGGCAACACATTTCCTCAGGAGCAGGAAACAGCTCCGGAGCATCGTCAACAAGGCGCGAGGAGCTGCATCTACCCCCAGCTGCAGCCGCTGGCTTCTGCCATCCTCCTCTCAGGTAGCTGCTGCCAAAGGCCGAAGTTGGAGTGGGGGTAGGGGGAGCTGCAGTTCAAGGGCCACACACATGCTGTTTTGGAAGCCGAAAGTGTTCTGGAGGTGGTGGGCGGTGACGGTTACACACGTGTGAATGTACTTAATGCAACAAAGCTGTGCACTTAAAAAAGGAAACGGTTAAGTTAGAGTGGTGAGAGCTCGGTAGGTAAAGAAGCTTTCTGTGTACACCCGAGTGCCTGACTTCAATCTCTGGAGCGAACATAAAGGTGGAAGGAGAAAACTGACCCTGCAAAGTTATCCTCGGATCTACACACTCACACACACACACACACACAACCACAAAAAAAAAAAAAGTTTAAATCATTAAGATGGCAAAATTGATGTTATATCCATCAATTTACCACAAACACCCTGCTAGTTTGGGTCTTGAATACCCTCCAAAGGCCTGTGTGTGGAAGGTTTAGTCCCCTACTCTTTGCTCCTGGGTTGGTGATGGAACCTTTAAAGTCTGGGGCCCCATGTCATTGTAGGCATGCCTTTGAAGGGGACTGGGGGGCTGCCATCTGCTCTCTCCCTTGTTTTCGACGTCCTAACCAAGAGGTGACTGATTCTGTTCTGCAGCAGGCTCCTGGCACAGTGGTGTGCCCCATACCCAAAGCCATGGGCCAACTGACCACGGGCTGAAATTGTGAACCCTAACGGACCATTCCTCTGTACAAGCCACTTTTATCTAGGACGCTTCTTACAGGGACGGGAGGCTGGCTGACCCGGGCCTTTGGGTGCCCATCAACACTGCTCACTGGAGACTTCAGGGAGAGGTGAACAGGTATAATCTCAATCAAACAAAATCCCTCCTGGGGTAGGAATTCATCTCAGCGCAACCCTTTGCACACAGAGAGCCGGTGCTCACAGAGGCTCCGCCCCTGAGAAGGGTTTGCATAGGCCTGTCAGCCCCACACACCTCTCCATGCCTGGGAGACCAGAATTCCTGCCTCAGCTGTGTACTCCCCTTCCCCCCAACACATGGGCTCCCCTGGCCCCAGCTGTGTCCGTCGGACACACAAACTCCTTCAGCTCCTGGAGTTTCTAGCCAGCAGCTCCATGGATTGCCATCTCCCTTTCTTCTGAGACCTGCAGTTAAGGCAGCCATCAGTCTATCTGCGGAGAAGTCCCTGGAAGAGCAACTGCGTTCCTGCCCACTGAGCCCTCGAAAGTCTCACTGGCCAGAGGGGGAGGCTCTGACGCTGATATTGTCCCCAAGCAGAACTTACTAGGAAGAGGTGACATAAAGAGTCTCCTAGGCCAGGACAGGGAGTTCTCTCTCCAGCAATCTAAACAAGCAGGGAAGAGATGGAGATAGTAAATCCCAGATGGGAGTCAGCCCAGCCAGATGCCAAAGCAAGCCCCAGAGAGAACTGGCTGAGACGTTTCCTATTAGGGCAAGAAGCAGCAGAGGCAGATGAGAGGGCGGAGCATGTAGCCAGCTCCACACCCTTGAACATTTTCAGTCCTAAGGAGCCACTGGGGCTAAAAGTCTGGGGCACAAGAGGCTGAGCATGGCACGCAGTTGCTGTAGGAATGGCTGGTAGTGTTTTGTTTTGTTGACTGGGTTTCTCTCTGTATCCTTGGCTGTCCCGTACTTGCTTTGTAAATCAGGCTCTTGAACTCTCAGAGACCCGCCTGCCTCTGCCTCCCCGAGTGCTGTGATTACAGGCGTGTGCCGCCATGCTCAGCTGTTTTGTTGGGGTTTTTTGTTTTGTTTTGTTTTAAATATTGTTCCTTTCTCTTTTTTTCCCCTCTTGGAAATGGCACTGTGAGGAATCTGGCTCTCTCACGTTTGCCTGGCAGGCACTCTAGAAGCAAGGGCTGGCTGCCAGCCCTCTCACCCTCTCTGTCCAAACTCTTCATGCCTCTCAGCCACCGCGTCCTTCTCTTCACCACCCAGCGACCGGCTGAGAGCTGCCCAGCCTAGAGCCTGGCACGTGCCGCCTGCCTGACCGCCTACTTCATCAGCTCTGGGTGCTCCCATGGTGTCGGGGTGGCTAGCAACCTGACGGAACCTCAGCCAGGTCAATCCACCTTTCTGGAACCCTTAACCTTTGGCTTGAGTCGAAGAGTACTGCGTCCTGCATCTTATCCTACTGACAGAGTGACAAAATAGTATGACAACGCTCTGTGCTGACCCGCCCCATGCAGGCCTTACGTGGTCCTTTGAGGTCAGTATGATTTGCGAGGGAGAGGGGATTAGACAAAGACCAAGGGCTGGCTCCTAGTGCCAGGCTGCCAGGTTTCTGGGGTCGGGCCTCATTGTTTCCTCCTGCCAGGTAGGGTGACCGTGATAGTACCCACTTCAGAGGCCTGGTTTGAGGGGTGACGTAATTACACGGAGCCCCTGGCATCCCATGGCGGGGAGGCCAGACACTTGACCCAGCCTGCAAGTATCACCCGACGCTGGACACTGTCTTGGCGCTGCTCAGGACGGTCACTGGGTGGGAGGGATCATCCATGCCTGCTCTATCTGATTGTCCCCCTGTGCCTTACTCCCACAGTCTGCTTGCTCATGGGCAGAGCTGACTTTCACACCCTCTGGGGGTCAGAGGTCCTGTCACAACTCCTTGGACATTCAGCTGCCCTGGCTCCTCAATAGACTTTAAAGAGCTCTGGGCCAAAAGGTGCTAACCAGTTCCCTGAGAAATCCATCACTCCTGCCTCTGAGCCTCAGGGTCCATGTCTACGAAGTGAGAGGCTTAGGCTGTGTCCTCACAGGTCCCTTCAGCGTCAGAATTTGTGGCCATGGTCCAGTCAGGCTGGATCAGCACCAGGGAGCCCACGACTTTCCTGCTTATGCCTTGGCAGAGTGCTTCAGGGCACTGAGGCCTTTGCTCAGAGCTTAAGATACCTTTTCTGAGATAAAGCAGTCAGACTACCTGGGCCCCAGGAAGACAGCTCAGGGTCTCTGGAAACCCAAGAGGTCTACCTGAACCGCTAAGATGCCAAGGAGCCTACATGAACCATGAGCACCCCCAACCGAGTTCTCAGGGTGAAGCGTAACCAGCTGTCCCCTCCCGTCTTAGGTTTCCTGGTAGCCACCGAAGCGCAGGGGTGGTCGAACCCTTTCAATGCTTTTGCACTTAATGCACATTTATCGAAGATGTTAGAGGAATGAAGTAGATTTGGGAAGAGGTGGCAAACAGACTGAGAAACATTCCAAGAATCTCAAAGAGCTTTGAGATCTTTGCAGGTTCAAATGACTTTCCAGTGGCCTGGACCTGAGATATCCTGTGCTGTGAACTTTGCTTTGTGAAGAAAGGTAGCGAGCCCTGTGGGCTTAGTGAAGGGCACAGTGACAAGTTCCTACTGCCTCTGAAGCTGTCATTATGTCCCTTATCCTGTTCTCCTCTATGTTGTCTGTCTTGCTGCTCTTGTCTGTACACGTCAGCGCACCCGAGGCTGTGCTGGTGTGCAAGAAGCATAGGCTTCCAGGACCTGGAAAGGGGAGGATAGAGACAGGAAATGGCCATAATGAGGTAGCCTGGTACATATAGCCAGGATCCACAACGTGATGCTAAAAAATAATCTCGATTTTCGCTAAGCTCTACCTTGATTCAGGCATCCCTTTTTACTGTTCGAGCAGGCACCAAGTCGGACTTTTACCCAGACGGAAGCTTTGCTGCCCAAAGTCACTTTGCAGCGGTGACCGTATTCTCAAGCCACCTCTCACGCCCTACTTCAGATTGCTCCAGGGGCTGGAGCCTGGGGCAGGTGTCATCATATACGACACTCTCACCGGTAACTGTTTGTGGAAACCACTGGGGTGTTTTGAGAAGTCAACCTATTAGATACACTCTAAAATGTAGTTTTGAAACGATGGTGTTATTCTGAGGAGGAGTCAACTGGAAAACGGTCTGATGGCACAAAATGGGGCTTAGAAACTGACTTTGGGTCCCTAACTGCTTCCCTTGTGTGTCACCCCCACTCTTCAGGCTGACAGGTTCAAGCGCCCTTTGCTTGGACATTGGGTCTCCAGACTGGAAAAGGTGGAGGCTGGAGGAGGCGCAGGCTTAGTGATGTCCACAGAGGGAGGGGGTCTCCTGTGGGGGAAAGGGAGAGAAAGAAGCAGGAAAGACAGAGGGAGGGAAGGAGGACAGAGGAAGGGAAGCTTCTATGTGAGGGAAAGAGGGAGGGAGAAAGGGAGGAGGAGGAGAGGAGGAGGGAAGGAGGGAGGGAGAGGAGAAGGATGGCAGAGTTTGGCCTGGCTCAGTACCATCCTGTGCTCTGGACTCACCCCACAGCTCCTGCATCATCTGTCTGTGGTTCTGAGTTTTTCCACCTGTTGGAGGAGTTGTGCTGTGATCCTGGCTCCTGCTCTGTACTTTTTTTTTTCTTTTTTTTTTTTTTTTTTTTTGTAATTTTACATGGTGCTTGCGGGCATCAAGCATTTTCGGGTGTTCTGACACTGGCAGCATGCTTTGGATGAGCCCTGTTGCTAAGAAACAAATCCCAGATGTATCTTTAAACACTGCTCTAGAAAAGCACATTCCTCCTCACTCAACTCCACGGTGGCGTCTCTTCTTGGGTCCTGTTTAGTTTACGCGAACAGCTGCTTGCCAAAGGCCGCATTTTGAACCTCAGTGAAAATCCAACGAATGCTCCGTTTACTGACCGGAACTGCTTTCAGAGCATGAAGCAGTAGCTTGGGGCAGAGAGGACGATACCGTAGCAGCCACAGCCACTGGCAACCACCTAGCAGGGACTTGCGATGGAGGGCCTCCAAGAAGGAGGAGTGAGCACTGAGGCCAGTCCAGCCGAAGTGCAGCCGTGCTGGGTAGACTCTCTGAAAGACGGGTGAGCCAGGGCTCTGTCTTGCCGGTAGCTTCTCACGTTTCTAAGACGCCCAACCTCATCGTAACTACTTGCCAAGCAGTTTCATGCTCAGTTTGATTTAGGCCATATTCACTCACACCCTCAGTCCCCACTCTGTTCCTGCTTTGGCTACATCAGCACCTTCCACGGTGGAAACTTTGCCAGACTGCCCAAGGGATTCTGACGTACCTGAGGTCAAAGGTCTGCAGTATAGGATGACCCATCAGCTGTATCCCTCCAAATTAACTAAGCATGTGCTTCAAGCCGAGAAGAGCAACAAACTCAGAGACACAGACCAAATGATGACCTCTTCTCCACTGGACCAGCCCCACCATCCTACTGATTCACACAGCATCGGGCCCCGTGGAGCTAGACCAAGGAAACTGACATGACCTTACCACAGTGAAATTTCATGGGCAATAATCACATTTAATCTGTGTGCAAACTACTATTCTAGGACTATCTAGGTAACGACTGGGTTAACGCTCTTCCCGAGAGTCCAAAGAAATAGGTACTGTTAGCACCATTTTGCAGATCAAGAAACTGAGGCACAAGCAGAAATAGTGTAATGCCTGAAACTCTCAGCCTTCTAGCTTAAGGCAAACTTTGCAACCCAGAGGCAGGAAAAATTACTAAAGTAGAAAAACTTAAAAAGAAATGAAATGCAAAAGAAGTGGGTCACTTGGCCAAGGTCACTTGGCTATGGTGTGGTAGAGGGCAATGGATGTTCTTTTGGCTAAGAAGAAAATATCCATAAAAAGATCATCAGGATTTGAGGAAGGACACACATAATTGTTTGCATGCAACATGCCCCACCTCAGTGAGCTGGGATCCTGACGGATGGCCATCAATACGCCTTCACTGGGAACCAGCTAAGGATGCTCCCTAGCAGATTCCTCTGTAGCAACTGGGTGGTTTTGTTTCTGCTTCTTGCTTCTCAGAAAATGGACCAGCTGGCCTTCTTCCCCAAGGCGTTTCACACCTTCCAGTTCCGGCTCCTCCCCACAACTGGCCATCAGAGGGGACAGCAGGCAGCAGGACTCTGTGCAGGGCGATGCTTCCCTCATTCAGTAGGCTCCTCTCTCTCCTGGCCGCCCACCAGTCCCAGCCAAGCTGCCAGCTATGGGTGCTCTGAAACCTTCTCAATTCAATGTGTGTTGCAGGGAGAGGCTAGAGCTTCGAGGCAGGCAATGTTCTCGTTCCCGCTTCCACCCTGGATGGGGTGGTGAGCCACATCCCTGCCGCTGTCCCTCCCAAATTGCTCTGGGCTATTTTAGGGCACATACAAAATGCCTGAGAAGTCCCCCCTGGCAGGCCCTCAACAAGTCGATGCCAGCGTTGACAGTTGGACAGGTGGGTAACCAGGAAAAGAAGCCACCTCTCCCAGAGCCTAGAGTGTGACCAGAGCACCCCAGAAATAAGCCTTCTCCAGGCTTCACTCACTGTTATGGAGGCACAACTCCTACCTTGATACCTCTCATTCATCTTTTTTTTTCCCACTTAAAAAACAAAAACTCAACAAATCACATATCACCAGCAGCTGCCAGCTGTCTGGGCCATCTGCACAGGGGATAGCGGTATGCCTTTCCCACAGGTGTGAAGGGCAAAGCCATGTGTCACAGGACTGGGGTGATACACGTTTCTAATGTGTACAGGCTTCCCAATACACCCTTGTCCTAAGCACACATAGAACAATGGCACATGTGCTCACACCTGCACACATCTGGCACATTCGAAATGACCTCATGCTTGGCCAGACACGATAATCTCACGCCTCCTCTTCTGGGGGGGAGGGTGTCCTTTTTGTGTTTCTGGCACTACAAAAATAATAACAGTCAACACAATGACTTTCTAGTAATTCATAATTCCTTGTGAGTCACAGTTCTGAATGATTCAAACCCCTTGGCAGTGCCCAGGTGCTCAATTAGGCAGCACGGAGCCAAATCCTGACCTGCTCTCTTGAAAGCCCTGGTGGGGACTGCTACCACGCACTCTCTCAGTTCTTGTGGCCTTTCAAATCCTTTCTTCTTTGTCCCTCTCCTCCCTCCGCCTCTCTGTATAGTCCACTCCCTAGGACACAGTTTCTCTGAGTCAGCAGTGATGGCCAGCACTACTGGTGAGAGATGATGCCGCTTAGTGCCATCGGTACAGCTAGAATTCCTACAGCAAAAGCCTCAGACTGGCAGCCCCACCAGGCTGGCTACCCATCCAGAATGGCAATTAAGGAACAATGCAAGCAAACAAACAGAGAAGAGGAGATTTATCCAATATGGCCACACTGAGAAGAAGGACAGAAAAAAGGGATCCAGTGACCTGAAATCTATCTTTGGAGTTTAAATAGAGGAAGAGTTGACACAAGAGGCAGGAAGACGCATAAATAAGCAGCCCTGGCCAAGCTGTGGCCCTGCCATCAGCCTGGTGAAGTCCTCCAGGGTAGTCCAAAGACATCCCTCAATACTGGTTCTCAGGAGACACTGCTGCTGCCCTGGGGTACAGCCTCAGCCCTGTAAATAACACCCTGGTATGAGCTAGGGGCCTATCCCAGGAGGCTTTGCTCTTCCTGGAATCTTCCTGCGGTTAAGACACGATATCTCTGAGCCTTTAGCCTTGAAGAGTGATGCGACCAGGTAGGTGGCCAGGCACTCACTGAGTGATTACCATGGCTACGATGGTCAAGCAGGACCCTGAACCACAGCATAGGAGACGCAAAAAACGAAGGCTCCGCTCCGCTCTCAGTTACTCTGTGGGACAATGTGAGGACTCAATGCTTTTTAGCACAGGCAACTTCAGATTTCCTCTTTCACTGGGACCATCTACCTCTTTGACAAACTTGGTTTTCCTTAACCGGTGGCATTCCAGCTGAGAAACTCTTAGTGCTTCCTTGTTTAAGAGCTCAGGTTTTCCCTAGTCTTCATTTGCAAGCCTTCCATACTTTCGCAAGACAGTGCGCTCCAAAGGAACTCTAGGCAAGCACGGTCAAAGAGAAAAAGAGCCCTCACTCCTTGGGTGGCTCCAAGCTGCCTAGTCCCCAAACGCTTTTTGAAACCTAGTAGTTTGGGGAGAGGCTGAGGCCAGGTTTGTTCTGACTTAGACAGGTCAAGTAGCCAGCAAAAAGCCTGAGAACTTTCATCTTATTTTTCTAACCTGACTAAGTTCAGAGATATCAGTGGTGTTTATGGACACCCAGGACCCTGCTGTGGCATGGATTCTTGGAATGTATTTGTAGCATTTGAGGGAAACAGTCATGGGGCGGCTGCCAAATTCACCACCTACTTTTCCCCAAACACTGCATTTCAACCTCATCCTTCAATGTGCAAAACTCCCCACAAAAAATCATGTTTATGGAAATTATATCACCATGGCAACTGTAAAGGTCTCACAAGTATTTTTAAAATAGCAAATTAACAAAAAACCCACTTAAAAAATCTAAAATCTGTTCCTTTATGGGTATTAACGAACACAGGGATTCGAACAAAACACACAATGTGTTTCATGGCAAAAAGTCAGTAAAAAAGGGCTCTTGACTCCAGATTAATTGGGAGCAGAGGGCTGTCTCCATGAAAGCAAAGTTCAGCTTTTCTAATAAGAGGTTAGACTTTGCATTTATTCTGGAAAATGACACCAAAGTCTTCTGGTGCAGAGATTTAAAAAATGTGGCTAAGAGACTCAAATTGCTGAAATACTCATTTCTTACTTTCTATTTTCATATTACTGATATTATTGCCTTCCCCACTCTGCAAGACTATTCCATTTTTAACTCATAGGTTTTTAGCAGTTGCATAAGCCTCCGCCACTGTGATTTAGCCTGGCTGAATCTCTATTATAAAACCTGTTCATCTCAGAAGTCTGCACACAAATCACACGGGAAGGGGGGAGAGAGAGAGAGAGAAAAGCCAGATTCACAAGAACTCAGTCAGAACCTCTTTGCTTTTTAAGTATGCGATTGATGTGGCTAGCAAATGGGGATGCTTTTAAATAGAAGATGCACTAATTTTTGGCGTCTTTTGTAAGATTTAAAACACAATAGGCGTGTTATGATGACTCGGCTCATAACAAGGGATCCCTGCGAGTGAGAACAATGCAAACACTGGAGGCTTTTTCTGTGTGCGAGGGGAGGAAAAATCAAACCTTGCAACCGAAGGTTTCGAGCTCCATAGGAGGGGAACGGGTCAAGGGTCAGGCAAGCAAAATGGCGGTGCCGTGAGGCCTTGCTCCCGGCCTCGGCCTCGCCTATCACCAGAAAAGTAAAGAGCAGCCCCTGTGCAGCATCGGCACCCCACGGGCAGATGTCGCCCCTTCCAAAATGAGGCCAAGGAAAGGATGGGCACTCCCAGGGAGATCAAGAACCCTGAATCCTGTTGCTGGGGGTGCTCAAGTCAGGAGCGGGTGGCACAGGGCTCTCAGAGCGAGGCAGCCAGGATCCAGGACTGCCCCGGGAGGAGCTTGGCTGGGGAGTTCTATCTGCACCTTCTAAAGTGGCCGTCCCTCCCAGAGTCAGTGTCTCCCCAGCCCACCTGGGGCCGTGGCAGCGTCTCCTGAGCACTAGGAGCCATCTGGAAGATGGACACCCACGCTCCTCGGACAACAGCTGCTCAGGCTTCAGGCCGGCTGTTCCTGCAGCTTCCAGGAGGAAGAAAGTAAAACCCACTTCTTCATGAGAAGGAGAGGGAGGGAGAGTGCAGCGTGAGCCAGGGATGGCAGCACAGGGCTCTGTGGTCCAGTTGGGCCATGTGAGAAGCAAACTCTATGCTGGAGAAGCTTGGAGCAAAAAGTACAGGTTTGCATGCCTAGGCCCAGCCACTGGGTTGGAGGATGGAATTGCAGGCTAGAAGCCATGGCTATAGCTAGACAGCCAGAGGGAATAAAAGAGCTTGTGCTAGTTTGAATAGGAATGCGCCCCCCCCACTCATGTGTGTGTGTGTGTGTGTGTGTGTGTGTGTGTGTGTGTGTGTGTGTATGTATGCTTGGCCCTAGGGATTGGCACTATTAGGTGTGGCCTTGTTGGAGTAAGTGTGTCACTGTGGAGGTGGGCTTTGAGGTCTTACAAGCACAAGTCTGGCCAATGTGCTTCAGTCTCCTTCTGCTGCCTGCGGGTCAAGATGTGGAACTCTCGGCTCCTTCTCCAGCACCACGTCTGCCTGCGTGCCGCCATGTTTCCTGCCATGATGATAATGGACTCTAAGTCTGAACTGTAAGCCAGCCCTAATTAAATGCTTTCCTTCTAAGAGTTGATGTGGTCATGGTGTCTCTTCACAGCAACAAAGACACAAAGCCCAAACCCCAAGCTCTCTCCTCTTCTCCTCCACCTTGCCAGAACCTTCCTTGGAGGACATGGGGCCAAGGAGTGGTGTGATACAGGCCCCAGAGGTCAACCTTCAGGTATGGAGCAGATCATAAGAGGGTAGAAATAGATGAGGGAACAGAGAAGGCACTGGGAGCCCATTTCCCAGTCTCCCCATTTCTGTGAGGGTAGAACCTGTCATGCATTCAGAACTAGGGGTGGGGGTGAGCTCCCACAGGGCTGGCACAGAGCTAGGTATCCCCGACCCTGATTTTATTTCGTTAACTATCTCATCACAAACAAGAAAGCAGGACTAATAACAACCCCTACCTCAAATGGGTACAAAGTGGGGTCAGGCAGGAGCAGTGGGCACCATCATGGCAGGGTACATTACTGCAGAGTTGGAACAGGAATCCAGGAATCCAGGCCTCAGCCCAAAGGCACGTTGCCCAGGTCATCACGCCAGCAGGACTGGCTGTAATTCTATTTGGGGCTCTGCCCTGGCCACATACTGGAGGAGGCAGAAGGTTCAAAAAGACCAGACTAACTCACATGATTCATCAGAACATCCTGAGTTAGGGCAGCAAGCAGACCAGACAACCTGGAAGAGTGAATTCCTGCCTCCAATACACACTGGGTTCTTGCTTTGCTGGGAGCATTTCCCTTCACAGGTGGGGGCAGTCCCCAGAAGCCCCATAAGAACTGAAATGAAGAACTGGAAACAACCCATGGGAGATGGGCCATCCACCCCTCGTTTCCCTGAGTCTTCCTCTCCATATGACCTCCGTCCTGTCTTAGGGTAGACTTGGCTCTTGGGCCTGAGCTGAAATCACCACAGAGCTCTAGAACAGCCTGCTGCATGAACCACATGAAAATAAAGTACACAGTGGCCCAGGCAACCGTAGGCCTAGTGAGTCAGCATTACTACACGACAAGCCCATGGCTTGCTCTATCCCCTTACCCTTCAGCCCAAGTCAGTCTCCAAGCTCTACAGCCCCTCAGAACCGATTAGCCTCAGTCCAGCCATGGGCAGCAGACCCAGCACCCCACAGGCTGCTGGCCAGGCCAAACCTTTGAACTCAGAGCATGAGGCTGCCGCCTTTTTGTAGAAGAATCCAGAAGCCTAGCAATGTGGTCCTAAGATGGTCATGTTTACTCTTTCTCTTCTGAGTCAGGCCACAGGATGATTCCTGAACTCATTCCTCGTGGGTTCAAGCCACATTGCCCTTCTAAGCAGTCAAGGCCAAGGCTTGCGATGCCTGGGCTTGGCCTGCTACGGGCATTGAGTACTGACTTGAGCTGGTTTCTCTGAGACCCATGAATGATTCCTGGACTCCAAATAAGATGGAGAATAACCAAGAAAAGAAAGACATCCCAGCGATGTTGTGCCACTGGCATCTGGTTCATTTCTGGGTGAGGCATTCAGATTCCTGATTGGTCCCAAAGGACCTGTTAGGCTACCAAGGCAAATCTGGCCTTATACACAGCTTTGCATAATGGGAAACTTGCCAAAGTGACCATTAGCCCTTGCTAATGGTCAGAGAGGCATCTCAGACTCCCAAACAGTGGAACTCTGAGCTTCGTGTGCCCTTTTAATTGTAGGCCCCCAGGGAAATCTCCTTTGGGGACCTGGGCAAATGTCACCTGTGTCATGCCACAGGCATGCTAGGAAAGAAGGGGACAGTATTTAGAATTCAGGTGCAATTCGTGTGAACCACATGGCTATATCTAGCCTTTGGTTATGTACCTTTTGAAACTCAGTTTTAAAATAGCTTCAAACTGGCAGAAAAAAATATTCAAGGATTTTCCAGAGAGCCCCCAGTCTACTCTGTATTTGCCTGTTCTCTCTCTCCTTTCTTTGTCCTTCTTCTCCTTTCCTCATTCTTTCTTTTTTTTCTTGGTGGGGGCTATCTCAAGAACTGAGGATGAAGTTCAGCCACTGACCTTGCCGCCTCCACCTTCTGAGTGCTGACATTACAAGCTTGTGCCATCATAATGATTTTAGGTGGAGCTAAGGATCTAACCCAAGGATTGGAGCTGGCTAGGCAAGTATTCTACCAACTAAGCTGCATTCCCAGCCTATTTTTCTTTAACTGCTTGGAATAGGTTGCTGACTTCATGGCCCTGTATGCCTTCATACATTGAAACACACTGATATGTGTTTTCAAAGAACAGAGGTATTCTGTTAAATATTTATGGCACAACTATCAAACTTAGGATGCTTAATATCAATAGACTGTTTTATCAAGTCTACTACCCATGGCCCCATTTTTGTCATTTTCTCAGGGTTCATAGTGGTATCCTTTTCTTCTTCAGCACAGGATCTAGTCCAAGGTTACACTTGCCTATCACTGTAGACACCAGGCTAGTGTCAGCACAAAATCCAGCCCAAGGCTACACTTGCCTGTTACTGCATAGATCAAGCTAGCCTCAGCAGAGGATCTAGGCCAAGGCTGCTCCTGCATATCACTGTGTAGACCACGCTAGCCTCAAGCTTGCTTGCTGGGATGATACATGTGTGCCACCTAACTTGGCTGTCGCCATGTCTTTAAGTTTCTCTAGTACTTTCATGAAAATGTTCGTGAGTCAGTTTGAATTTGCCTGATGTTTTCTTGTGAATAAATTCAGTTTACTCAAAACTGGTGTTCCTCAGGAGCTCACATCAGGAGGCACAGACGCCTGCTTGTACCTTACTTAGTGGCGTTAATCTTTAAGCTTTAGTTATCTTTCACATACCATAAAACTGATCTGTTTAATAATTCAGCAGCTTTTAGTATACCCACAGGGTTGGGCAACCATCACCACTCTCATTTTTGGAACAATGGGGACGTTGCTTCACCCCCATGCTCATTAGTGGTCACTCCCCTTTTCCCACGAGCCCAGCACCATTCCCTACCATCTGTTTCCCAGGCTTTATTAAGGTTGATCAGCTCAGGGTTGGAAAGATAGCTCAGTGGTTAAGAACACTGAAGACTCTTCTAAAAGACTCAGGTGTTCTTCCCAGCACCCGTGTGACAGCTCACAATATCTGCAGCTTTATTTCAGGGAAGCCAGAGTCCTCCCTGGCCTCTGCAGGCACCAGGCACTCCCATGGAACACAGATACGCATGCAGGTCAAGTACTCAGACACGTGTTGTAGTAGTAGCAATTTTAAAGAAGATCGATCGACTCCTCCGCTTCCTGAATGTTTATCAGTGGTTAGAAATACAGCTTCAAAGGACAGGGTTGAAGATGGGTAGTGGCCTTCCGGTGAGTCCCCCGCAGAGCCTTAGCTCTGCGTTCTTCTTTTGATAGTCCAATGTCCCACCCCAATCCCTCTCATCCTCACCCTGCTCAGCCTTGAGGCTGCAAACCTACACTCTCTTGAACAAAGGCATACTAGGTTCAAAGATCAAGGACCCTGTTTTCATCAGCTTTCCACTACTATAACCAAATATCTGAGAAAATGAACTTAAAGGAGAGGAAGGTTATTTTGGCTCGTGCTTTCAGAGGCTCGTGCCCCTGGTTGTTTGGCTCTGCCTGTTGCTCTTAGGTCTGTGGCAGGGGAGGCAGCACACAGGGGTGGGAGCCTGAGGGGGAAAGGCTACTCACCTCTTGGCAGCCAGGAAGCAAAGAGGCAGGAAGTGGTTGGGATCACAGCATCGCCTTCAAGGGTTTGTATTAACTTCCTTCAGCTAAGTCTTACATCTTAAAGATTCCACCACCTCCTAAAAATATCACACGTTGGGGACCAAGCCTCTGACCTTTGAGGAACACTTATTCCAAACGATAGCAGGCCTCCTCCACCCACCATACAGTCAAAATGTATATGTATCTCAAACACCCATGGCAGCAGAAAGCGCCACAGGAGGTAGGGTTAGTAGAGCTCATTCCCACACTCAAGGACACGACTTCACAGGAGAGGATTAACCTGGTCACAAAAGTACCAGAGTTTAGACAGCGAACAGCTTGCTCTAGTGGGTTGACGAAGGAGAAGCTGACCTCACTAGAGAGGTGAAGTCACCGTCCAGAGGAAGCTGTTTGAGATGGGATTTGGAGCTGTGCAATGGCCAGACAGTAAGGCAGAGGCAGAAAACCGATGGGGCTCATTAGGCCTTTGAGATCCAACATGGATCATGAACTTAGTTCAGTGAATAATGGGGAGCTACTGAGAATTTCAGAGTGGAAGACGCAGTGATCAGAGCAGAGACTTGGGCAGGTATGTGCTTCAACTGCAACACAGGATTTCTACTGCAACAGTAAGGTCACAGCACAGACACACCAACATGCTGAAATGCTGTTGGTTCTCCCTCCCACAGCTTGGCCTCGTGGTGTCACACACTCTGCGTCACGAGGCCATCCATCTGCCCGGGACCAAGGGCAGGGTCAGAGAGAGTAGTTCACCTGCCATGTTCGTGCCTTGTGTTCAACGTGCGCCAGTGGTACTGTGTCCTTCTGCCCCTGTTGAGAAGGGTCCCAAGTAGGAAAATGCTCCTTTTAAAAAGAAACCACTCCAGCAGACTTCCAGACAGTGGCCCTTAGCCTCTAAGGTGTGGTGCTAATGGAGCTTCCCTCTCCAAGATGGGGACTCATGTCCATGCCTGTCTCTGAGACAGCAAGACACAGGGCCCTTACCATTGCAAGCGCATCTGGATGGAGAACATCTTGGCACACAAAGCTTCCAAACTTTTCAACAAGAGACTTGTGTGGCATCGTGTAGTAACGTACGTAAGAATTTGGGTTGATACACTAAATATAGCAACTACGACTGTGTATAGTGAATGGAGCTATGGAGACATGATAGGAGGGTGCTAGCAACTTGGGTTTAGGCATCCTCTGTTGGTCCAATGGCTGTGTAGCTATCCACTGTGCTTATACGCATACATTCCCTCAATTTAACATATATTTAGTGACCCTCCTGGGCAACCCAAGCAGGAAGGCCAGGAGGCCCAGGTGATGGATGGTGAGAGGGGGATGAGAACTGGGGAGAGAGGAAGGCCCCTTTCTCATCTATAAATGGAAGAGGTTGGGAGGCCTTCTAGTTCCAATTGTCCCAGAAAAGTTGGACTGGGCTTGGACTGTGGAAGTTTCAGGAATGTTCTCCACTCAAACCAAACTCATCTTTGCTTCAAGATCAAACTTCTTAGTCAAGAAAACCAATAGAGTACTCAGCTCAAGAGAGGACTCTGGCCATGGCCCCCATTCATTCATGTTTGAGGACCACCCTGGTCTTGTGTCTTCTTAGCCTTTTCAAGAAAAGCTGCTTCTTTTGATATTTCATAAGACAAATGTATAATAATCCTATGTTCAGTCTCGAATTAGGAAAATATTCTCTCCATCCTACTTGAAGAAAAGCCTTCTATCCAGGCCAGTGACACCAGCATTCAGCTCTCATCGGGATGCTCCCATGCCAAAGATACACCAAACCACAACTGATAGATAGCTTCAAGATACCAAACTGGACTTAGAAGGCTGGGGGTTTTAGGCACAAAGGGGAAATTTCCAATTTCCATAGCAAAATGACTATAGGCGAAGCCTCAAAGGTAGGGGTGTGTGAGTGCGTGTGTGTGTGTGTGTGTGTGTGTGTGTGTGTATACATATGTACACCCCCCCGCCCCCCGATTCACCACTTTACTGTTTTCATGGCCTCTTCACAAATTGCAAAGTCAGCCTCGGGACACACTCCCTGGATATGGGAGTGTCACACAGATGCCTTCGTCTTGGTGTGTTGAGCTAAAACTTGGAGACCATAGGCTCTTCCTGACATGTTGGTGTGGGCAGTCTGGTCAGGTACCGCTATACTTTGCATCTTGCTCTAAAAGTCCAAGTGTTGAAAGTGTGGCCCTCACCATGACACCATTATAGGCACTGTGAACCTTTAGCCTATTGAGAGGCTCTGACCTCACTGGGGGCATGCCCTTGAGGGGACAGGGAGACTCTATTCCCCCCCCCTCGTAGTTTTTCTCTCCAGGTGAGAACTTGGCTCTACCACATTTTCCTGCCGTGATGTGCTGTTTCGTGTCAGTCCCAAAGCACGCACTGACAGCTCCAAAACAGCCAGCCAAAATAAACCTTTTATCTTTGTAAACTGAACATCTCAGGCACACTGTTACCATGGCGGAAAGCTGACTAGTGTGAGTGCCCAGAAGGGATGCCCAGGTCTTGGCTCTGTAAGACTCATGAGAAGAAAAGGCTGAGCAGGTACAATTGCCAGTTACACACTCTGTCTAGTTCTGGCGTCAGTCTGAGAAAGACCCCTTCAATGACCTTGGGAACAAAGGTGATGCTTCCTCATTAAATCAATAATGGTATTTCTAACCATTGAGTCTATCTCTCTCTTCCTTTCTTTGTTTTTGGTTAACAAAGCATAATGATCTTGTGCAGAGGCCAGCTCAGAGAGGCTAAGAGAGCTGCACAGGTCCCTGTCACCCAGGGACCACAGGAAGGATCATACTCAGGTCTGAAGCCTTCTGGGTCTCATCATGTCCATGATGCTTTGCGGCAACATGAATCTGACAGAAAACAGGAAACACAGTGTCCAGCACCTTCCCTGACATTCTACTGAACTTGTTGCATCTTTCCCTTTCCTTCCATTTCTCTTTCCTCCTTTCCTCCTTTTGTTTGTTTTTTTTTTCTTTTCTTTGCTTACTTGAAATGGGGGTCTCACTATGCAGCCCAGACTGACCTCAAACTCATGATCCTCCTGTCTCTGTGTCCCACATACTGGGATCGCAAGCACTGGCGACCACA
Organism: Psammomys obesus; assembly: GCF_907164565.1. NCBI lineage: Eukaryota > Metazoa > Chordata > Mammalia > Rodentia > Muridae > Psammomys > Psammomys obesus. The sequence goes on from NW_026585587.1 coordinate 5,672,208, forward strand.
CCAGGCTCTCTGTTGCTCATTTTCCACGTCTCCAGGATTCCCAGGAAAAGCATCGTATCAGTAGGTTGCAGCCCCTCAGTGCGCACAGCCCTCATTGTGTATCTCTTGTCCTTTCTTCTTGGGGAGGCCATTAGCTTCTGGGTGCTGGGACCCATCTACTGTGTCTTTGGATTCTAGCTCCAAAGAGCAGAGCTGTCACACAGTAGGTACACGGCACAGGTCTGCTAAGGCGGTCACAGATCAGCTCCTTTGCGTGGCGGGTTGCCTACTCGTCACTGAAATGCCCCCAGCGCGGTATCTACCCTTGGCTGCAGTTAGTTTCCAAGTCAGAGCTCGGAAGAAACGCGAGCGCAGCTTGCACAGCCACGTGACATTCTGCAGGTGTAAAACACACGCTGGATTTTGTCAGGTTTTGAAAACTTTTGCACACTAAAAGAAACACCAAAGTCTCACTGATAATTTAGTGTTGGTTATGTATTGAAATAATAATGTCCGTGTGTGTGTGTGTGTGTGTGTGTGTGTGTGTGTGTGTATACATACATATATGTGTGTGTGTACTTATGCATATATCTACACACACATCTAAAGTGAAATATAATGTTGCGATTAGTTTTCACCAGTTTTTAAACCTTTCATAATTTAGGTACCAGAAATCGTTGAAGTCCTATAAAATACTTATATGACCCGTATAATGTTCCGCTGAAAAATTCTGACCTAGGGTTGTATAAGTCATAACAAGACTTAAAATTTTGCTGACTACTTTGGGAGCTATTTGAGGGGGTTTTGTTTGGCTTAGTTGTTTGTTTGTTTTGATAGTTGGAAAACAAAAGTGAAGTGACCTAACTTAGTCATGTTTTAAAACGATTGATCTACCTGATACATTAAGAACAGACTGTAAGAGACACCAAGTGACATACAGTGAAGGCAAAAAGGCCATCTGAGAAGCCATCACAATGCTGGAGAGGTGGCTCGGTGGTTAAGAGCACTGGCTGCCCTTCCAGAGGACCCAGGTTTGATTCCCTGCATCCACTTAGTGGCTCAAAAACATCTGTAATTCCAATCATGGGGTTCCAACCCCCTCTTCTGGCTTCTGCAAGCACTGCATGCACGGTACACAGACATACATGCAGGCCAAACACCCACACACATAAAATGAAGGAAAAAATTTTGAAGCCTACCTGGGCTACAGAGTGAGACCCTATCGCAAAATCCAACAGGTCAAAGAGATGATGGTTCAGTGGGAGAACACACACACACACACACACACACACACACACACACACACAAAGCATTACATAATTTGGAGAAAAATAGAAGTTTAGGCTACAGAGCGATGAGGAGTTGTCAGGTATTGGACAGAGTCTGAAAGCAGGAACAGGGGTTCTTCCCAGGTATGGTGTGTGAGTGATGATAAGTCAAGGGTGAGTCCTGGCTTCCAGCCTGAGACTTTCACTAGGACCGAGTAAAGTAAAAGAAAAGCAAGTCTGTGGGAAGAGCAGGCGTTTGCTGCTGGAAAAGCCAAGTCAGGAGGCCTTGTGGTTTGGGAGGGAGGTGCTGTGCTGGATAGGAGAGTCTAGAGTTTGAGACCGGGTCTGATCTAGGGATCTGAGCTTGGGAGTCATCATCCTGAAGCTGTGATTTAAACCCGAGGCAGCAAGTGTAGGCAGAAGAAGAAGAAGATCAAAGTCAAGATCAAGGCCCTGGGGAACTCCCACGTCTAGAGGCTGCAGAAAGGAGCAAAGGAAATGAAGGAACCACCGGGGGTAAGGATAATGAAGCCAGATGAAGAAAGCATTTCAAGGAGAAGGGAACAAGCAGAGTCCAATGCCAACCGGTCCGGGAAGGAGAGGCAGAGGACTGGCCCCTGGATCTAGCAACCTGGAGGTGTGAAAATGGTGACAATGCTAGGTGGGTGACAGAGGCAAAAACGTTAGGAAAGAGAAAACGCAGTGGAGACCACGATTCCACACAAGCACAGTTTCAGAGAGTTTTGCTATAAAAGAGTACAGAACTATAAAGTGGTCCCAGGCAGACACATCATCAAGATACTGTCTTTGAAAGATGAGACACAATTTCTGCGTGTATATACGCTGCTGGGATGAACCAGAAGACAGAAAAAAAATGATGATGCAAATTCTGCGTTTTCCTAATCTCCAAAGAGCATGTGTACAGTGCTATTTCCTGTTTTCTCACTTTCAGATGTCATTTATTGACTTTCTGCTATGAAACATCAAAATCAGCTCGGTATATTGTCTTAGTCAGGGTTTCTATTACTGCAATGAAACACCATGACTGAAAAAGCAAATTGAGGAGGAAAGGGTTTATTCATCTAATACTTCCAGATCATAGTCCATCACCAGAGGAAGCCAGGACAGGGACTCAAGCAGTGCAGGAAGCTGGAGGCAGGAGCTGCTGAAGAGGCCATGGAGGGGTGCTGCTTACTGGCTTGCTCCTCATGGCTTTCTCAGCCTGCTTTCTGATAGAACCCAGGGGCTCCAGCCCAGGGACAGCACCACCCACCATGGACTAGGCCCTCCCCCACTGATCAATAATTGAGAAAATATCTTATAGCTGGCTCTCACGGAGGCATTTTCTCTGATGACTCTAGCTTGTGTCAAGTCGACGCACAAAACCAGCCAGTACATACTGACCCTCATCTCCCTTTCCTCGTGTTCCGACTTCATCCCACCATGGCACCATTGCTTTCTTGTCCCAACATGCTACTAAGGCAGTTTATCTATGGTCACCCTGGTACCTCTATTCACCTATCAACTATAAGAGCATCTCTTCACACACACCCCCACCTCATGGGATCAGGGTTCTAATCCCTACCTGCGAGTCAGCTTTGGTGCATGTCTCAGGACAATCACAGTGAAAACTAACAACAAAATCTCAGCCATCCCAACTTAGGTCTCCCATGACGTGTCATGCCCTGCTTCCGATGTGCTAGGATTCAGGCTCTGTTACTGAGAGAGCACAGAACCTCACCGCACGTCTTACAGGATCTGTTCACTTCCGCTCACACACAGTTGGACAGAGCAAACCACGTGCTGGATGTCAGTGGGCAGAGGAAGAAGCCGCCAGGTAAAAGTGAGGAACCTTCTCTCGGGAAGGACGAAGAATTGAGAACAATGATTTAGTCACACAGACCTCTCCTCCTCCTGTGTTGTCCGGCTTCTCTGGGCTGCTTTTCACTTTGTAAAGGGGGCAAGTCTTATACACATTTCCTCTCGTGTATAAGTGTATCTAGTTCAAGTGCTCTACAGTTTTGGTTGAGTTTACAAAGTGAGAGCCACAAGGCAGCATTTACATCATTATAACTAAGCAAATGCCCCCACTCTAGATCCAAAGAGCCCATATTCTGTACCAAGGACACAAAACACACAGGCTTAGCAGATCCGTTCTCACGTTCTATTACTTGTATCACTCACAATTGGACCGCACTTTAGATGGCCTCATATTTGAACTATGGCACTCATGAAACTGTGTTTGGTTTGTTCTCATGGAGTTTCTGACTGCCTTTTTTTTTTCTTGTTGATAGAAGAAACATGTTTTATATGACACATCCCTGGAACTGACATCAAAATGGTTTCCCAGCCATTGTTTGAAATCTTTTCCTTCTTTCTGAAGTCACATGACTTCTGAACTAACTGGGCAGATGTTTTCACACTTGGATCTTAATGTTTCCACATAGCCTTTTATTTACTACAGTTACCATGGGCCTTTTCTTTTTTCTTTTTCTCTTCCTTCCTTCCTCTTTTTTAAAATTTATTTATTTTTTCATAAATTACAGTTTATTCACTTTGTATCCCAGCTGTAGCCCCCTCCCTCAGCCCCTCCCAATCCCACTCTCCCTCCTTCATCTCCTCCCATGCCCCTCTCCAAGTCCACTGATAGGGGAGCTGCCATGGGCTACATCTGTGTAGAGGTTCTAGGTTATCTCCATTCATGGTCCTTGGTTGGAGTATCAGTCTCAGAAAAGACCCCTAAGCCCAGATTTCTTAGTTCTGTTGCTCTCCTTGTGGAGCTCCTGTCCCCTCCAGGTCTTTCTATCTCTCCCTTCTTTCATAAGATTCCCTGCTTTATTTGTAATAGCCAGAATCTGGAAACAACCCAGATGTCCCTCAACTGAGGAATGGATACAGAAATCATGGTACATTTACACAATGGAAAACTACTCATCAATTAAAAAGAAGGAAAATCATAAAATTTGCAGGCAAATGGTGGGAACTTGAAAAGATCATCCTGAGTGAGGTATCCCAGAAGAAGAAAGACACACATGGTTTATACTTACTTATAAGTGGATATTAGACATCTAATATAGGATAAACATAGTACAATCTGTACACCTAAAGAAGCTAAGCAAGAATGAAGACCCTGGATAAGATGGCTAGTCCTCACTCAGAAAGGCAAACAGAATGGACATTGGAAGAGGGAGAAAACAGGGACTAGTACAGGAGCCTACCACAAAGGGTCTCTGAAAGACTGCCCAGCAGAGTATCAAAGCAGATGCTGAGACTCATAGCCAAACTTTGGGCAGAGTTCAGGGAATCTTCCTTCTTCTTTTTATATAGAGTCTTATTTTCTAGTGTGATTTAGGCTTAAATTTGGAATTCCCCTGCACCAGCCTCCTGAGTTCGGGGATCCCAGGTATAAGCCACTACACTAAGCCACTAATTACCTCAGTTTCTCTTGTTTACATTATCTTTTCCCATTAAAATCTTTGACTTTTTTGTGTGTTTTCCTGTAATAGTTTCTACTGTGTGGAATGTCCTGGTTTCATGTCACCTTCAGAGACCCCTTTAAAGGGGCCCTCTGTCCTCTCCTACTCTAATGAAGACTGGCTGTCTTCCCGGCTGCTGAATAATTTCATCTCTTGGTTGCTTTTCCTGACTGGCCTAAGTAGTGCTTTGAACCAGCTGGATGGGGTTCTTTTTCCTGCCCTGGCCACTGGCAGTTTTTATCCTCACCCTTCCCAACCCCCAGTATTTAGCAGCCCACAGCCACAGGTAGCATCTTTCTACTAGAATTCTCATGCAGGCCTCCAGTACCAGGATCATCTGCCCTGCAGGTTTTGCATCCCTTGTATGGGCTTAGGGATTTGGGATTCATCACTTGGCAGTGTTATAGTTTTGCTGTTGTTGTTTTAGACCTAGGAAGTTGGATTATTTAACCCTTAACACCAGCCAGTTTTAGAGCTCCCAACTCAGGGCCCAGGATCCTTGGCCCCAACGACTTTTAGAATTCAAGCCAGGTGGTGACTGCAAATGCCTTTAATCTCAGCACTTAGGAGGCAGAGGCAGGCAAATCTATGAGTTAGTTCTAGGCCAGCCTGCTCCACAGACTGAGTTCCAGGAGAGCCAAGCTACACAAAGAACCCCTGTCTCAAAAAACTAAAAACAAGAGAAAGACTTTACAGCTCTCTGAATCTCTTAGGCAGCCAGGCTGCAATTGCTCTTCTCTGCCTCTTGTAGTCTTTTATCCTTCCTTAGTCTCAGCTCACTGCCTTCCCTTGCCATCTTTCTGCCTTGGCTGCCTTCTTCTGGTGCCCTAGCCAGATGCTCTCAAATTGTTCAGCTGCTTCTTCACTGCCAAGCAGCCAGCTTCCTTTTCGTTAAAACCAATTGTGATCTTAAGAAACTTTTAGCAGTACTTAACGCTAGCCCAGTGCCCAAGAGAGAGGTGGGTCCCCCTCCTCTGTCTCAGTAGGACCCATTATTTTCTGGAGCTCATATGATCTTTCATGTACTCCCTTACTCTGCTGAAGAAGCATCTTCAAGTAACTCCCTTAAGAGATCTGAATAGGAGATAAACTCCCCCTCATTCTTGAAACCTCGGGCCTATTTTCCTTATGTGTTATATAAAAGGGCTGGACCAGGTGGTCTCCGATGCCTCCTCCAGGAGTATAATGCTGTCAGTGCGTGTTCATTTATAGCACCTGAGTTCAAGGAGAAAGGTTTAAACAGTTGCTGCTCTCCAAGAACTTGCGATTTTTTTAGATGAATACATATAAATTCTCAAACCAGTAACAGAAAGGCATCAGTACAAAAGACACAGCAAGGTGGGGGCTGACTGGTCACCAATTTGAGCCTCGGACTAAAGGAAAGAGCTATGAGCTGCACCTTCCTGGGGCATTCCTGTGGAAGCCAGGCCTCCGTAGTGTCAGAGTATAAGCAGTGAGCTACAGGAGGGGTGAATGTTTATGCCACAGTCAGTAGATTAACGGCCAATATCAGGACTGATGGAGCAGTCAGTGGTCAGTAGACAAGGCCTCCTCGCCACCTGCTCTGTCTCTCTGACCCACCAACATTTAGATCTCATCAAATCACAGCAGCTCGTAATTTTTAAATATGGAAGCACAATGATGACTTGTTTGTCATCAACTGACAAGTTTCCAGACCATTTCAGGGCACAATACAGTAACTTTCATTACATCTAGTAATGTGTGTGTGTGTGTGTGTGTGTGTGTGTGTGTATGATTTTCATATATGTACGTATATACCTATACAGAGACTTCCTTCTTGAAACATGAAGGACCTGGAAATCACGTTTATTAACAGGTTATCTGAATTAGAATGAAGATGATGTCCCTCCTCACCACCACATCACCATTTAACAAAAAGGTTTTTCAGCCTGGACATGCAGCTCAGTGGTAGAGCACTTGTTTAGCATGGACTCGGGACCTGGATACCACAAAAAAAAAAAAAATCCCCAACACCACAAAAAAAAAAAAAAAAAAAAAATCAATGAAAGTTTTCACTGAGACAATGGGAAATGATTATAATCTTTCCTTCCCAGGGCAAATCTTATTCTCCACGGAACACCAACATGGATGGAGAGAGGTCTGGAGGTAGTTTAGGACTGTGGCCTCTGCAAGGCAAGTCCCACAGACTGATGGGCTTGAGATACCAGTAACACGGGGTGGTAGGTAGTTTTCATTCAGCCAATGCTGGCTGCCCTCTTTGTTGCAAAAGAAGGACATAACTTGTAAGAAAGGAAACTTCCAGAAGCAAGATGGCATCTTTGTGTCAGTCTGAGCAGTTTCTAAAGAGTGGGTGCTGTAGGGAGGGGCGTGTGGGCCATGGATGAATTTTCCAACTGCCTCTCGGGAAAGCAGCCTATGACATCCCTACCCTACCCCGGGGAGAATTAACTACTGCTAAAACTCTCTGTCCCTGCTGGCCTCCTCAAGGTTTGTGCTCATTCTCCAGCACAGGCATTGGTCTTGGCTGCTTGATTCATCCTTGCCTCCCCAGTGCCTAGCATATGCTGGTGCCTGTGCTGGCTCAGTGGATACATAGATGGATTAGAAGATGCTGCATTTCATGAAAGAGCAGAAGAAAAAGTCTGAGTAGTCAGTTGTCTCTGGAGCCTTGAGCAAGCCAGGAGGATTAGCAGCTGTAGACCTGAGCCAAGAGGAGGACTTCCAGGAGCTGAGGCCATCCAAAGTACTCCCCGGCCAGGGCAGTGGAGATAGCAGATAGCAGGGGGCGGGGTGGGGGGACGCTTTCAAGGTCTGGAGTCTGTTGAGGACACCACTGCAGGTACAGAGGGAAGCAGAAAGATGAGGAGCACTCAGAAGCAGAGCTGCCACTGTGCCAGGTACCCCACCCAGAAATGAGGCAAAGCATTGTGGATAAAGCAGTGTGGCAGAGGACAAGCAGGAATAAGCCCAGCACATGGAAGTCTAAGGCAGATTGCTTCGAGTTTGTGGCCAACCTGGATTGCCTAGCTAGTACCAGGACAGCCAAGAATACATGCAAAGACCTTATCTGAAAAAGAAAAAAGAAGTATGGAAGAGAGAGCGCATGCTCAGGACACACCACACGGACCCATTTCTAGCATGTTTTCTGTGGTTAGCCTGGGGCTTTGACCTCTCACATCTCATCCACCCAGTCTCCTAGAGGACCAGCCATCTCAGACTTACAGATGAGAAGCCCTACCTACCAAGGGCCCAAGAAATCCCATTACTTGTGGATAGGTGCCAAGGCCTGCACACCCAGAAAACTATGTAATAGCAACTGAGGTAAGAATGGGGGGAAAAAAAAAAGCCTGTGTTAACTTGCTGAAAATGCACATTTCCACATCTCACATTTCCATAGTCCTTGTGTAGTTTATTTCTTTTTATCCAAGTTTCTTAGAAAGGTGTGTGTGTGTAAGTAAAAACCCCACAGGAGTCTGACCTACAGATGGAACTGTGAAGGGGAGAAAGCCAGATCCCTGGGGTGAGGTTTTACAGGTGAGTGGAATGGATGCCATCATAGCAGCAGGACTTAGGGGAGAAAGCTGTCTCGTGCCCTGCACGGAGAGGGACTTGCACTGGCCAGCCATGAGTGTGTGGGCCCTGCTGCCTCCTCAGGCTGGCTTCCCACAGCTCTGCTCCTCTCCTGCAGTGCCTCAGTGCAGCCCTGCCCACCTGATTCCACAGCATTTGTTTCTCAGAAGCCTATGTTAGGATGTTGCTTTAGGAAAAAATTCTATCAACACGCACCTTGCCTTATCCTCAGGGAGACGGGCAGGTAGGTGGTCTGGCTTTACTCCAGCAGGCGGACGTTTTGGGCACATGGAAATTAACACCAGCTCGCCTCAGGGCAGCAGCTAACATTTGAAGTTGGCCTGATGACTTGAAACGTGGGGGCAGGCCGCTAAAGGGGGAAGCCCAGTTGAAGTTTCTGACTTTCTGCTCAGCCTGGAACTCCTGGCCAGGGCAACCCTCAGGGACTTGGGAGTCCAGGCAAAACCAACAGTTCCGGCTGAGTGGGCGTGGCCTTCAAAATCACCACGGAGGAAGTCCCCACTGAGCCCGACAGGAGCAAGGCCATGAGAAAGGCCAGAGGGAGACAGAAGGCCACTTCTAGCTGACCTCTGCTTTTGGGAACTTTGAGCAGCTGGCAGGAGCAGGCTCTCTGGAGAACACACAGGATGCCTACTTCTCCAGCCCTGCAAGCTGCAGGGGAGGATGCCTTCTTGGTGTGCCGGGTCTACCTGTGAGTGATCAAGTTGGAGGTGGGGGAGGGGAGCACAGGCAGAGATTGGGGGCTGGAGAGAGGTCAGGAAAGCTCTCATTCTCTGCCTCTCTTCACCCTTAGGCACTATTTTGGGACAGCAATGCCACTAGGGTGTGTCCAGGGGTCTGGAGCCTTCAGGCTCATTGGGGCATACTCTGTTCTTACGGGTTATTTCTGGTCACATGCGGTCCAAATCCACAGGCGTGCAAAGTGAATAATACAATCACCACCACCCCTTCCTTCGTTGTACAGAAATGCGGGCACCGGGAAAAGAGACTCTGGCTACAGAGCTGTCAGCCCTACAGGCTCTGCCCCGCGGAAGCATGACGTCTCCTAAACTGTGTCTCCTAAAACTGTGTGGGCCCCCCTTCCCCCAGCACAACTGACTTCTCTGGCTCCCTGGAACCACTGCCACGAGTTCCTCCTGCTCTGCTTCCTCTCTTCCTGGAGTAATGGGATCCCAGAAAGATGCGCCCGATAGGGAAAAACAGCCAGGATTCCATTGGACGGTAGGCTAGCCTGGAGCCAGGGAGCCGTTGGCTGCCTGCTTGGGGCTCCAAGATTCTCTGTCAAGTTTGTAGCTCTTCTCTACCTGACCACCTCGCTTGCGGGTCGGAGACCCTAAAGCGATACTTCTCCTCCAGGACGCCCACTCCACGGGCTTCAGCTACCTGCCAGATACCAACCGTGGGATCACAGCCTGAGGCTGGTGGGCACACCCACAGCTCCCAGCCAGTGTCCAGTCCCTCCCCTGCCCCCACTCTCCATCAGGCAGCCCAGGTCACAGGGGCCTCAGGGGGTCAAAGGAGTCACAAGGGTCGTCGCTCCCCTCACCCACCCACCCCTCGCCCCCCCCCCCCCCCCCCCCCCCCGCCCCGCACTTCTTACCCAATCCCGGCACGAAAGTGTTGAGGAAGAGACAGATGACAGCCACCGGGAAGGGCATGTAGGGGATGGCGGCCCGCAGGGGTCCCTTCTTCTCTCGAACCTGCACGACCACCCCAGTGGACGGCCCCCTGGGATCTACTGCTGTCGCCGCTGCCGCCCCCGCCGCCGTCTCAGCGTCTTTGTGCAAAGGCTCCATGGCTGGACGCACTCTCCAGGAACCCGGCGGCCGCCCAGAGCACGACGGCAGGCGACGGCCGGCTGCGAGCTCCGGGCCGCGGGCTCCGTGCCCTGCTCAGGAGGCCAGTGCGCTCCGGGAGCTGCAAGGCTGGCGGAGAAGCCCGCCCTCCCGCGCTCCACGCCCCCACCCCCGGGCGGAGGGCGGGAGGGGCAGCGTGACACTCCGTGACAGCGTTCTCTCGCCCCTCCCCTCCGGGCCCCTTCCCCGCCCCCTCCACACCTCTCCGCAACGACTTCGGCTCACCAGCGGTGGAGACCCGGGCTGGGGGAGAAAGTGCAGCGAGAGCGCAAGGAAGCTGGTGGTCCAGGTGCCTGGAGGGATGGACGCGCACGCTCGCCTCGCCTTCCCAGCGCAGGTGAACTGAGAACCTCATCCAAGGTCCCCGAGGGCTGGTCGCACACTAGGCTGATCCAGCTGGAAAAGGCTCAAGGTGGAATCTCTCTTGTGGAGTGTGCATTTAAGGCTAGGGAGACGGGGGCTACGGATGCGTGGAGCCCGAAACCTAGAAACACTCTGCGTTTCAAGTCACGGAGAAAAAGCAGCGTGTTTCAAGTCATAGATATTGATAGGACTGGAAACGTGAAATGTAGCTTACAGCTTTATAAACCCAGGCATGTCTGCGAGAGATGTTCCCTTCACGCGCCCACACACACACACACACACACACACACACTCAGAGAGGGAGGGGAGAGACTGTCTCACGTACAGGTTCACACACAGAGACGCGAAGAATGGAAAGGAATGCTCCGGCTTGAGAGAGCGGCTAGTGGGAGCCAGGCCCTGACACCCGTGCAACCGGCCATCTGGGCCACTTATGACTACCTGGTGGGTAAAATGCAGCGCGACCACAGCGCCCCCTGGTGTTGACAATGCATCAGTGGGAACAAGAGAAAGGTCTTGCGCAAGAGTCCAAGCCAGTTCAGACTTCTCATTATGATCGTCCATCGACCCCTTGAACAACCTCCCCTAGCTGGGCATGGTGCTTCAAGGTCTAAAATCCCAGCCCTTGAGAGGTGGAGGCAGTAGGCTCTCTTCCTATCGAGTTCAAGACCAGCCTGAGAAAGACCACACTTCCAAACAGATAACTATCTTCGAGTCTACTAGGTAAACAGCAGGATTGTAGTCATTGCAACGATAGTACCACAGAGCCAGTGGCAAAATGGCGGCTGGGATGTGCTGAAGGTGTCAAAGGTGCTGTGACTGGGGCCTTCCAATGCAGCCAGCTGTAGGGGAGCTGTCAGTCAAGGTGTCTCCCAGAAAGTGACACACATCAAGATTTAATGACTAAAGGAATCCACTTGCAGGTGTGTTTTTATGTTCTTCATTTTTCACAGCATCCTCTGTTGGGCAGCATCCTAAACTCTTAACCACATTCAATGCGTGCCTTAACTCTGCAAGGCGTTACCTATCACCCTGTTATGTAGGTGAATCAGTTAAAGCACAGAGAGAGAGCTTAAGTAACTGCAGTCATCCACGTGAATGCAGGTGATCCCAATCCAGAAACTAACCTCCATTCTATGAACAGTCCTTCACAGAAAACCTGGACCTGTTACGGGTTCCCTCTGTCATTATTAGTCCCGAGGAGAAGGAATCCAGAGAGCAAAATACATTTCCATTGCCTCAATTTCCTCTGGCTGTCTCTCTCCCACCCAGGCAGAGCCAGTGTGGGCGCCAATGCAGGGGAAGCCCAGGGAAGCAGAGAGAACCCAAACAGGCAGGAAGGCTGGGCCTGGGGCCGCTAAGGTGGGCAGGAAGCTGGCTAATGCTGAAGAGCAGAGGAACTGGGACTTCATTCTATCGTCTGGGAATCACTGACATTTTAAGTGGGCATAGGACATCATGAGGGTTCTATCTATTCCTACTGTGCAACAAGTGACCCTCAAACTGAGCAGCGTGACGTGGCCGTTCTTTGTTCTTTGTTTTTGTTATTACATTATCATACTCTACAGTGAGAGCATAACACGCGCAGTTTCTTTTTTCCCTCCACTGTGTCCAAGTCTGTAGCTGGGAAGCTCAAACGGCTGGAACTGCTGGGGCCACAACACTGAGTTCTAAAAACATTCTCAGGTCAGTGGCTTCAGGAGGAGAGCTCGCAAGCTGGACCCTCCGGGGTGGGTCCTTCGGGTCACCTCCATTGTCCGTATGACCCGGACTTTTACAGTAACATACGGTAGCCGGTTTCTAAAAGGGGACTTGCCCAGAGGAGTCCTCCTGAGAAGGGAGACCACAGAACCAAAAGAAGCATGGCGCCCTCTCCTGCAGAACTCACAGCATCTTCTGCCCTGTCAGGCACTCAGCCAGCCACCCACCCAGACAGAGCAGCCCACCTCTTAACGGAAGAGTGAGGGCCCAGGCTTTAAAACTGGCATTATGACTGTGTTGGCTGGGAAGACCTCTCAGCCAACAGCGAGAGGACGAGGCCACAAGGACCGAGGGTAGCCGAGAAGGACTGCCGTATAAGGACAGAGAATGGAGAGACTGTTCCCGGGTGGTAATTAGGCAGGATTGGCAGACAGAAAGGAGCTGGTGTGTTTGACAGGCACACTCCTCACTTTTTCTATTTGCTATGATCAAATGCCTGACCAAAAAAAAAAAAAAGCAACTTCAGGGAGGAAGGTCATATTTTTGACTTATAGTTTGAGGAAAAATAACCCCCAATCCATCGTCACAGAGGGAAGAAGGCATGGCGGGAGGATCATGAAGCAGCTTGTTGCCCTGTTTAGCCCCTGAGACTTGTGGAAAATGATTCCCCCAAAGCCTTTTCCTTAGGAGAACACAGTTCTACTTGCTCAGTTCTCTCGGCATGGCCCAGCCCTCTCTCCCCCTCTCCTTGCTCCCCACCACCCCATGACCTATTTTCCCCCTAGCTTTTAGCTTTTGCTCCTTTTCTATAACAAGCCAGCCTCAGCCAATTACTTGCTGGCCCACTTAGCTCCTAATAAATCTATTAAGCTGTAATCAATCCTCTGAGTATCCTTAAGACCAACTCTCCTGATTAAACCTGGTGATGATTAAGTCTGAGGGTCTCTGTAATTACCACCGAAAACCTGAACAATAAGTCAATTTGATCGGCGGTGACACGACACAATTCATCTAGTCAGGCCCTGACCATGTAACTGCCTGCCGCTCTTCTCCTCCTCTCCAAGAACCAGCAGCTCGGAAGAAGCCGTCTTTGAGGTGGGCAAGAAGCCTGCAGCACTCTAACCTCAACATTGGTGAGAATGTCTGTCGTCCAGATCTGCATCATCAGTTTCTCTCTATCCACTCCCAAGTCTCTTCCCTACCACATATACACAACCAGGGCAGGGCTTTCTGGGAGATGTCAGTCTCTGGACTGGTCTGGAAATCCCCTGTGATGTGGGGCCATTTCTGACAGTAACAGAAGGGGACTTCAGGCTTCAGTGACCTGACTGGGGGGGGGCACGATGGAGAGGGGTTGCTAGGAAGCACAGATGGTGAACAGACCCTGGAAACCCAAGATCAGCCCCTCACCAAAGCATCACGTAGAGATGGAACAAGGATGCTTTACGGAGACAGAGACACTGCCCATCACCTCCCTTTCATCTGAGCCTCCTAAAGATCAAGCCTAGCTTCTGCAGTTGCACCATCCGGAGCCCCAACCCCCCAACCCCAACTCCAACCCCAACCTGTGGCTGGCAGAGGCTGGCACACCCCAGGCAATCATCAGTGTGAACTTCATTTGCTCACTCACCCAGCTGCCAACCAATACAATGTCCTGACACCCCACAATTCACTAACGTCTTCTCAAAAGTAGGAATCCCAGAACTGAGGACTCTCTCCAAACTGAGACTAGCTGGGGGAAATGGAGGAGGGGTGGTGGAAGGGAGGATGGGAGCAGTAAGAAGTGATAACAAAGATAAGGAATTGCTTGCCTTGGACCTTGAAGGTCAACACACCACCGCAAGAGTTTTCTGGTCAGTTCTCTGTCACTGTAACCAAACACCTGAGATGCTAGTTGTAAGCAGGTCTGTTTTGGCCCACGGTTTCAGAGGGTCCAGTCCATGGTCCATTGGCCCTGACATTTTACCTCACGGTAGAAGCCTGTGGTGGGGCAGACTGGCTGAAGAGAACAGAGGGTGGAGTACCACAATCCTCTCTGAGGACATTCCCAGGAACCTAACAACTCCTACAAGGGTCTTCCTCTTAAAGGTTCCACTACCTCCCCAAAGTGCCACGCTAGGAACCAAGCCTTTGGCACACGGGCATTTAGGGAACACTCTGAATCCAGCAGACAGTGGATCCTGTGCAATCATACTCACCACCATGGCGTTTAACTAAGCCATATTTAACAGGAAATATCCTACAAAACAAAGAAAGGGAGAGCTGGGGCTATAGCTCAGCTGGCAGAGCGCTTGCCTAGCACACATAAAGCCTAAGATTTTACCCCAGAAACCCAGCACAGTAGCACATGCCCATAATGCCAGTGCTTGGGAGGGTGAGGGAGGAGGCTCAGGAGTACAAGATTGTCTTCTCCGATGTCGAGAGTTCGAGGCCTGCCCGGGAGACCTGAGGCCCTACCTGAAAAAATGAAGACAAGAAAGGGACAGCAAAGCCAACTGAGACAGCAGGTGCTGGGCTCTTCCACACCCACAAGCCACCACTGATGGGTGTCTTTTTCGTGAGCCACCTTCAAGTCTGTCCCTGAACCCCCGTCCCCCAGAGGCCTGGCTCCTGAGCCCCTGACCAGCAGCTTGAGCCACCCAGCTCAGCATCGCATTGCTTCTGCTTCTCGAGGCAGAATGCTGGCCCCAGCTACTTTGGCACGGGTTGCGTGGCCCCCTGTTTCCTGTGATGACACATGGGGACACGGAGCTCTGTTATTCTGGCAAGCACCAAAGACTGGTCCTTCTAGCATCTAGTTCCTGGCGTAGGTTGATTTGTTTCCCTCTTAACCACCTGGCACCGATGTCAGTCAGAACCTCTGAGGCTCGGCAAGTGGGGGAGGGGTGCCGCTATGCAGCAAACGGAGCCAGAATGCCCAAGGGCAGCTCTTTCTGCACTGTCCCCAGCATCCTTAGCACCCCTCAGGACACTTGGGAACCCCAGCCTCGGCTATTCCCCACGACGACCATGTCCTGGGCTTGTACAGGGCACGTGAGACCTGACAATGGGGACAGGATGGACTCAGTCTGTGAGAGGATAGTCCATCACACGGGCCCAGTGTCTGACATGCCAGGGAGGAGATCCCCTCCTCTGCCAGTCACCGGCTTTGTAGTCTTTGACCCAAGCTTAGACTCTCAGAGATTTAGTATCATTATTTCCCAAATGGGGCAATAGTAGTCCCCGCCCCCTAAGGCACGGTGGAGGGAGTCATAGAAGCTGAGCGCTGTGCTGGCGTCTAGGAAGTGCTCAGCTGAAGGGCCTGCTACCATAGTCATCATCACTAGCCCCTTACAGAGGAGACGGGACTCTGCCCTTACTACCAAACATCTCCAAAACCCCATCATACAAGTGCAGGCAGTTTGTCTGGCCAGTCACCCTCTGAGGTGGCAGGAGGTGGAGGGACGACCCTCAGACTCTACCAGAGATGGTCCTACGGGGCAAAGTAGATGTTCTAAACAGGGTGATTGAGAGTGGCTTTCCCAACACCCAAACACACCCTTGATTTGACCAACTAGTGATGTCTCTGTCAACCACAGTCACTTCTTCAAGATAAGGCCCCTGAGAGTACTAACACGCTGTCTCCTTCAGGTGATTCAGCACCTTCTCCAGTAACTTCCACCTTGCCCAACAGCTAGGAGGAAACTGTGTTGGGGTAAGATGAAAAACTGAGTCTTAGGGACAATGGGTTGGGAGGGAGACAAAAGGTCACAGATGGCCAGTGAGGGCAGGGATTAGGGCATTAGTGCCTGGAATCTCCACAACAGACATGGGAAATACACCCCTAGATGGCTCAGGACTCCCACAGCCTAACATGCACATCCTGAATCACCCTGACACCTGCTCTGAGCTGCTCAGGTAGCCGTAATTTGTACAATATGGCAACGGAGGTAACACTGAGGTCCAGAATGTACTCATTTGAGTCCATCTCAAGGAGATTGTCCTGGCTCCACCTGTCCATCAGACAGATACCCTCAAAGAGAGGCTGGGACCTCCTAAAGCAGGGACTCTCTGAAGGAACTGGTGCCTCAGACCTGGGGGCAGCCTCCAGTCAGCAGCAAAAGATCCTGGTGAGCCAGCTGCTCAGATGGGAGCTCAGTCACAGCTGGAGGGGGCTTGGGATAACCTCTTCCAAAAGAGGATGGCAGGGGCAGCTCACCCTTAGTAGCAACCCAGGAGACACCGGGATGCATCAAGTAAGAACCTAAGAGAGTCCCAGACGGCCAAGTTCAGGCTCTGGGCCTACAAAACCAGCCATAAGACAATCGGTGCCCTTTCCAGTGGCTAAATCTATGGTGAAAAGAACTGATAAGCAGGTATCCTGGCACACAGTGGGGTACAGAACACAGGTGTGGACCTTAGCTTGTGGCTTCTCACTGGGAGGTGCTACCCCCATGGTATCGGCCCTGACCACCGCCCATCCTTCTGCTTCATCTCGATGTGCAAAGGGCTGGATCTGCTGCCCTGAGACTGTGTACCTGAACTTGAGACCAGGCAGAGTGCTTGCTGGATCCCACTCTCAAGTACCCAAGAACCAACCGGTAGGGCTCTGGAAGGACAGTCTGCTCATACAGACAGGGTCTGGCTGCAGTGAGGGACAGATTCTTTAGTCAGCTCTCCTACAAGACTGGTATCTTCACTCAGACTCCTATGGAAGGGCCTCTCGCCACCTTTACCTGGATGGAACCCAGGGCTTCACACACACTAACGTCTACCAGCCATGCTCCAGCCTCTCACTCTCTCAGGTCCACCAGTGCCACCCTGGGCAGAAGTGCCACACTCCCCCAAACCGTACCAAGCCAAAGCACAGCCTGAGGCCTTCAAAGAGCAGGACCCGCCCTACCTGCCCCGCCCAAATTACCTCAGCTGCCTTCCCCAAACACCAAAGGCATACAGAGCTGTGTCTTAACCCCTGTGTCCTCACGTGCAGGAAGCATGGGGACTGGCGGTATTTTTCCAGACAGAATCTCTAGGTGACTTCTAAGTCACTGATAGTTAGCCCAGAACCCTCTCTTAAAATAATAGCATACGTAAAACCTCAGGTCATCAAAGCTCATGTCATCAAAAACTAATGTCATCAAAGCTCGTGTCATCAAAAACCAACATCCTCAAAAACTCATTTCATCTCAAGAACAGAAGAGTGGAGCTCTGATGGACCAGATCTGGGGTGGGGGGGAGAAGGGGGTGAGCCTTGCCTCTGCCTCCTATCCGGTGATAGCCCATAAAGGGACTCAGTGGGGCATGCCTGTTCCTTGCAAGTTTGGACACTCCTGTTCAAGACTAAACAGGCCCTTCTGATTGCTTTTTGGCAAGACAGGAAGTCCCACCTTCTCTCCTTAGTGCAGCTGTCAATCAATAAGAGCACAAGCTGGCTCCTAGCCCAAGGAAGCTAGCTAAAGGCCTAAATCCTCCTCTCTGAGATATTTCCCACCTGGGAGACTACTGTCCCTGTGCTCAGGCCCTTGGCAAGGGGTCCAACATGTGAATTTGCTATCCAAATATTCTTGGCCCGCCGGGGAGACTTTAAATAGACTTAGAGTTGAGAGGAAGCTTAGCCATTATTTAGTCCAGCTCCCTTTGCAAGCGAGAATCCTCTGCACCCCAAGAGGTGTTTGTTTTTGAGACAAACAAAAAGACAGAATCTTTTCAAGGCGTCAGATGATCTCCTCGTATTTCATTTCATTTCTTGAGACAGAGTCTTGCTCTGTAACAGCCCGAGGTGGTCTTGAGCACACAATCCTCCTGCCTCAACTTTCCGAGTGCTGGGATTGCCACCGCGCTGGGAAGAAGAGGTAGTCTTTGAACACTCAGCATGATGGGGAACTCACTACCCCACAAAGCAGGTGTTTCACTGCTGGGCCACTCTCGTTACAGTCCTTACCCACCTCCCTGTTGCTCTCTCCCACCAGCTCTGCCTCTGGGGCTTAAAGGGCTAGGAAGCTTGTGCCAGGAAGGTCGTTCCTCCCTTGAGCATCTCTGAAGCAGAGGATGTTGTATTTGTACATACCAAGCAGACGGAGCCCCGGGATCACCTCGAAACTCTCCCTAAACTCAGTGAAGTCTCTAAGATGCCAATGAACCCAGTCTACAATGTCTGGGTAAGGGCTGAGGCAGAGAGAAGCAGAACTGGCGGGAATTTGAAGGGTCTCCTGGCTTCCTGCAAGGAGCAATCTCTGAGGTGCCTGTTGCCCAGGTGTCCTGGCCTGTGGGTAGCTTTATTTCTGCCCAGATGAACCTGGAACAGAGATGACCCTTGAGAAGCCAGTTCGTGACTGCCAATGAGGAGCCTCCTGCAATCACAGCCCTTGCAGAGGTCCAGTAGTTCTTCCCAGAATCCCCAGGGAGCATGAGCCCCAGCCCCAACCCTGCCTTACTCCGTCTTGGCCTTCTTTTAGGGGGAGACTAATCCAACTCCATCTTAGGTGGGTACTGCCCAGCGTAGCTCAGGGAACTGAGTTCACACTGGCAGAATAAGCCAAACACACAGAAGAAATTTCCCTCCTCTCTGCCCAGTCCTCTGTGACAGCGATCCTAGCAGGGGACAGCTCTTCAGGACCCCTGCTAGACCCTCTCCCATCCACCGTAGAATAAGAGATGACCCTGGAAACTTGCAGCCTGGTGTCACGCCAGATTCTGAAGAGGCAATAAGAGGTGACTAGGGTCAGTCAGATTCAAAGAGGAGCTGGGGCAAAGGGCGTCCCACTGTGCACTTCCTAAGGGTAGAGGTAGTGAAAGACGGAAACAGGTCAAATGCATTAAATTCGGGATTCTGTGGTGGCTAAAAGCAGCTCCCTGGGCTCCACTTAGGATGCTAACAAACTAATTCATTGTTTTGACAAGTAGCATATAAAAGAAAAAATTGAGCAAGCGATAAAAACAGAAAGAAACCACTTTGGTCAAGAGTGAAAACAAACAGCAAACCCCAGAAGAGCTTGGCCTGGACAGAGTCCAAAGCAGGGAAAGAAAAACAGAGCTTTCTACCGATGTTCTGTGGGGTGGAAATGGGGGTCCAAGGATCAGGCCCTCCTGATAGAACGCTCCTCTGCAAGACACAAGCAGAAAAACAGCCAGTGGTTTGGTATAGGACAGCAGGCCAGAATGTTCCAGAAAGCCTTTGAGGCATTTTCAATAAAGTAGCCTACACACTGGTGGGTGAGGAAAAGGGAAAGGCAGGGACAGGAGTGAGGCCACCGAGTAGCCGTGTGGCCTCTGCAAAGCCTTCAGAATTGTTGATCACAGAAAGCTGTGAGTTTCACAACAAACCTCAGAGTCTGAAGGGGGAAAAATCTAGGGCTGGCTGCTGAAAACTAAAGGATCTGCTGAAGCAGCAAAACTGAAACTGAGGCCCTGGGTTCCATCTCCAGGAGAAAGACAAACAAAAGAAAATAGAAGGAGGAAGAAGAGAAAGAAGATTCTAAACCTGACATCTCTCTATTTTTTTTTTTAGAGTAAATACTACTAATCCAAAAATCACAAATATCTCAAAATCTAAAATGTATTGAGCACCATCATGATACTACATGTGGAAAATTCTGTGCCTGACTTCACATAATGAACCAGTCAAAAGAGGTATGCTAAAAACGTACAAAATTCACTGCAGGCTGTGTGTGTGTGTGTGTGTGTGTGTGTGTGTGTGTGTGCGCGCGCGCACGTGTTTGTGTGAGGTGTACGAAAGACAGGCGCGGCTTTTATGTTTACACTTGGGTCCCACTGTGTATGTATCCCCAAATCCAAAGAACTCCAAAATCTGCAACATCCTCACATTTGGAATGGGAGTGCTCAACCTGTCTGTGCAAGTGAAATCCTGCTGGGCTCAAGGGCATCAATGCCAGAGTCAGACCGCACCTGTCTGAATCCCAGCCCTGCCAGTCAAGCGTCTGTACAACATTGGCCAGGTGATTTAATTTCCCTGTGCCTCCACTTCTTGTCTGCACAGCAGTATGGAGACGGAAAGTCTTCAGCTGCTGAGCATCCTGGGAATGGCAAGTGTGAACAGAAGGCATGCCAGGCCTTGAAGGTCTGAGTTGGCAGCTTCCGTTGGCCTGCAGAGTGTCTACTCTGGCTCCGAAGCGGTAGGAACTCCTGGTGGCCTGAAAGTATCCCTAGCTGTCTCTGAACTCTTCTCTCCTGGAGCGCAAACTCCAAACTTGGAGTTTGGAGCTTTATGCTGGACGCTTCCTCAGTCATCTGGACAACCTGTGAAACAGGGACAGTATTTGTCACTGGCCACACACAGCAAGAGTCCGCAGATTGAGGTGATGCAGGCTAAACTCTCATTGCCCCTAGCCCACGGGGCTCCACCTCTCTCCCCTCGCCATTGACTTACAGGCGGGAGAGTCTCCTAGGGCAGCCTCCTAGTTTGCCTTACAAACCTACCCGAAGGAGCAGGGTAACCTGAAGACTGGGGAAATGACTCCTTCACATAAGTTCAAACTTCTCCTGCAGAGAACACCAACTAGCACGCCCTGCTGCCTTTGGAGAGTGGGGCTCAATCTATTAGGCCTGAGCTGTGACAGGTTTGACCTCATCATCATCACAGGCCTCCTGTATGAGAGTGAGGCTGCAGCTGAAAGGCTTTCAGCCCACCATCCTGGGCATGCCTGTGCAGTTACTGCTAGCATGATGATCCCCAGCTGGGAGGGGAGGGGCATCTAGAACAGGAAGTTATGGGATAAGGCCTGAGGCACAAGCCCTGCACAGCAAAACTGCTGTGGGGCTCGGGGGCCACCCAGAGAGCCTGCCCCATAATGAAAGATAGCCTGCCATGTACTGGCCTGAACCATGTCTACCTTTTTGTCCTAGCTGGGTCTTTAAGAAATGCCTCCTAGGAGGCATTTCAAAGAGACTGGAGTTAGGAGGGCAGAGTATGGTCTGGGCTCGGTCACCAGAAGCCAGATGAGAGAGAGAAGAAACTAGATGAGAGAGAGAAGAAGCCAACCGAAAGAACTGGAGAGGAGGGTGCTGAGGAAAAAATGGGAGGAGAGAGAAGGAATGAGAGGGAAGAATCACGGGGGAAGGGCTAACCTGGGGAGGGGTACCAGTAAGCACCTTGTTGAGAACAACTTCCTCGTGTCAGGTGAGCCCCAATTCAGATGAGGGCACTGACTGAGAAAAGCCCGTTCTTGGCTACAAAGCTGAGCTCTGCCCCAGAGGAGAATGGCAAGGAAGAAACATCCAGAGACTATCTCGGCTGAACTCTCAGAGACTTCCTTCAGAGAGAAGAGGCTGGGACACCTAGCCCAGATGCCCAAGGAACTTCAAAGGTGGGTCGGAGTCTCAGTGTGATGGGACAGGCTTGCTACGTTGGGACTCCCCTGCCCTTCTCCCAACCTCCCCCTTCTACAGCAAAGCATGGCTCAGCTCAAACAAGGCTGCAGTGAGAAGAGATGTGTACCCTCTGTCCCCCAGGTAATGGGAGCGAACACGGAGAGGGGGTCTCATATGTGAGGTGTGGGACAGATTAGACCTGGCCCTGAAAGACAGGCTGCCCCCCTCCCAGGCCTTGGCCACGGTCACCATGGAAACCTTACTGTAAAATACCAAATGGCCTCAGATTTTGCCTTTCATCTCTTGGAATGGGTTTTGAAATGCAGACTGTGGCTCCTGGACTCTATTTCGATGGCAGCCAAGCAGCACGTCGGTTGTGGGGGCTGTGCTGGAGTGTCACAGACTCACCCGAATTCGTGTTAGGACATCTCTCTGAGCTGCCATTCAGCCCCGGTTGGCTGCATGCCCTGTTGATCCACTCTGATCTGATCTTAGCACCTCAACAACAGTGTGGAACGGCGGAGGATAGCAGGTGCTCAGTCAAATACCAGGGACACACGAGTCCGACTCAAAGCCACAAGCAAACCAGGGAAATATGCAAATAATGATGGTGGACCTGTATCTGTGGCTTCGCCTCCCTTGGCTTCAGTCACCACTGGTTACTCCTGTCTGAAAACACTAAATGAAGAAGTCTAGAAATAAACAATTCATGAATTTTAAATGATACACTCTCTGGAGTAGAACACGCGACCTTGTCCCAGCCTACCCTGTCCCACCCAAGACACAAGGCTTTCCTTTGTCCAGGCCATATAGACTTTCACCCACAGTCACTCAGGAGCCACCTTGGTTACTAGGGTGTCATGGTATCATAATACTTTTGTTCAAATAACTTCTATTTTACTTAATAAAATAGTTCCAGATTACAACATTTTGTTGTAATATACTGTTATAGGCATTTTACTTTATTATTAATTGCTAACACTCTACTGTGGCTAATTCATACATTAAACTTCTTCACAGGTATGCACAGGGGGAAAAAGCACAGAGCACACCCAGAGTTCGGCATCTGCGATTTCAGGGTGTTGAAGCATTCCAGTCTGAAGAACAGCTACCGTCTCGTGTGACTCGATAGGGGGTAATAGAGAGGTAAAGGTTTTGGTGACAGTGTTATAGTGTTATAGTTTAGCTATCTGTGAAGGGGACTCAGAGGGGCAGGCCAAGTGGCTGCTAGGTGGCACCGAATGACCCCTAAAGCTGCTCTGTAGGCCAATCTCTAGAACCTGTGGCCTTTTCCCAACAGGGCTCAGCTACAAAGGCACTAGTGGAGCCTGAGGTCAAACAGGGAAGTATTAAAGAAGATTCTAGAAGAGAAGCAGAGCTGGAAACTAAGACGGGTGCAGGGCAGTGGGCAGACATGGAGGCAGGAGTCCTACGAGGGAGAGAAGGACAGGGATTCCCCACCCCCCATGGGGATGTTAGACAAGGCTAGCTCGGCAGGAGACTGAACCAACAGGCCCCTTCAAAATAGGGCATAAAATCATAGGTGGTGGTGGTTGCCTCACCTGGGCCCTGAAGCCCTGGGCCCTGGGCCACCGAGACAGCTCAGCAGGGAAAGGCACTTGTGCCAGACTGGCAACCTGAGTTCAAGCCCTGGAACTCGTGTAAAGATACAGGAAGAGAACCAACTGCAGGAGTCACCTGTGACCTGTACATCCAGGCTGTGACGCATGCACCGCCCCCCCACATTACCCGTACACACAATAAAAACAACAGTAAATAATCAAGAGGCATATGAAGATAGCTGAAGCAGTTGACTTCGGATGAGCCATCTCAGGACCCCAAAAATAGGATGTAAAAAACAGTAGACGGTGCAGTGAACTCTAGCTAGGTCAGCTCAGACCACCTTCAATTCTCCCTCACCAGGGGAGCGTGGCCACAATGCTCTTAACCAACTTTTCCTGGTATAGCATTCAGCTTTAGGGTTGCTTAGACCTCTGTGTTTGTTTTTGCATCTTATCTACTTAAATTAACTTTTAGGTGAGATTAGCTTCTGAGAAAGGCATTGTTCTTTCCTGGAGACGCCCACTCCGGAGGAGGCAGAGGGGAGGGCCTAGAAGGCTAGGCCCCTGGGCCTTAGTTTGGTCTGCTCCATTGCTAAAGGAGGTGTTTCTGCTTCCCTGATTGCTCTATTTAAATCCATGGATGTTTGACCTAATACCGTGTCCTGTCTGAATGTTGTTATTTAGGGAACATAAGGATCAAGAAGACCACTGGAGACCTGCCACAGCAGGGACAGGCAATGCCATCCTTAGCACTGAAGTGGATTAGGTTAGGAACGACAGAGAAGGCAAGAAACATCCCAACACCTTGGGATCCCAGCGCCTCAGGGTCTCAGCATGTTGGGCTCTTGCCGCCTTGGAACTAGCGAAGCTCCATGACATGCTAAGGAAAAGTGCCTTTCCCTAGACCCAGATCCCCTTGCAATGAAGCTCAGTATCTACTTCTGTCCAGCTGTGCCTGGTTGAGCTCTCCGGTTTATTGGGAGAGCTGAGTACCCCATGGATTGTAGAGCCCCTAGCTCTGCATCACACTAACCCCAGATTGGGTGGACACTGACTCAAAATAGGATGTGGGGTCGAATAATGCTCAGATGTAAAGATACTATTATAGCCTCATGAGACCATGGAACCAAATGACAAGAGACACCCCCTACAGCAGAGATGCAGAGCCAGGGGTCAGGGGAACCCCCATCAGGCTTCTTCCTGCTGTGGTGAATGACAAGCATCCAAAAGGAGAATCGAGGGATGTGCCAAACACTTGCTTCCTCCTCAATCCACACCCTTGTGGATAACATGGTTGACTCTCTCTCCCCTTCGCCTCTATGGGGTCAGACTCCTAGAAGCCAGATGCAGCACTAGCTGATTCATGTCTCCCAACCAGAAGACCTAGGTTGAATCCCAACCCTAACACCTTCTGATGTGTGACCTTGAGTGTCTAGATCAACTTCTCTGAGCCTCTTGTAAAAGGGAAGCGTGGTGGTTTGAATGAAAATGACCCCCAAGGGCTTGTATATTTGCATGCTAAGTCTCCAGTGGGTGAAGTGTTTGCAAAGGAATAGAAGGATTAGGAGGTGTGGCCTTGTTGGAGGAAGTGTGTCACTAGGGGTAAGCTTTGAGGTTTCAAAAGTCTGTTGTAAAATGGTGCTGCCATGTTCCCATCATGATGATAATAGACTAACTTCTCTGAAACCGTAAGCAAGCTCCCATTTAAATGTTTACCTTTGTAAGAGTTGCCTTGGTCATGGTCTCTTCACAGCAACAGAACACTAAAACTAGAGTTGTGTTTGAGAACCAAGTTCTAAGATAACCCTATCCTTCCTATCTGTCACCTTTACAGTCTAGCTACAAACCATGTAGCCAAATGATCATGGAACCCCAAAGCCACTTCAGGCCAACCTTAGATCAGCTAGCCACCATCTGCCTGGAGAGAGGTCTGCCTGTATAGGAAACCTATTAGAGTTTTGTTTTGGTTTATTGTCAAGGAAATTGTCATTGTGCCTAATGTTAAAAGTTATGTTAGTGTAGCTTTATTCAAACTCATTAAAGATGCAGCTATTATATCTATTGAGATAATGAGGAAGTGTTTCTATTTTAAACCTAATATGGTAAGTGCATTTTACAATTTTCCACTATTAGACTTTCCAAATACCCAAGATAAATCTAACTTAAATGCATGAAATTGTTTTAGCAACATTTTGGTATCTTATTTGCTGATGTTTAAATGTTTTCACATCTGTATCTGTACGTAAGACAGACTTCCACTTTTCCTTTTTCATAAAGTCCCTATTTTGATATCAATTTTGAGGAAGGAAGATGCTATAATGCAACTGAAATATGTTGTTTTGCACAGAAATCCCTGGGGGCTCATTTTTAATAAGCAATCAATAGTACCTCCTGAGGACTGCCTTTTCTTAAGTATTTAAAAATTAATAATTTTCATAATCTCTTCATGTAAGTTGACATTAGGTTCTCAGAGGGTAGATGATAAAAAAAAATCTATCTTTTTCTTTTTCTTTTTTTTAAACTTGGTTAGTTTATCCAGCTTCAATTTTCCCATACCCTTTTCTTTGCTGTAATTTCTTAAAATTTTCTGCATGTGTTTACACATCTGTATTTCCCTGCCAGCCCTTTATAACCTGAACAGAAAAAAAAAAAAAAAGTGTAGTCTCAAAGATGGGACAAATGCCTATTAACATTTGAAATCAAACCTGGCCACCAGATTCTCCCAGTGTCCCTCAGTCCCTGCCTGTTACAGGGTCCTCCTGGCTGGCATATCCAGCCCCCTGCCCTGAAACCTCTAGCCCAGGGACTGGGTAATCTTCCCTTTATAATCCAGCCATTTTGACTATGTGGTCCTTCTCACTCTTTTTGACTTTTTGGCCTCCTGGTCTCCTGGCTTCCTGGCTCTCCTGCTCTCTCCCCTCTCCTGTCTTCTCACCCTTTGCCCTTCCCGCACATGGCCCAGCACAGTCTGCTAGTCATGTCCACTCTGGACTCTCCCAGATGTCTCTGTCCCCGCCCCTTGCCATGCTCTCCCCATCTCTACAATAAACCTTCTCCTCCACCATACCTAGAACAGCCAAGTCCTCCTTTTTATGTCTTTTTTTTTTTCTCTAAGAAATCCAATGTCTGCACATAGCCTGTTTGATTCTAGATGTCTTAGAAGAGAAGTTTGCACCAAGAGCTGGGGAGAGGACTCAGCAGTTAAGAGCACTGGCTGCTCTTCCAGAGGACCCAGGTTTGCTTCCTGGCACCTACATGACAGCTCACAACGGTCTGTTACTCCAGTCTCAGAGGTTGCCCTTTTCTGGCCTCTGAGGAAAGTTCACACAAATGGTGCACATATGTACATACAGGCAAAACACTCATACACATAAAACAAAGCCTATACCAAAAGTGTCATTAGTTGCAGGCTTCAGAGTAAAGGAATGGTTATAATCATAGCTACAACTTCTGGGACTGGGGGTGTAGCTGAGGGGAAAGAGTGGTCACCCAACACACCGTTACTATAGGGCTCTGACCCCAGCACTGTGTCAACTAGGTGTGGTGCTGCTGACCTGAAACCCCAGCACTGGGGAAGTAGAGACAGAGTCAGGCCTGGGAGAGGTGGCTCAGTGGTTAGAGCCCTTGCAGCCCTTGCAGCCCTGGCAGAGGACCCTGCACCCACATGATGGCTCACAACCACCCGTCACTCCAGTTCCAGGGGATCCGACACCTTCTTCTCACCTCCACTGGCTTCTGCACACATATGGCAAACACACATACACAGAAAATAAATAAATATTTTTTAAAGTTCAAGATTTTCCTTGGCTACACAACGAGTACAAGGCCAGTATATATGCGCGCGCACACACACACACACACACACACACAGTAGGGAATTAGAGATACAAATAAAACTTGAGATACACCACGAGAACTGACATACAAAATAAAGGCTCACTACCCCTTCCCCCCCAAAAAAAAACCTTTTTATATTTGCTTCGAGGTGGGTGGCCTGTGGACTAGAATGAGAGCCTTTGGTGGCTACGCAGTGCCTCTAAACCACTAAGGAGCAGACAAATGTTGTCAGTGGAGCATCTTGTGAACGGATTTCCCCGTCTAGCAAGGCTTTGCTGCCATGAGTGCCCCTTACACCCTCCCTCGGCCCTATTCTGAGCGCTTGCTCCAGGAACCCTCAGAGCCGAGGCCGGCTTTGGTGTTCAATAGCGGGAAGGCACCTGCGCCCAGCACCTCCCAGGAAGGCACAGCGAGCCTCCTTCTTTTCATCTTGTGGCTGCTGGAGCTTGAGCCAAGCAGGCTGCCTAATCGCCAGCTAAGCTGCCCCACTTCCTCCTGAGCAGCTAACTAGCAAAAGCTCTTTCTTCTGCCAAAGCCAAACCAGTCTCCCCTTTGAAAAAAAAATATGCCGACTGTTTACTGGGCCCAAGGAATTTCTGAGAGCTGATCCAAGGATCATGAGATGAGGCAGTTAGTTTCATAAAGAAGAAAAAGTTAGGCATTTTCTTTCTCCGGCCTTTCTTATCCTCACTGTGATGGGAATTTTATGTGTCAACTAGCTGGGCCATGAGAGTTCATTTGTGGTTCTCATGTGGAACTAATGTGGCTAAGTACTATTTTGAGTGTGCCAAGTAGACCAGGCCCTTCCACTGCAGTTAAAGCCAGGTGAGATGCAAGTAAGTAAGAGAGAACTCACTGTCTTCAAGATGTCTTGTCAACCTTCTGCCTTTAGTCTTGGCCTTAGGGTTAGGTCTTGGCCTTGGCCTTAGGTCAAAGAACATGAGAACTCCAGGCAGCCTCAAGGGTGGGGTATAAGCTGACCATGGTTGAAGTCAGTACCATTTGGCAATAAAGTGGAACCTTTTCCTGGCTGGGCTAGGACTGTCCTAGGCCACGGACAAAACAGGGTACATTTTTCACTTGTCTGTGGTTTTACATGAAGTCCTATTCCATCTCAAGCTTGATAGCTGGACTAGTTCCCTGGATAGAAGTTTCTGTCGTGGGCCTGGCTTCCTGTCTAGATGCCCATCTTATCAACCACCCCCACTTTCAGTTTGTTGAATTCTTATGAGTCTCTATTTCCTGCCCAGGAGCAAAGGGTCAGCCTCCTTAACCAGACTTCATCAGGCCCAAAATGAAAGGGAAAAGAGGAGGACCCAGTCCAGCCCAGAACAATCTGTATGGCTTATCCTTTCATTAGGAAAGAAAGGTACACTCAGAAAATGCGGGTGTGGACAAGTACTGACGTTGTAGAAAAGACAAGTTGCTCACAGCTTGCCATGGATACAGCCAGTGTCAGCAATCCAGCCAACACCGCGTCCCAGTAACTTACCCCACTGTAGTAAGATACATGTGAAAGCCTATTGAGCAAGAAGGCAATCACAGCCCAGAGGTGAGTGAGATGTTCTCTAAAAGCCATTCTCTTGAATTGACATAGTGGAAAGAGGGGCCTATGCTCTCTTGTTTTAATTTTTATGTGTGTGTGAGGGTGCATGTCATAGTGCATGTGTGGAGGTCAGAGAACAAATTACAAGACTTGGTGTTCTCCTTCCGGCTAATGGAGCAAACTCAGGTTGTCAGGCTTGGCAGCAAGGGCTCTACCGGAGAAGCCGTCCATCTCTCCTGCCCCGCCCTGCTTGGGGCTTCCTGTGCTTCTTCTTGTGCTTTCTAAATCCTGTTTTACTACTTGGATTCTTATCCATCTCATTCTTATTACTTTGGAGCCCATTTTATAAGATTAAAAACGTATGTTCCAGCATGACCAACAGATCTGATGTGTGGGCACACATCCTACACACTGCAGTCATGCAAATGGAGACAGTCACAAATGCACAAAACTCATATGTAAAAATCCACAACCAGCAAGTAATTCAGGATGTGGCTGAATTTGGACAACTAAGTTAAAATTTGGCTTCTAGGGAGACCTAATCCAATCCACTGACATGCTTATAAGGAAATCGACCCATAAAGAGACTGGGGGGGGGGCATATGAGAGAAGGTGGTCACTCAAGAAGATCGCCATTGCAAGCAAAGAAGAGGCCACAAAGAACCCAACACAGCTGTAACCTTGACCTCAGACTTCTAGCTTCCAGCACTTCAAGGAAATGAAATCCCATCATTTCAGCCACAGTGTGTTGTACTCCCTTAGAGCAGCCCTAGCAGGCTGTGCTCTAGCTGTACAGCCTGGGAAAGCTGCTTCCCAGGCTCCACTCACAGCTCTCGGATCTCCACCAGTCTCCACTTATAACCAGGGTCATCAGAGACTTAAGAACCTCGGGATGTAGCAAGTGGTCAAGATGCGGAGATATAAACAGAACTTTCCTCTCTGTATAAAATGCAGGTTTCATTCTATACAACTATAGAACAAAACATCTCAAAAGCTGGTGGCTTAGAACATCAACAAGCACTCGTTGTCCTTAGTGATTCTGTGGGTTGGCTCTACAGTTCTGATTTCCACTGGGATCCCTCATATCCCAGTGAACAGATAACAGCCAGGCCACGACGTCTGGAATGAGGCTCCAGGTGCTGGCTGCCTTGGTAGCCTGGTGAGGGCCAGGCATTCTACCTCCACGGCCTAGCTTGAGGTTTGTCACTTGGCAGCTGAAATCTGAATCTCAAGGGAGAGGGAGGAACCAAAGAGGAAGCCAAGGGCCAGGAAACAAGATGGTGTCACTTCTGATACACTATCCTTGTGAAGACGATCGTAGAACCAACCCAGCTTAAGGAAAGCAGAAAGAAAAACATCAGGTCTCACTGGGAAGAGCAACAACAAAAGAGTCCTTAACTACATACAGGAAGGGAGAATATGAATATGTACGTATTTGTTATGGATTCTAAAGATTAATGAATGGAAATCAGGTACTAATAAAGGTCACATAGATGAAAGAGGTAGAGAGAAGAACCAACTCCAAGTGCCTTTACCTTATTATTTTTAACTTTGAATTTAGATTTTTAAACAATATTTTCAAGGCAATATGCAAATATGAAACAATGAGAATAAATGGAAAGAAGTGTGCCTAACAGAATAGAACAACATGGAGACTATAATTGCTTCCACATGGCTCCTACATGGAGAACTGTGCCAATACATTCCTGGTGTGGACTCGTGTGGATTGGCGATCTTGTGCTACAGTCAACAACCACATCGAGGCCACACTCACAGCTACGGTGAAACCCTTATAGTTACGTGGTAGAATAGACAAATAATTATGTCAAACTCATTTTTAAAGACCAAGCCTTTCAGCAATGAAAAAAACAAAAAGTATAAACTCAACCAAGTTAAGTAGAAATCCTGCCATCTTAAATTTAAATTCAAATATCTGTAGAAAGTTGTAGGCTTTTCCCCCTCATCTATAATAGGACAGTATATCCTGTACAATCAAATACAAAAGAATTCAGTGTGCCCAGGTTGTGCTAAAAGCAGACAGCTCAGGTTCCTCTGAATGGTATCTCTGCTCAGTACTGCTCAATTCCTCCGGACAAAGAAAAGGAAGGAGCTGCATCTCTCCAGCAGATAACCAGACAATAAGCCAGAAGGAAAGGTGTGACTGGAAAATCACATGACAGATCTGGGCTACCCAAACCACCAGGCTGGTAGACCCTGAGCCCACTTGATAGAACAAGAGAGCAAGCCAGGCCTTCTGTGCCTCTAGCAGGGAGGCCGCTGGAAGAGCAAGTACTCCATGAAATATTCCTGCGTGGGAGGGATACAGACCCAGGATGCTTTGTAGGAAAGGCTGAACCAGCAACGAAAGTGACTGTAAGTCTGTCAGTGTGCACCAGTGTCAGCGATAAAACCCGCTCTCTCTCCAGGAGCAGGGAGCCCACCCCTGACCCCACAACGACCCCTGAGTCTAGTTAAGTTCCTAGGCCTAGTGAGAGCTCGTAGCAAATACAGTTCATGTGTAAGGAAGCTACTGCTTCCCAATCCAGAACATTCTGTGCCGTTCTCAACACATCCCTCAGACTCCCCGCCCAATCACAGGCATGACAGAGGGGAGGGACTAGTCCAGAGCTAAGAAGGAGTTTTGAGAAACTTCAACAAATGAATGTGCAAACTTTGTCTGGTTCCTAATTTAGAAAAACCAACTGGTAAAAGACAATTACATGAAGATAATTACATAGAGACAATTAAGTAAATTTATGTGAAGTGTGATAATGGCATACAGATAGATACCTGAAGTTCATTATAAATTTAGAATGAGGGCTGACAAGATGGCTTAGGGGTTAAGAACGCTGACTTCTCTTCCAGAGGACCCTGGCTTAATTCCCAGCACACACCATCTGTAATTATAGTTCCAGGGGATCTGACACATTCCTCTGACCTCCGTGAACTCTAAGCAGTACACTCAGGTAGCGTGTAGACACATATGCAGACAAAACACCCATGCCACAAAATTAAAAATATATATTTTAAAGTAAAATAAATAAATTCAAAATGACTGAAAGCCTTGTACACTTGTGGCTGAAAGGACATGAGATTTGCTTTGAAATGCTCCAACAGACAAGCGCATGAGCAGCCATTGCACACAGAGCTGCGAGAACAAGGCTGAAGGAGCTGGAAAATGTTAAACTTGGCTGACATATGGGTTCCTTACTATTCTACCTTTCTCATAATATTGTATTTTTTTATGAAATAAAAGGAAAAGAGAGGCAGTACAGGTACAGAGATGACTGTCAGCATCACCACCATCCTCACCATCACCATTAACCCCACCATCATTATCACCACCACCGTCATCACCATTCCACCTCACATTCCTAACATTCCTGCCGTCACCACTAACCCCACCACCATTAGTATCATCACCGCAGTTACCATCACCACTATCATCCCCATCATCCCCATCCCTGCCATCATCACTAACCCTACAACCATATCATCCTCACCATTTTCACCATCACTATCATCATCATTACCAGCATCCTCACCATCACAAATCATCACCGCCACAAGACATGGTTATGCTCAGAGGGAGGCAGCTCAGTTCTCCAAGAAGAGATCAGCAAAGGTCGGGACAGGTGCCAGCCAAGAGGACCAGCTCCAGGATCAGTGCCAGAACAAAGGCAGAAAAGGGACCACCTCACTGCTGAGCTCAAGAGGAAGTCCAGCTAAGCAGCTAGCTCCTAGAAGCTGAAGGTGAGAGTTAACTGCTCACAAGCACAGGCTTAGCATCAGGAGGTATGAGGCCTTCTGGGAAAAGCAGAACCCCCAACACCAAGCAGCATTTAGGCATCCGTGAAGAAGCAATCCTGTGTTCTACCAGCCAAAGACAACTGTCTTAAGAGAGATGGGATGATTAGGGACTTGATGGGAGCTGCACTAATGACCAAAGTCATCGATGTGGCAGGGTGCACACTCCACAGATCACAACAGAGACTCCATTTCTAAGCCAGGATGCCAGGCCCTGAGCTCAGCAAGCACAGAATGGGGGTCTGCCTTCTGCTTTGGGCTTGAAGAGGGCCCTGGGGCCCTGCTGCCACAAGGGCTAGGCTAGATAGCTATATTCCAGACATCTCCTAATCAGGGTCAGGGTCAGCCAATCTCAGATCTCACAGCAGGCCTAAGAAATACCCAGAGGGAGGATTAAAATATAGGAAATTAGTCACTTATGTGAACTTTTCTATTATGCAGGGATTTTTTTAAATTGTATCATTGAATTGCATCAGAGCAATTTGCTGTATGTCTTTATTGGGCTCACGGTCTTTATTGGGCTTACAATCTGTTGCCATAGCTTCGGACGCATGTAACACACTTCATCTCACATTTTTAAAAGTCAGAATATCCCTCGAGCCAGCTACAGAGGGGCGGATGGCTCAATGCCCCTCATCAGGCAGGGATGAGATACTGATTTGGACTTGTTCCCTGTGCTGACAATATTGTAAGATGAAGTAATTTGAAGAATTTGCTATAAGATGACAGTCCCAGTAACTCTAAATAAGACAGTTCCCTTTCTCCATTCCAATCCAGGGCCACTAATGACTCACCCTAAAGTCAGTGACAGAAAAAACTGGCCCAGTGCCCACAGGTCTTGATCATGGGCCACCTAGCTTGGAGACGGAATAATCCACTCCCTTCCGGCCAAAAGAAAACCCAAACCTCAACCTTTCTTCAGCTTTCAGTTGGGAAACAGAGGCACATTTTTAACAAAGGATGCCAGAATATTAAAATACAAACAGGCCCACTATTTCCCAAAGTGGAACTCAGATTCCAAATTGTCATCTGTCTGACTCACTGGAGACAGCCTGAGCGCAGCCCTCTCCCTGGAGATGTCACAGGAGCTCAAAGCTACCTTCCTTCCCCAGCACTTGTCAGAATTGCCAGCACGTGGAGGACTGCTGACTTGGGTCTGGACCATTCCTGGGCACGTGTGTGTTGAAGGCTTAATCTCTGAAGTAGTGCTATATTAAGAGGTGTCAGCCAGTTGGTGGTGGCACACGTCTTTAACCCCCCAGAGGCAGAGGCAGGCAGATCTCTGAGTTCAAAGCCAGCTTGGTCTACAGAGAGAGTTCCAGGATGGCCGGGGCTACCCAGAGAAACCCTGTCTTGGGAGAAAAAAATTAACTAGATAAATTAAATAGCTGCTGGTGCTTTTAAGAGGTGAGACCTGCTAGGAGGTCTTCCGGTCACGGGGGCCATATCCTTGAAGAGGACCGCAGAACGTCTAGCTTCCATTCTTTCTTTTCTTGCTTGCTTGGTTTTTGCCTTTCTCTATTTCTTTCTCTCTCCCTGGAGGCCATGAGGTGAGCAGCTCATACCACCAAGGGTTCCACCTCAGTGACGTACAAGCCAAAAGCAGCAGGCCCAGTCAGCCATGAACTTGAAACCTCTGAAAACATGAGTAAAACCAACCATTTCTCTTGTTAAGTTGATCAGCAAAGGTGATTTCATGTCTGCAAGAGAAGGCTGACCAACACAAGGACTCACCCTGCTTGCCAACCATAATCCCCAACTTGCTTTGTGGTTCAAGCATGCACAAGCCTAAAATGAGTATCTATGCTTCCTTTTGACCTTCCCCACTCCTGTCTGCTCTCAGTTCTCCTTCCCTTCTGTGTCTGATGGTGTTTGTAAGTGCACGTGTTGGGGTGCCAGAAGAAAAGTGCTCATTTCCCTCCCCCTGTTCTTTCCATCCCTGACCTTCCTTTCTTTCTACTCCCAACACCTTTCCCTTTAAACTACGTGAAAGAACACTCTGCGCTCTCCACACCCAGAAGATCTTCCCGGCCTTTGCTGGGACTACAGGGGACAGAACATCAGTCTGTACCACCACAAGGCTGGAGAAGGTTTCCTCAGGCCCCAGCCCTCACTCTCCAACACATACCCCAGGTCTACAAGCCCATAAGCTGAGAGAGTAAAAGCTGTGTGAACTGTCCAGTTTCACACTGTCCTCCACAGGCTTATCTGACTGGCCTGGGCTGGCCACCTTGTCAGCAAGTCTATGGACTGGGCCCAGGGGCTAGCTATTGCTTCATCCCCAAAGCTAAAGCCGATGCCTATGGGTGAAGAAAACCCACGATCCGGTTACCTCTACCCAGCCTCTGCTCACACTTTAAACACACACACACACACACACACACACACACACACACTATACAACTGAACTGAAGATGCCAATGGCATCTTCTTTGAGGGGACAGAAGGGTACTGTGACAGTACCACACACCTCATAAGCACCAGAAAAACCTACTAGGGATAATGTTTAGGAAAACCTTGGTGCTTCCCTCTAACTGCCTTTGTTGGCCTTCCACTGGGCTTCTGGAGTGCTGAGATTGGGCATGAGGAGAAGAGGGAGACACAGGATTAAGGACAGACAGTCTTCAGTGACACCAGGGAAATCAGTGAACCCCCCAATACCCTTTCATGTCCAAAGTTAACCTTTTGGTTGTTTTGATTAAGGACGGTAGCATAAGTGTCATTCACTGGGTGATTTATGGGCCTGGGGCTCACCCTGCCATGAGTCTAGGAACCTCAGTTTGGTAGTAACTGGGCTTTATTGGGGGGGGGGGTTGGATAAGGTTTCTGTGTGTAACAGCTCTGGCTGTCCTGGACTCGCTTTGTAGACAAGGCTGTCCTCAAAGTCATATAGATCTGTCTGCCTTTGCCTCCCAAGCGCTGGAACTAAAGGCGTGCGCCACCGCACCAGGCTTAACTGGGCTATCTCTAGAGCCTCTGGAAGAAGAGGTTTGGGGGAAATAACTAAATTTAGGATCACTCCTCCCAGCGGTTGTGCTGCCAAAATTGACCCACCTGTGGTCTGTGACTACTTATAGAGATCCTTGGCCACATGGGCAGTGCCCACCAGAACCTCCCTTTGCTCCATTGCCCCCTGTGAGCACATGATGCATAGAGAAAGCGATTCACATGCCTGTGAAGAAATGCATGCCCCTTGCACTAAGCCCTATGTGCCGGGCCTACAGACTTGCCCGCTGGGGCTCCAGCTCGTCCACATACCCAACTGAGGTTCCCAAGCCCTGGCAGACCTGTTCTCTAGGAATCAAAAAACAGAACCCAGATTCCATGTGGGGCCCCGTAGGGAACAATATGGTCCCACTTCAGCCCCACAGCTGTACATCACCAGTCCCCAGTGAAAAATATGGGAAAGGGATGTAGGGAAAAGGAAAAGAGGACAAGAATTGAGGACTGTGAATAAACAACAGAGGAGTCCTAGGAGGCATCTCTGTGGTGTGACCACGGGACCCTGCCACAGGTAGGTCAGTCAGAAGCCTGGCTTCCTCCCTCCTGCCTAGGTGAGTGAACTTGGAAGAGTCATAT
The DNA here is from genome assembly GCF_907164565.1 of Psammomys obesus. Taxonomy (NCBI): domain Eukaryota; kingdom Metazoa; phylum Chordata; class Mammalia; order Rodentia; family Muridae; genus Psammomys; species Psammomys obesus. The sequence goes on from NW_026585587.1 coordinate 5,708,061, forward strand.
CCCCTCTCTGGGCTTCACTCTCTCCTCTGTTAAACGGCCGTCACGGGCTGGCCTCGCATGTGGACACCTCTGTGCTGCCTGAAGAATCTGAGTAGAAAGGATTACTCCATAAGATCCAGGACATAACCCACGTGTCTAGCCATCCCCGCCCTGCCTGTGGATGCCATCCACGTAGATTCCCATCTCAGCTCTCCACGATGTCCCTGGGACAGCACACCCCTCGGCTCCTTTTCACTGCTGGTCCTGCAAAGCCTGGATGGTCCCAAAGGGATCTTCACATCTGCTGGTCCCTTTGTTCCCGTCTACACTAACTGTCCTATCCAAATGAAGCCTTTCCTCCTTCCTTCCCAACTTTGCTTCATTTTTCTTCAAAGCTAATTTCATTGTCAGATATTACCAATTTTTTTCTTTTATTTTTTTAATTAATTTTTTTATAATCCATTCATTTACATCCCACTTGTAACCCCCTCCCTCATCTCCTCCCAGTCCTACCCTCCCTTCCTCTTTCCCCCTATCTCCCTCCCCTAGTCCTCAGGAAGGGGGAGCCCTTCTCCCCTACCACCTGACCCCAGCCTATCAAGTCTCATCAAGACTGCCTGGATCCTCTCTCTTCCTCTGTGGCCTGGCCTAGCCAGGGAGATGTGATCAAGAGTCCACGTCAGAGACAGCCCCTGCTTCCCTTACTAGAGAACCCACATGGAGACTAAGCTGCCTATTGGCTACATCTGAGCAGGGGGTCTGGATATTACCAATTATATAAGTTGGTTTGTTGCCTGTGTCTCTCTCTCTCTCCAGTAACAAATGCAGGCTCTGCCCTTACCACCACTGGATAGGATAAATACTCAATGAATACTTGTCGAATGAGGAAGTATATCAGTGTTTTGCCTCCCCACCCCCATGCCCAGTCTCCTTCCTGCTCATTCTGACCAGTGCTTTTCACCGTGACAGCAGAGGAAAGTAGGACTCTGAGCAGGAGAGGAGGCACCGTTTGGGGAAACTTCCAGAAGCAGGTGAGGTGAGCCCTGATCACGCACAGTGTCCAGGCAAGAGAAAACAACGCTGTGTGCATAACTGGCACAGAGGAAAGACATCTGTTCTCTGAGCTTCCAGCCCACAGAACTCTGCTCGTCCCTTCCGGATGCCACAGATGCTTGGTGACAGCTGAGATCTGTCTTGCAGAAGCAGGAACTGGAGAGTATTTCTGGCCCAATTAAGCTTCAGTGTTTGACAAGTAGGCATTGCAGCCTCACCTTTTTGCGTTCCTAATGTGAGAAGCAGATGGCCTCGTGAGCGCTGTGCCATCTCCTGCACCTTCCAGCTGGCCCGCCACTCTGAGGGGATTGCATGTGAGCAGGTAACAGGTACAGGACACAAGGAAGGGGCAGCTGCGCGGCGTGTGGTCGCGCCTCACGTGCACCCGAGACATCGGTCCTTCACAATACATACTTCATTCCAGAAAATCACAATGATCTCCTTTGCAGAGGTGTGAGGACTCTGCTATTCTTGCCCACTGTTCTGGGTTCCTGGGGTGGTTTGACTAAGCATGACACCCCCCCCCCCCAGGAGTGCAGGTGTTTGAATGCTTGGTCCCCAGTTAGTGGAACTCTTTAAAAAGGATTAGGAGGCGTGGCCTTGCTGGAGGAGGTGTGGCCTAGGTGGAGTAGGTTTCAAAAGCTCACACCAGGCCCAATCTCTCTTCTTCTCCCTACAACTTGAAGATCAGGTGTAAGCTCTCAGCTACTGCTCCAGCACCATGCTCCTTGCCATGATGTTTATGGACTACCCTTCTGAAACTGTAAGGCCACAATTAATTTTTTTTTTTTTTTTTTTTTTACTAAGTTCCTCAGTCATGGTGTCTCTTCACAGTAATTAAGGCAGATCCCAAGAGCAAACAACGCTATGAGTAACAGGTCTTTGTTCTTCATTCTTCCAGGCTTGGCAGCTCTTGAATGGACAGGAGATCTGAGATGTGATCTGTAAATCTGCATTAGATAGGAAGACAAATGGAAAGATAAGCTAGCAGGCAGTCTGTGAGAACAAGCCCTTGCAGAAAGACCCTGAAAACAGCCTCTGCTATAGGCCCTTTGAAACAAGCCCCGCTCAGTGTGAACTATCCTAGAGAGAGGGACCATCCATCCTCCCCATCCATACTGGATGTCCCTGCCCTATCTCTGGGAAGATCATCCCTATTGCTATCCCTCACTTATCCCTGGGAGGTGTGTCTCTGGCCTGGGATGTGGGTGGTCAGGACCCTGAATCAGGGGACCCTATGACCCCTATCCTTCTGAGATTTGAACCCAGGGCCTCATGTGTGCTGGACAAGGGCTAGAACATTGAATTATATCCTCAGCACAAGCTAGGAACTGCAGGAACAGTATGAGCGCTTACCCACAAGCCACCTTGACAGCCTCTAGATTTGATTTTCCATCTGAGAGTGGATTGGCATGTTCAGCCGGGACCACTGCTGCACTGTAGCACAAAACAGCAAACCTACATTTGCTGAAACACAGCCCACACTCCCCTCCCGGGGACCTAGGACCTCTGATAAAACTAGCTACAGATGCTTGCTGCCGTGGCTTCAAGTTGCTTGATCAGGGCTTGCTCCATCCCTGGGAAGACCACGAAGGTGTTTATTCTTAAAATTCTTTGGATCTAAACTTCTTGTGGAAATTTCTGGTCTAAAAGAAGCAACTGGGGCTCAGATGATGCCAGCCTCCTTGGCCTGACCCCAGTAGGAAGTTATACTTGAATCTTGGCACAGTTGTGAGCTGCCTGAAGTTGGTATGGAACCAAGCCCAGGTCCTCCGAAACAGCAGCAAGTGCTCTTAAATACTGAACCATCTCTCCAACACGGTGTCACGTAGCCCTCACTGGCCTCAAACTCACTATGTAGCCAAGGATGACTTTGTACTTCTGGCCCTCTTGCCTCCGCCAACCAAGAGCTGGAATTACAACTGTACCGCTTCTGTAGGATTGAACCCAGGGCTTCATGTGTGCTAGGTGTCTTAGGGTTTCTCTTGTTGTGATTAAGCACTATAACAACCAAAAGCAGCCTGGGAAGAAAAGGCTTTATTTCAGGTTCTAGTTCCATGTCACAGTCCATCATCAAAGGAAACCAGAAACTTGGAGGCAGGAACTGAAGCAGAAGCTATGGCTTCCTGGCCTGTCCTAGCTGCTTTCTTACAGCACTGAGGACCAGCAGCCAAGGAGTGGCAAAACCCAGAGTGAGCTGGGCCTTCTCATATCAGGTATAAATCAAGAAAGCACACCACAAGCCAGGCTGTTGGGGCACTTTTCTTAATTGAGTTTCCCTCTTCTATAATGCCTGTAGCTTGTGTCAAGGTGACATAAACTAGCTGGCACACTAGACAAGCTCTCTACCAACTGAGCCTCCTCCCTATGCGTGGGTTTTCTAGCACACAATGGTGACATCAAGGTGTTAGGCCTGAGAACACTGAGACACAGAGAAAGGCACGTACAGTCTTATGTAGGGTAAAAAATGTGTTCGTGCTGACTTTGTAGGTTTCTGTAAGAGTAGAGAAAAATCCTGAATTAAGGGTTATCTTAGAACTGGGAAGCCATCTCTCTTGCAGTGACCTCTGGAACCAGAATGAGCTAGCTGGTCCAGAGGAGAGTTCTAGAGTGGCTAGAGGAAATCCAAACACAGGTGTTAGAGCAGACTGGGGCTGGCTGAGGCAAGACCAGAGGGAAGGAAATGAGTCTCAAAGATAGAAACTAGAGCATGGGCAGTGGTGTGAACCTGTGGACCTAGCTTCAGGAGGAAGAAGTGTTCCAGACAACCTTGGCAATATAGTAAGAGTGCCCCCCCCAAAAAAAAGAGCAAATAATAATTTGGACAATGTGGTTGAGGGTCTGGTTTGATGGGGTGATCGGACGGAGCATGTTGCTTCATTGTAAGGCAAAAATACTCTAAGTATGCCTCAGCAGTCTTCCTTGGTACTAGAATATGTCCAGTAGCCTCTACAACACAGGTAGGAGGAGACTCAGGACCTAGCACGCCCCTCAAAAGTGAAGTAACTATGACTGAAGTTGACAGCACAACCCTCCCAAAGCCAGCAGGAATCTCTCCTCCTGTCTCCCAAAGCCCCCCCCACCCCCCTACCCCGAATGTGCTAAGTGCATCTCCCATCCCTCATCCTGAGTCAGACGCTCAGATAGAAGCGCAGGAGCACAAGGTGATGACCAAGCCTTGAGCATTCCTCTCTGCTCCACCCCACCCTCCCAGGCCTGTCATTTGCTTGGCAGCCTCATATTGCATTCCTGTGCAGTTCAATGGATTTTTTTCTTTTATTACAGTTAGAATTAAATAACTGAAGGTGGACCCAGTGGGCGGAGGGAAAACAGAATCTTAATCAAAGGAAATAACAGAGCAGGTCTGGTTGTGCAAAAGCAAGATGTACTCAAACACCCAGCAAGGCCCAGTACAGGCATCCCTTTCTTGATTTCCTTTGAGTTCTCTCCCTGACTGTGTGCCCTCCAGGGTGTTCCACTGGGGTTTAGCTCTAGACAATCAGCCCAAGGGAGAGTAGGTGGGAGTGAGTTAGGTCAGGGTCAGGGCCTGGGGTCCACACCCTGGAGCTCAGGGGAGGTCAAGTCAGAATTTTATCTCATTACCAAAAGCAGAATTAAAGGGGACTGTACCGTGAGTTCCCTACCCTGACCCTGAGGTAAGGGCCACTTACCCTGCTGAAAGGGCTTCTGAGTTATGGCTTGGGTCCCAAGGTCTTGTGGCCAAGACTTGTGTGACATCAAAGCAGGTGATGGTGAGGGGGGTAATCAATGTGGTCTTGGGACCAGTTACTGCTCCCAGTCCCTTGTATGGGGTATGGAGGGGGACACTGCCCCTCGGAGTGCATGCTTAGAAACTGAACCACGGGGTGCTCGGAGGTCCAGCAGACAGCACGTGGCCAGGCAGGGCCCTGGCCTCACTTCCGGCCTCCTTGCATTCCTGTCACCACTCAGTTCACAGCATTCCTGACCACAGGCTCTCTGCCATCTTCCCTACCATTTCCACTAAGAACTCTTTCTCTTTTATGCTCTCCTCCAGCTTCAGCCTCGGCCCCAGCATCACTTCCTCGAGAGACATCTTCCCTGATCCTCTCGGGCCTCCTTGAGTTCCTCAACAAGGTGCTTGTGGCAAGAAGCCACGTGCACTGGGTGCCACTTATCACATGAACCCACTGTATCCTGAGCTATTTGTACTGCGTGTGCGGGTCCCATGAAACAGACCACAGAGCACGTTTAATTAAGCAGTTTTGCAACCCACAGATGGGAAATGCAGGATGGAGGAGACCTAGTGGGCACGGTGTCCCCGTGCCCTGTTGCTTGGGAAAAGATGCCAGGATGGGCAGCGTCTTGTCTGCACGTGCCTCCCTTGCATGACTGCTGAAGGACCTGCAAAGTGGTCTGCCTGGGTGGCAGCCTGGGGCAAGTTTTGGGGGTAACTTGCCCCACAGAGACTGTGCTGCTGTGTAGATATCTGTGTCTGTCGGTGTCCCTAACCAAATCTACAGCCATTCTTAACTGTGGCTATTTCTAGCTGTGCATTTGCACTGTGACCTCCCTGTGTCTGTGGCTTTTTTCCTCTAGCTCAGGCTCTCTTCAGGGCCTGAGAAGCAGGTAGAAGTAGATTTCGGGGTGTAACTTTGGACACAGGAGAACAGGACGGTCTATACCGGCCCTCCTCTCTGTGTGGTGTGAACTTTTCATCTTAGCTTGCAGATGCCCCCAACCCAGTTATCTGAGCAGGTTATGAGGCTCAAGAAAGGTGAGATTTAACCCTGCCCTGCCTCCTCAGGCCTAGGACACTCCCACATGTCCCCAGCCCCAGCACTGGTACTTACCTGCCTCTGACACAAGGGTTGAGGTTGGGAGACGAGCTGCTGGCTAATGCCTGCTTTCCTTGACATCAACAGTAGCTCTGAGACTTTTGTGGGGAACACTGAAATCAGGGTGACAAACCATTCAGCTCTGGAAGGAACATGACGCCCCCATTAGGGGAAAGATGGCCTTGGCTTCAGGTCAGGCCAGTTTGAATCCTGTGTCTGCCATGTGTGAGCTAGATGGGCCCTCCCAGCCTGTTCAACCTCTGGCCTTTGGCTCCCCATCTGCTGGTGGAGGAGAGTGGCTATGTCAGGGTGCTGGTGGCAGGATCACGTGAGAGAGTTCCTGGAAACACTCCTATGCAAATGCACCTTAGCTCTCTCTTAGTCCAGCTCAGAGTTTCTGCAACCTGTTGAGTTCCCAGTGCAAGACAACATGCCATGCTCCTGTCCCTTATCTACCCGGCTGGGAGAAAGTCCTGGCCAGTCCTCACCCTGGAAAAGTCCTCAAAGCTTCTTTGGGCGCACGTCCAAGCTTACAATGAGACTCCCATGTAACACTTGTCTCTTCCATGTCTGAGAGTTCATATGATATCACTTCCTGGGTCATGCTCTGACCTGTGTTTGGGAGTTGCTGTCCCAAGGCTATCACAGAGACCTAATTGTCTAACTTGCTATTGTAGCTCTGATTCCTGGGCCTTACCTATCCTTCTCTTCCTTCCTACCCCTCTATCTCTGATCCAGTAATTGTGGTCAGTAATGCTATACACTCCTGCCCTGAGCTAGGCATGGAAATGGGTCCTCTCCCTTCCCTAAAACCAGACCCAGGAAGCTGAGCATCCCAAGGCCAAGTGGCTATCATCCCAAACAACTGATGCTGGCTGTTGCCATAGGTGCAGACCCAGCGCCATGTGCCACCTCTTGGGACCACGCCCTCCCACAGCTGGGTGCTTGAGGCTCATTTATCTTCATTCTGTCAGCCACCACTGATACCTGCAGCCAGAATTCCTGAAATCAGGCTAGCTTCTCTGGCTTCTAGCAAGTCCAAGCCAGGACGTGACTGAGCAGGTCAGCACTTAAGACCAGCGACACCCTAGAATTCACCATCACAGGCAAAGGTTCCCAGTGTCACAGTATTCCCCAGGGGGATCCAGAGGTGATCACTCATTTCTCACTGGTTCTGACTTCCCAGCATGAGATTCCAAAGACAAGACACTTAGCAGACATGCTGGAAAGGTGTGGTAGCAGTATTCAGCCTCCGAGGAGACCATCAGAAGAGGTCAGGAGCAGTCAGGGAAGACGTTGATTCCTCCCAGACACAGCCTTTCACCGAAAATCCCACTAACAGGAAAGCAGGTGGTGTTTTTGTTTTTTTTTTACAACATAAACTCAAAAACCAGGAGACTATAAGAGGAAATAATTAAATAAGTATAGACAGGTTTCCACCAAGTCTGGAGAGAGCAAGCAGATGGAGATACAGGCTGAAGCATTTGGAAAGAAGGCTCCACGAGAGCAGAGAACTGATCTGCCTGCAGGAAGCCCGAGGCACCAGAGCTTGGAGGCAGCAGGGAGAGCTAAGATCAAGCATAAGACCGAGGAGGGGGTCTGTATAGACGTCTATACACAGTTCTTCTCCAGGCAGCTGCTATAGTTTGCTTATGGAATGGTCCCCGAAGGTTCCTGTGTTGAAGGCTCAATCACCAGTTCATGGAGCTATAGAAAAGAGGAGTATGGAATATTCAAGGGGGTGGGGCCTGTTGGGAGGAAGTTATGTCTTTGAGGAGGACTTTGAAACCCTGAAGTGAGCGGACCTCCACCCTGAGACCCCTCTATGATGTGTTACCTCATCACAGGCCTGGTGCAGATGGTAATGGACAAAAGCCTCTGAAACCATTAGCTAAAATCAACCTTTCCTCCTTACAAGCTGCTTGTGTCAGACATTTTGTAGCCATGACAGAAAGCTGCCTGATACATTGGGGATTGATTCCAGGATCCTTTTCAAGGACAAAAATCCTAATGATTTTTGTATAAAATGGCATAGCATCTGTATAATCTATCCCTGTCCTCTTGTAGACTTAGGCCTTATGTAAATTATTTTAATATGTGATAAAATGAGAATGCTGTGTAAATAATTGCTATACTCTATCACTCAATGAATAGTAATGAAGAAAAAGTCTGTACTTATTCAAGAGATATAGAGCATTTTCAGATACACGGAAATTTCCAGGAAAATGTTCCCCAATATGCGTTGTCCTAAAAAGTGTTGGAGCCCTGTGGGAGGTAACGAATATGATCAAAATACAATGATGAAAGTCTCAAAGACTTAATAAAAACATTAAAGTAAAAAGAATAAAATTGTTTTTAAGGGGGCTGCAGAGGTGGCTCAGAGGTTAAGAGCATTGTCTGCATTTCCAGAGGTCCTGAGTTCAATTTCCAGCAACCACATGGTGGCTCACAATCATCTATAATGAGATCTGGTGCCCTCTTCTGGCATGCAGGTGTCCATGCAGGCAGAACACTGTGTACATAAATAAATAAATAAATCACTTTTTAAAAATTGTTTTTGAAAGAAAGAAAAAATGCTGGAGGATGTGTTCCAACAAAACTAGATTGCAAACCAAGGAAGTCATGATGGGGTGAGAGAGCCGGGGATCAGCAGAGTCTCCTGTGCAGAGGTACACAGGCCTGCGGTACCAGACAGTCTGGAGCCTGGAGGAGAGAAGAGGGCAGGAGTAAACGGAATACACGTTAGCTAACACTGTCCAGAGAGAAAACCATCAGGCATTGGCCAGAGCTGCAGGAATAACTGGAGAAAAAGGCCAGACAAGGCTCACAGAACACCAAGCAAATGTTTAAATGAGACCTAGCAAATGTTTAAATGAGTTGCTAGCTCTAGGATAAGCAAAGGAAGAGAGGAGACAAAACCAGACACAAGCCTTGTCCTGTCATAAACAGCAAGTGTACAAAACACAGCCGTCTACCGCACACGGTTGTTTCTATCCAGGGCAGACAGCCTCTGCATCCACCTCTGCCTCCCAAGTGCTGGGATTAAAGGGATACACTACCAAGCCTAGCAAGCTTGGTTTTCTGACATAGTTTCACTCTGTAGTCCAGGCTAGCCTCAGATTCTCTAGCCTCCCGTCTCAGCCTTCTGAGTACTGGGATTACAGACATCTGCCACCATGGTGCTTGAGAGTTTTAGTTTTACATGAAGAAAAGAACTCTGGAGAGGCTGGGGCAGTTCCTCAGTTACTGGTGCACACCAAATGCCCTGGGGTCATCCCCAGGACTACACGAGCTGGATGTGGTGGCATGTGATAGCAATCCCAGCAATCAGAGATGGAGGCAGGAGAATCAGAAGTTCAAGGTCATTGTTATCTATATAGTGTGTTCAAGGACAGCCTGGGCTATCTCAAAAAGAAAGAGAGAGAATAGGAAGGAAGGAAGGAAGGAAGGAAGGAAGGAAGGAAGGAAGGAAGGAAGGAAGGAAGGAAGGAAGGAAGGAGGGAGGGAGGGAGGGAGGGAAGGAGGGAAGGAGGGAAGGAGGGAAGGAGGGAAGGAGGGAAGGAAGGGAAAAAAAGGAAGGAAGAGCTGTAGAGGCAGGTCATGGCTATGGCTTTGAAGCAATGCAAAACAGTCAATACTGCTGAACTGTACACTTGGAAGTGATTGAAGCAGTGAGTTTCATATCACATGTATGTTCCACATAAAACATACACAGTACAAATGGGACAGTGGCCACCATGCTGAGGACACTGAGCTGGAAAGAGATGCAACGCACGAAGAGCGCACCAGAGCTGCTCCCCTTGGCATGGGTGGACCAGTTCTTGACATTCTCTTCCCCCTGCCAGAGCCCATCCATCACCCAAGCTCCCTTACCCTCTGACCTTCTGTATTCAGCCAATGAGAAGCAGGAAGAAGAGATGAGCGCTAAGTTTGCTGACTCCCCAGCAAGACAAACACAATGTCCTGCTCTGCAGCATTTGCCCATTTCTCTGGTATAAATGCTCCTACCAGGAGAGATTTCAAAGGACCAAATTAACACTGGACTTGAAAAAAGGAGGCCCTCATGAGCCAGTTCCAACCACTATTGTCAGGAAAAGAAAGAAATCTGGGAATCCCGCTCACCTTTGTCCCCACATCCTACCCCTCACCTGCTTCTGCCCTAGAGAGTCACATCTTTATGAGACTGTGGCACAACCCAGATTTTCCTCCTTTACCTGGCTCCAACCTCATGCTCAAAGGATGCCTTCCCTCCACCATCAGCCAGAATTGTCCAGAGCTGCTCAGAAAAAAAAACTCCACTACCTGGGTGTCCAAACATTCCTAGTTAGTTGCCTTTTCCTGTCCCCACCTTTCAGGGATGTTTCCCCCAAGATTCCTGTGCACTGCATACTTCTGTTCCCCTGTGGGGTGTTCCCTCAAATGGGGGGGGGGCGGCGAGGGGGAGTGTCAGTTCCACAGTATTAACAACCAGAAGACCTTTCTGATGCTGCAGCCCGGAATGGAGAGCCAAGGGGATGAGAAGGTTGTCCTGTTCTGGATGTGTGTCTTCATGCCTGTGTGGCCCCCTTCCCCATTCTGTGATATCCTCCCTGGGGCAGCACGGCTCCCAGAACTTTGCATATATCTGAAAAGTATTCATTTAATTGTGTGGAATAAAGATCAACTACTCTTCTGCTTGATGCCGAACGTTCACTGTTCCTGTGGAGACAACTAATGCTCTTTCATGCCTCGTTTGAATCTTCAGTTGGGCCTCAGCCCAGAGATTGGCTGCCCGAAGGAGGTGGCACAGAGCCCTCCCACAGAAATTACAGTCCTCTTAAGAAAAAAAATCACAGTCCTTACCCAAACTGCTAGATTCAGGGCTAGCATGGATAATTTACATACATTTAGAGGATGAATTAAAAAAAACTACCAAATTCAAGCCAGGAAAAAAAAGAAATAAAGCACAATTTGCTACAATTGTATTTCAACCCAGCATGAAGGCCAGAGCAGTGAAGTGGTATTCTCTGTTTCCACTTATCATGCAGTCTCACCGGTACTCTCACTGGCCAGTGGACAAGGGTCTGAGACGATGACATTCCTGCCAGCTGCCCCCACCCACGTGCTGTTGTGGACAGCTGCCACCAAGCCCTGTTAGACCAGCCCACCTGGCGGGGTGAACAGGCTTGTCAGAGAGGGTGGAATAAGGAGACTGAGCTAAGATTAGAATCTGGATTGATATGGACACTGACAGAACTCAGATTAGAGCTTAAAACCTGGTATAGGGGCTCACACCTGTAAGCCCAACATGTAAGAGTCTTCTACAGGAGGACTGCAGTGAGTTTGAGGACAGCCTAGCCTACAGAGTGAGACCCTGTCTCAAAAGAATAAAAAGAGGGACAGCGGTGGAGCATGCCTTTAATCCCAGTGCTTGGGGGGCAGAGACAGGTGGATATCTGAGTTTGAAGCCAGCCAGGCCTACAGGAAGAGTCCCAGGACAACGAGAGCTATCCAGAGAAACCCTGTCTTGAAAACAAACAAACAAAAGTATAAAAAAAAAAAAAAAAAAAAAAAGAAAAGAAAAAAAAAGAAAGAGAAAATCAAAATAGAACTGATGTCAGGGATACAGTTTTAGTTAGGGTTGGAATTGTAGTGAGGCTAGAGAAATTCTTGAAAACAGAAACAGTGTCATTCTTTTGAGGTTTGCCTTTGACCCTTTTGGTCCCTGCCCTGACACTAAGCTCAGCCCAGGAAGAGTAGGAAGCAAACGGAGGTAGAGGGCCACACTGACACCCAACACCTTATGCTTCAGCGTGCTCTTACAGGGCCCTCTTCTCCAGCTTCCCAGGGACCGCAAGCTGTTAGCCAGGCTCCCCAGCCTTGGTGGAGAGCCCCAGCTGACACCCATAACTCAGTAGTGGATATCTGGTGAAGGACGTGGAAAGACAGACAAACAGGCCCTGGAGCCAGGACAGATGGCCAGGCTGCAAAAGGAAAATGGAAAGCACCACTGTTTTCCACAGGGGCCAGTCTGTCTGTGGGTACACCCCACACCTGTGCTGTATCGCTTCGATTTCACGACATCCACAGCAGCCATGTAAACGGCTCCAGGGGGACGTGGTAGCCACAGCTGTATGAGAGGGAGAGATGGAGGGGAGGCAGTCACCACTTTTGGTCCACAGCTGCTCCTCTAATGACTGTATAGATGCTGGATGGGGCTGAGAGATGGATAGTGAGGTTATTCAGACAGTGTAAGTAAAATGTCTACCGGGCCCAAGGTAAATAAGGCAACTGTGAATCAAACAGGTGTCTGTGTCTTATTATTTGTAATAGCAGGTTAAATAATACCGCCGTGATAATCTTAGGGCTAATGATAAACATATAGCCCAACAGTTTATTTTTTATTTACTACGAGGCATGTATACATGTACACATACATGCCAGGCATACATGAGGAGCCAGAGAATACCTTTGTAGTTGTTGGTTCTCTCCGTCCAGGGACTGGACCTCAGCTACAGGTGCTTTTATCTTCTGAGACATCTAGATGGCCTCAGTTCCTCTTTTTTCCCTTTATTCCTTCCCTTCCTCTCTTCCTTCTTCCTTCCTTTAATGTTTCAATATGCCCAGGCTGGCCTAGAACTTCCAGTCTTCCTGACTGAGCTTCCTGTGTCCTGGAATTACAGGTGTGTGATACCATGACTAGTCGTGGAAGTAGAAATATGTGAGTATACTAAATACCAATAAAATGTGCATTTCAAATGAAGCCACTGTGTGACATGTGAGTCATATCCCAATAAAGCTGTCAAAATAAAACTTTAAAAGTTAACAAAAGAATATGTATGACAGCATTCCATTTCTGGAGCAGCTTTAAAAAGAGACAAGGCAGTATATTGCACGAGTTGTATATTTGGTAAACAGTGGAGAAAACAGGGAGACACACAGAGTTCTAGGCAGAGCAGCTGCGTGAGGGACAGAAAAGATAAAAATATGCTCGCCAAGCTAACACACACATACACACACACACACACACACACACACACACACACATGCACACACCTTAGTACCCTTGGGATCTCTTTAGAGCAAATGATCCACTACCCCTGGGCTGCACCCTCAGCTCTCTTAAGACAAACTCCCAGTAAATTCCACAAGCGGGCCTTGAACTCACTTTGTAGCCCAGGCAGGCCTTGAACTTGTTGTCGTCTGGAACAGAGCTTTGTCACCAGGCCTGGCTGCAACTGTCTGATTCCTTAAGCAAGGAGGAGGGTTGATACTATCATCAAAATGGCCTCACAGGGCTAGGGGCACGCAAGGCAAGTGTGAGCTGCTGGGTTCATCACCAACACACAAAATGGCTGTTGGCCGGGCAGCCATGAGGAGGCAGCTGAGCTTGCCTGAGCGATGCCTGAACTACACATTTCCACTTCCTCCTTCCTTTGGGCTTTTGCATGAGGGCTGTAGGACATAAATCTAGGCTGAGAGACTCCTAGTCAGTCCAAGATTCTACATGGCAGGGAGAAAGAGAGAAGAGGAAACGGGCTGGGCCTCTGAGGGAGGCATTCTGTGGGAAGGTGATAAATGTGGCATTCCAGAGAAAGCTGACAAAATAAAATAACAAAAAAATTCAGTGACTGGTGAACCAGTGGTGAATTATAAAGAGGAGCCTCCAAAGGCCCTGCAGAAGAGTTAGGAACAAAAACGGCCTTCATTGATTTACCCCTGTTCACGTCTGTCTTCCTCAGACACCCCAGTTTAGATGGCGCAGGTGGGGGTCAGGTGGCTTTTACCATTCCTTTCCACCTGCCTGTTTGCCAAGAAAGGAAAAACAGGAATGAAGGAGTGGAAAGGAATGAGAGAAGGAAGAGGAGAATCAAAAACAATTCATGAACTCACATTTCCTTCCTTTTTATAATTTATTTTCACGTTATGTGCATTGGGGTTTGGCCTGCATGTGTCTGTGTGAGGGTGTGTGAAGGTGTCAGAACCCTTGGAACAAGAGTTAGGGACGGTTGTGAGCTGCCATGTGGATGTTGGGAACTGAACCTGGGTCCTCTGGAAGAGCAGGCAGTGTTCTTAACCCCTGAGCCATCTCTCCAACCCCTTTCCTTCCTTCAAAAAAAAAAAAAAATGCATTCATGTCATGGCATTCATGTGGAGGTCAGAAGACAACTTTGTGGAGTCAGTTCTCTCCTTCCACCTTTCCATGGGCTCCAGGAATTGGGCTAAGGCGAGGCAAGCACCTTTACTCACTGAGCTACCTGGCCAGCCCCGTCTTTCATTTTCAACATCTGACAAATGAGGCTCTTGGTATCAGGTGGGAAAGGTTCAGGGGTCCAAATGGGGGTGGATGGGCAGGTAAGTTTAAAAGGAGGTAGTGGAGAGCCTCAGGACCGCGCCAGCCAGGCTACAAACTCCGGAGCTCCCTGCTCCCTTTCCCGTGAGTATTTGCCTCCGTTCAGCAGAGTCACCTGACTGCTTCAGCTGAGATGACAGAGGTGAGAAGAGCCCTCCAAGCAAACACTCTCTGAGTCTAAGTTATTACCGCCGTCTTTATTATTCCCTGAGAGCGCTTTGCAGACACGAGGTTGACAAAGGCAACATAATAACAGCTTGTCCAGGAACCTCTTGAGTTCTTATGCCCAACTTGATACTCTAATGGCTTCGGAAAGAGGGTGGGAGGGGACAGGAAGGAGGCAGTGTTTGTCCTCATCCCTTTGAGGTGGTGACAGAGAAAGTAGGGACTCACTGATCTTTCTCTAGTTGAGAGCTAACCCTGAGAGGAGGGATGGCCCAGGCTAGCTGAGTGTCTGGGCCAGGGTGCCAGCCTCTGGCAGGCAGGACCCAAAACTACTGAGAACAGGCTAGAACCATAAATAGTGAAAAATGAGCTGTAGAGCCATGCGCTGGCCCTCCATTTGCAATGGCTGCTCTGTCCAGTGAGGAAGCAGAACTAAGACAGGCCTAACTGACTCCACTACAGAGTCTACTGGGAAACTACCTCAGTTCAGGTGATGACCTAGTTGTGGCTCACAGAGTTACCCATGATCCTCCAGTTGCCCTCCTCAGCCCTGCCAGACACTCAGGGCACTCTCAATTTTATTTCCCCAGTGTGATTATATGGAAGGAAAACCTAACCTGAACCCAGCCTCCATTTCTCCTACAACACACTTCCCACCCAGATCCCTTCTGTGACCTCAGGAGGTTCAGTAATTTCTTCCCACCAGCAGGCAAGCCAGCATTTCTGGAGCAGGCTCTACGTGGGCGTCTTCTAACCCAGTCTGACTCTGACACTGTCTGCTTGGAGATAGTATCAGATCCCACAAGTGGAGGGCTTGGTCCCACAAACCACCCCTCCCTACCTCAGATACCAGTATTCCCCCAAAATCATGTTTTCAAAGAAAAAATGTTACCTTCTATTGCTTCTTTTCTTTTTTGAGATTATATCATCACATCATTTCCTTGCTCCCTTTCCTCCCTCCAAACCCTTCAAATTCATGGACTCGCTCTCCTTCAAATTCATGGACTATTTTTTTCATTAATTGTTGTTACATACACGCATGCATGTATGCATACATATGTGTCTATTTTTATTATTTATGTATGTTTTGCCTGAATGTATGTTTGTACACCATGTGTGTGCCAGATACCCATGGAAACCAGAAGAGCATATCCTTTTGCTTAAAATTACAGATGATTGTGAGCTGCCATATGGGTGCAAGGAAACAATCCCAGGGCCCCTACAAGAGCAGCAAGCGTTCTTCACTGGCTCTTCACTGCTGAGCCATCTCTCCAGCCCCACTCCCCAGCTCATTTTATCCATGCTTCTGAACCCAGGTGGCTTCAAGTTTGGAGCGATATTTGGATCTGAAATCTCCTTCAAAGGTCTGGTCCTATTGGAAAGTGGTAGAACTTTAAGAGATGGCACCTACTGGGACATTTAAAGTCATTGAGGATAGGGACATCCTGAAGAGGATATTTGTACCCTCTCTCTTACTCATGGTTTTTCTCTATTTTGGCTGTCACTAGGAAGTACACTAGAGGCCAAAATCATCAGGAGAGATGTACGGATTTCCAGGCATACCACCCTATAAGACTATCCTGGTTGAGCCATCCAGAAGCTCTCCAAACCTAGTCTTTGGGAATTTTATGGAGTTTTCATTGTATACACACAGTTAATTGCCAACAGACTGAGCAGGAAAGCAGAGCCTCTCTGAAGCGCTCCTCCCTCCATTGTGTGGTATTATCAAACTGTTATCATGCCAGGTCCATCAGAATTATGAACCGAAACTGTGGATGAAAACCAACAACTATATATTCATAATATCACACCCAGGACCACAGGGCAAGAGGAAAATGAGGTCATGGGTTCATTTGCATCTGGTTTACATACAATTACCATACTCCTGCTCAGACTTTGAGACACTCATATTTTTATTTGCTCCTCACTTACCTTCAAATCTTGGCCCTACTCACCTCCCAGGGAAAGCAGGTTTTGTCTCCTGTGCTTCATGGCGCCTGAAAGACCTTTTAGCAATTGCTGAGCAAAATCTCACTTGCACCAGGCAATTGCAGCCTCATCTGGCTGTCATTATCTTCCTTCAACTGCACGTACTGCTCCCAAAATGTGCATGCAAAACTCCTCTGTGGATTTCCCTCACACCTACTCTTTGAACCTGTTTGACTTTTCCTTAACCCTTTATCTGGAGTGGGAGTGAGGACTGGTCTTGGGCTGGGCTCCTCAGTGTTCCCACACTGGGGGTAGGGGGATGGATGGATGGATGGATGGATGGATGGATGGATGGATGAGCAGTACTGCCTTATTCTGCTTCCCAGCTTGAGATCTGGAACAAATATGAAGTGAGCCCCAGTGCTCATTTGAGCATCTCATGGCCAGTTTGTTAAACTGTTATCACTTAGCCAGAGGCTCTGGGCTGAGCTGGAAAGTTCTAGAAAAGAATCTGCCCTTGTCAAATTACACATTCTCCTGAGTAGCCTCCTCCATCCTCCAGACCTCAAAGAGCTGTCAAAGGGCTGACAGTGGGGCCTTTAGGGAGGACTCCTAAAATGGGTGCAGACTGCTCTGAGAGAAAGTGAGCCAGTCAGGCAGCTGTGGGCATTCACTTCGCTGCTAGTTATAAAGGTATACACTGTACGAGCTCAGAAGCTAATGAGGGAAACAAAAATAGCCCAGCTAACAGGCCCCAAAGAGCGCTGGCCTCTTCAAAAGATCCCAGTCCTATTAAAAAAAAAAAAAAGCAGAAAGGGGAAAAGCGGGGTTGCAAGCTAGAACCTTAGACTCTTAACTGCCAAATGTGTAGCTGAGGTAGAGGGCACGGAAGGACCACTGAAGTCCCCAAGGTAAAGGCTATTTTCTGTTATCTAGAAACCTCCAGCTAATAAGATGCTTCTGCAAAAGGTCTGATACAAATTCTGTTTCTTTCTCCCTCCCTCCCTCACTCCTTTTCTTCCTCCCCCTCCCTCCCCAGTTAAGACAGTGATGAGTTTTGGGTGGCTTGTGGATATAACTCAGCCTCCAGAGCCTCTGTGACTGTGGCCCAGACTCTTACCTTGAGTGCTCCAGTGCCCTGGGATCTGAAATTACGACCCTTCTCCCTGTTCTAAAGCTTGACCTGAAGACAAACAGGGCAGGTGTTCTAAATGTAGCTGTCAGTGGTAAGCAACGTCTGCAGAAAAACGATAAAATCAGTGGGCATAGGGGCTAGGGAGACGGTTCAACAGTTAAGGGCACCAGCCGCTCTTGCAGAGAACCAGGGTTCGGTTCCCAGCACCCGGTAGTAGCTCACAACTATCCATAACTTCAGCTCCAGGGAATGCTATGCCCCTCGTGCACATAAAATAAATCTAAAACAAAACTGTGGGAGTTACAGATCGATATTAGCCACTTGCACAGGAACAAGTGTGGGAGTAAGAACTCTGCCCTCAACTCCCAAGAGCACTTCACAAAGCCCCTGGACTTTGTGCTGCTGGCTCCCTGGGAGGGCAGCATGGACTCCATGGTAGTACTCAGGATGAACAGCTGGCCCCTGCTGAGTGCACCCTTGTCCTCTCCATAGCATGCTTATCACATTCAAAGAGCCTTCTCTCAGTAGACATGGTGAAAGCAGCCTGGAGAAAGAAAAGCTGTCTAAGCCAGGTGGGTCAGGTGTAGGCCAACCTCTAGGGACCTCATTGCAGTCACGAGCTTAGGCAGTGCAAATTATTTATCTGTTATTAGATTGTCCAAAATAACAAAGAATATCTAGGACAAAATCATCTTAGCAATCACTTTATTTAAAACTCACTCACAGGGGCTGGAGAGATGGCTCAGAAGATAAGAGCACTTGCTGCTCTTCCGAAGGGCCCCCAGATCAGTTCCCACTAGCCCCTTGAGATGGTTCACAACTACCTGTAATGCCAGCTTCAGGGGATCTAACATGCTCTACACACACACACACACACACACACACACACACACACACACACACCCCACTAATAACATAAATAAAATTTTAAATAAATAAGATGCACCCACATATATTCCCTTAGGATCTGAGTAAAAGGCGAGCAGAGTCTTCACCTATAGGTGTCTGGGATGCATTTAGTCACCTTGTAAGCAAGCTGATGCTCTCCCCCAAAGCAGCAACCCAGGCTCATTTGTGGGCTGGGCCCAATGAGAACATATTTGCCAGAGATAATCCAGAGACTTCAGGGTTGGTTTAGCCAACGTAGCACAAAGATGCCCTGTTCTCACAGTAGGAGCAAAGCCAGGTAGTTCACAAAGTTGGCCCCATTATCGGCCATGGTGGGGAACTCCCTTTCTGACTTTGGTGTGCATAGGGGTATTGCTATGATGGGTTATATGGAAAACACAGAGCCTACCCTAGATCACAGCACCTGCTGGTTCTGTCAGCCCCTACCCACCTGGTTTGAGAGATACACAAATTAGGCCACCGTAATCCACTGACGAAAATAAAATTAGGCAGACCTGTGGCGTGGAGGAGCTATGCAAATAGGGGAGCCTGCCCAGAGCAAGAGTGAGGCTGAAGTGTGTCCAAACCCTGAAAATACCATCTTGAGACCAGCAGGAGTTAGGACTGTTCCCTCCCTGCCCTGGGCCTGTGTCCCAGCTTGTGCACCTCTGCCACCCTTGAGGTGGTCACACAGCCTGGCGGCCAGGTTACGGGTTAAACTTCCTCTCTCCTTATAAGGTCACATCCAGCAAGCACCTGGAAGTCCTCCTCATGCAAATGAGGCGTTCCCAGCACCTTACCCCTGGCCAGCGACAGACACTCACCATGAAAGCCTCTACCCACTTCCCAAAGGTTTAAATAGTCTTTGTTCTCCCCAATTAAATGAGCTGTCTCGCTGAAGCTGTCTTCCCAGGCTGTTTCTCTCACACTCGCTGAAGAGTGAGGTGCTGCGGTGCACCCACACACCCTGGCTAAGCTTCACTCCCGCCCCGGGATACCCCGAGGGGAGAAGCAGAAAGGAGCAGCACAGGCCAAGCTCTTGGCTGCTGCTGAGCCACAGTCCACACATCTGCTACAAACACACTTGTGGTCCCTCTCAGAGCAGCCATTATTCAAAGCGTCAGTCCCATGCCTCTGCTCTCAAACACTCCCATTTCCCAACAAGCCCCTCTGAGGCTGAGTGGATGACATTGGACCCTAACCAGCTTTCCCCCCAGCCAAAGACAGAGCTCACACACACCCGCAGCACAGGTGTCTGCCTGTTTCCCTGTGTACCTGTAATCTCCTGCGAGGGACTGTGAAGGGTGCAAAAGGACTCAGGCGGTAATAGGAGAATATGCCCATGGATCTGGGCAAAAGAATGGACCCATCAGTGCCCCTTGTCTTCCTACCCAAGTGATTTAGACAAGCACATGTAACTACCTATTGCCAATCATAGCTGTCTTTAGAATTGATTTTTTAATTCTAAATCAGACTTGTTCTCCTTCCCCTGGAGCTGTGAAGAGGGTGGGGGTGGGGTGGGAGTGGGTGGTGTGTGCCTATACACCAATAACACAATAACACAAGCAGGAGTGAGCTGGGCCACACAGAAAGAGAGACACCCTGAGGACACTTTTTTTTGAGAAGCTGGATCTAGCTGAACCTAAAGTGACAGCAGTTCTGTTATATAAGCAAATTGAATTTCTATTTACAAAACAATATTTTTTTTCCTGTCAAACCCAGAAGTTCTAATAATATGATAGCATGTGTTCGTGATGTTAATTTCCGGCCTCTTCACGGCACGGGTGGTGATGAATAAACGGTCCTCTCCTCACTGTGTGAAGGTGTCATGCCGCTACACTCTCCGGTGGCCCTCATAAGGCAGCCAAGCTGATTGTGGTAGGGCCAGGTCACAGGTCAGAGTTCAGCCACCGTGGGTTACTGCAGCTCTAGCCCCATTCCTCTGAAACCTTGTTACAGTTTGACTACAAAATGTCCTCCACTGAATCATGG
>NW_026585587.1:5729609-5821450 GCF_907164565.1 Psammomys obesus
TATATATATATATATATATATATATATATATATATATATATATATATGAGAGAGAGATCCTTACATACTTGCACAACCGATACTTCCCACATCCCTGTGTACATATTCAAATTGCTTTCATCTTTCAGGTTGATCTCAACAAAAGACTCAGAAGACAGCCACCAAGAAGAAGAATCTAGAAGCTGTGGACCAAACCCTTCTGAAGAAGCTCTGTGTGCATGAGAATGTGGCCATAAAGCGATGGAGTTTGCAGCTCGACTGGGTTGTCCTTAGTCAGCTTCTGTTCCTGACCTCCCACGTTAGACAGGACCAGATAAAACTTAGGAGAATGAAGCACTAAGTAGCAGAGACCTTCAGCCTCCACATCACCTGGAAGCCCAGCATGGGATGTAGATATCTGAGATCAAAGCAAAGACTTTATTCTACAATCCCAGAACGTGCCTGCCTGGAGCGCCCACTGACGGGTGTCATTGGTTAGCCTGTCGATTCATGACTTTAGTCTGTGCCTAGGAAGTTTCCTGTAACCCCTTTGCAGTGGAAGATGTCATTCGGGGCCATTTGAATTCATGTTCCCAGGCTATGGTCACTCATATTCGACTCCTTATTTCCCTTAAAGAAGGGCTCTTACTTTACATCAAGGAACCCATCTCTACTGGAGTTGCTCATTACCCACCCAACACCCCTTTCTCCTCTTTGCCTCTGACAGAATTCTGATTTAGTTCAAGTGTCCTGCTCCCCAAACCCTGTGACTCCTAGGACATCAGCCCTACCTTCTTCCTGTGGACCATTGACTATGATGTCCCAGGTGGCTGGACATGATGACCCTCTTGCTCAAGCCTAATGGTAAAGCCATGGCCAGGGGAAGAGTGCGCTAAGAGGCATCCTCAGACTCCACACATGGCCCCGCTGTCGCCGCCCCATCTCAGAGCCCCGTGGACAGGACTGGAGCTAGCTTTATTGCTTGAACTCTGTGTTTGTTACTTGTAGCCGCCAGCCACCTGGCTGACCATCCTCTATCTAAGGACATTGGAAGAGACAGGCATGCTTGGTTTGCTGTCCCTGGGGCAGAACCTATGATGCTCATCTCCTTTAATAGAGTTATTCGGCTGGACTCTTAATGTAGGGAGGGAGCAGGGATCCCAGCAATGAAACCACAGACGAGCTGGCTTATCAGCTCTTTTCTTCCCATTCAAAAAGGTTCTCCAGACCTAGAAGAAAGGGCAGAGGAAGAAAGGTGAAGTGATAAGCGTGAGGATGGGACACAGTTGTGGGGCTCACATACCACAACACACCCCTGTGCGTGAGAAGGTAGGCAGTGTTAGGTTGCTAGAGAGAACAAGAATGATAATATTCTATGACAAGATGGCTCAGCAAAGGCACTTGCTGCCATAGCTGATAAGCTAAATTTGATTCCCAGGACCCACAAGGTGGAAACAAAGAGTGGATTCTTCAAATTGTAAACACACACACAAACAAATAAATGTAAAGGAAAAAATTTAAATGTTATTATCCTAAAGGCCAGTCCCAAGAATGCCCAGAATCCCCCTATCAAATCTTTTCCAATTAAAACTGCTACAAAGGGCACGCTAGAGGGATGGCTCAGTAAAGGATCCAGGTTTCATTTCACACCCACGTGGCGCTCACAGCCGGCTGTAACTTGATTCCCCAGGGACCTGACACCCTCACTTGGCTTCTGCAGGTAGCCAGGCACATGGTGCACAGACATACAAGCAGGAAAAATGCCCACACACAGAAAATAAAACAGTAAGGTGAAAAAAAAAAAACTGTTACAACCTTTCTTCGAAATGAAAAATGGTAAGATACGAGCATGCCTCCTGAAATACCTTTAAAATACTTCAATAACTAAAACAGGAATAAAACAGGGGAACAGATTGGGTGAAATAGCTGATACACAAGGTATAGAAGCCAATTTTAGAAAGAAACTTAGATTTCATCTCTTCGATGCATTAAATGAGAGACTTTGCATAACATTCAGCCGGAGGCGTCCCCAGATTCTTCTGTCACATTTTGCCTAGTGAAGAGAAGATGCACTTTCCAGTCTTTGAAGAGCAACGGCCATGAGCTGCCAGTTGTGAGTCTCCAGAAGGGACAGCATGCGCCCAGGTTAGGATCCCCAGGCCGTTCTCACTGCTGTCTCCTCCCTGCAGGTCACTGCTCGGCACCACTCAGTGGGTAATGTCATGGGTTCACACAGAGGTTAAGCAACACAGTCCATCAGCGCTGAGGAGGCCTGGTGACAGAGGAGCTCAGAGCTGTTGCATGAGAAGCGAGAGAGAGTTGGTTATCACTCGGGTAGTCAGGAAACAGAAAGCTTGGACCGGAAGCAGGGCCGTGTAGTTCTGAGGCCAGCCCCTCAGTGACCCACCTCTCCATCTCCTAAAGATGCTATAACCTCCCAAAACCACAAGCTGGAAAACTACTGTTCACACATAAGCCTCCGTGGGCCTCTTCACTGTTACATCTCAACACAGAGACAGTACACGTGGATGCCAGTGAGCCAAGTCTGATGTAGCCCCCTGCCCACAACCCCTTGCCCTCATGGGAAGTGGGTTTAGCTGAGCAAGGGGTGAGGGTGTCCGAAAGGATGGGAAGAGAGAGCAGGTGTGCTCACTCTTCTTCTCCAGGAGAAGGCCTTTGCCACAAGTGGACACTGTGGATGAAGTTGTCCTGGAAATAGCCTCAGGCTAATGTAGACTCCCAAAGTAGCTGACACCCAACAACCCTGCTCCTACTACACAGCCAGCTCCCAAGTTCCCCAGCCTGGCCCTGGGCCAGATCCACAATGGCCTTATCCACATTCTCAGGTGACCAGAACTCAGCCTGTCTGGGTCGGAGGGGAGCAAACTTTATGCTTTTGGTTTTTAAGGGCTTTCCCTCCCATCCGTTTTTTTTCTCAAGGTAAGCAATTTCTTGTTTTAACTATGAAATATATATCCTTGTATAAATTTTTCTCCTGATTGAAATACTCCCTCCTGGAAGAAAGAGAAAGAAAGATGGTGCATTCATTCAACGGGACATCGCTGGGTAATAGGAAGGAACAGACTATGATACACACAGCCTCCAATGCCATTTACAGGTCACATGGGTGGGTCTCAGAAAGGCGGGAGCAAAAGAAGGTAGACATTGAAAGAGCGTGGACTGTATGATTCCATTTGACCATGCAAAGTGCCCAAAAGTAATTTCTAAGGATGGAGATCAGGACAGTGCTCTCCTCAGAGAGGGTGGGGAGGGTGGTGGTTGCATAAGGATACAGGTAAAACCTTCAGCGATGACTCGGTCTTTTTCACTTTGCTGACAGCACACTGCTGTAGGTTGGTGAAGCTATAAAGAAAGAAGGTTCATTTTGCCTCAAGGTCCTGGTCCAAGGGATCATATCTGATAATGGATGGGCTTCTTGATGGCCGAGTCCCCAAAGTAGAGCAAGGTATCACATGGCAAGACCTAAGGGAGAGGAAGGGAGGGAGAGAGGGAAGGTGAGAGAGAGGGAGGGGCGGTTGCTTTCAGCTATCTCTACTTCTCATTAAAGCGCCTGAATTCACTCACAGAGGTTTCATCCTGGGGACCTCATCTAACCTTAACCCCTTCCCAAAGGCTTTAGCTCTAAACCATACAGTTTCCACCTTCTCTGTATGGCACAATGGAGATTAAACTTCAGCATGAGTTTCAGATGGGACAAACCACATTCAAACTATAGCATGGGAGGTGGAAATGTTCCATGTCTTGATTGAGGTGGTCACGTGAGAACCTACACTTACGAATTCTTAAATCTATACAGTTAGGTGCGTGCATTTTCTTGTTGTATAAAAATGACAGTCGGGTTGGGGAGATGGCTCAGTGGGTAAGAGTGCCTGCTGTGGAAGCATGAGGACTTGAGTTCGAATCCCCCAAAACTAATGTCCTAATTTGTTTTCTGTTGCTTTGATAAAAGGATTGGAGGAAGAAAGGGTTTCTTTGGCTTACACTTCCACATTATGATCCATCATTGAAGGAAGGCAAGGCAGGAGTTTAAGACTAAGAAGCTGGAGGCCTGGAAGCAGGAACTGAAGCAGAGACCATGGAGAAATGCTGCTTTCTGGCTCACCCAGCTTCCTTTCTTATACAGCTCAGGACCACCTGTCCGAAGGTGGCAGTGCCCACGGTGGACTGGGCCCTCTTCTAACAATTAACAACTAGGAAAACGCCCCTCCAAAGATGCCCACAGGTCGCCCCTCCAGAGATGCCATAGGTCAATCTGATAGAGGCTGTCCCTCAGCTGAGACTCCCTCTTTCTGGATGTGTCAAGTTGACAGCTAAAGCTAAACAGGGCACCATGTATTTTAAAAAGCTGGATATGGGACACTACAAAGATGGTTCAGCCCTCCTCCAGGGGGCCCAACTTTGGTCTCCAGCATCCATGCCGGGTGGACCATAATTATGTAGCTCCAGAGCCAGAGGCTCCAATGCCCTCTTTTGACCTCTGCAGGCACCCACACACCTGTGACATATAGCCACACAAACACACATGAATATACATAAATAAAATAATAAAAAAATAAGCCTTAAAGAAATCCAGCCGTGATCATAAGGGCATATAGTGCCATTGTTAAGGGCAGAGCAGGCAGATCCCAGGCGCTCACTAACCAGCCAGCCTAGCAAAGCGGTGAGCCTCAGGTTCAAGGAGACAGTCTGTCTCAAGGGTGAGGCAGCAAGCAATAGGGCAAGACACATATGTCCTTCTGTCTTGACATGACGTGTGCATCTGTACATACAATGCGCGGACAGACGGACACACACACACTAGTTCTGTGAAGAACGTTTTAAACAGCAGTGAAACAGCCTTTATCTGTCAGAATGACAGAATTGTAAATACGTGGCTGCGCAGCCTGTTTGTAAAGCATGGGAAACAGCTCTCTTAGCTCCTGCTGGGGACAGTACACGTAAGCGGGACATTTATAGACGACAATTTCCCACATCAATCAAATTCGAAACTATGTATTCCTCTGACTTAGCAGTTACATTTCTGGAATTTATGCTACAGGAATAGTGTCCACATGCAAAACAATTTATGTGCGAGGTTTGCCATTGCAAAACAGCAAAATTCTGGAAGCATCCCAAAGGCCCAACAGTGCTTGCTGTTCATTACACTCCTGTTGCTATGATAAAATGCTCTGATAGAAGCAAGCCTAGGGAGAGAAGGTTCATTCTGGCTCGTGCCTTGAGGAGTTACTGTCTATCACGTAAAGGATCGATTTAGTATATTTTTAATTATATTTTGTTAGAATGGTTGACTTTTAAAAAGGAGTGTCCATCCAAGGTTCCCTCCAAGATGGTTCCCTCCAGGAAGCTTCTCAGAAGACCTCAGGCTGGGCTGAGCCTCAAAGCAGCCCAAGAAGGAAAAGGAAAGAACAAGCGTATGGCTCCCCAGAGAAACACTTCAGTTTTTCTCAGCAGATGCTGCCTTGGGTTTTATGAAAACCTGTCTGCAGCTGTCAGGATAGGACTGACCAAGAGACGCTGTTACTCCCTGGAGCTTCGCCTCTGACAAGTAAAGGATGCTCCCTGGGGACTTTCTGGAGATTGTTCTAGGGCACGTGACAGTCCTTCTGCTTTCTAAACTGAGAACTGGATGTCTCTGGTTGTCCCTGCTTCCTGTTATTGAAACTCAGCCCTATCTGAGGATTGGCCAGCTCCCCATCATGAAGCCTGGGTTGCACTTATCCACAGGACAAGCAGTTCCCTGTTCTCTTGCTTTGTCTACTCATGAACAGTAGCCCCAGCCCCACTCCCCACTCCCCACTCCCTAAGACCTCTGGAACCCTGCTTCCTGCCTCAAGTCCGAGGTACAATGAAGTTTTCATCTCTGCCGTAGCTCCTTTAGGAGAAGCCTCCATTGGAAGTCATGCCTCCGTGAGAAAGGCATGATGAAGTCTTAAGACTCATCTCCACACTCCCCATGCTGGCACCACAGCCTAGAGGAGGCTCTGGAATACTCTCCAAACCAGAAGCCATGTCCGTCCCCGCCAGACATCAGCCAACAGCTCCCAACCAAAGACTAATGTCCCTCCAGGAGGAGAACCTAATTTGCCTTCTCTCCTCATTCCGCGCTGTCTCCAGCAGGGACAGCACCTTCATTAATATGTGTAGTCTGGAGCCTGGAGCTGCCTGCCAAGCTTCCGGCTAATTGGAAATTGACAGTATCTGCCTGAGGGAAGACAGGCTCTGCCCCTAGTCTCTGGGCTTCTGATCCCACACAGGCTGGACTCTGCTGCCCAAAAGGGGAGAGTTTTAGTCAGGCATTCCATTGCTACGGCAGATACCTGAGAAAATGACTTACAAGGAAGAAAAGATTGCTGTGGCTTGTGGCTTCGGGGTTTAATCCGGGATCTCGGGCTGTGTGGCTTCTGGACTCAGAGTGAGGCAGAACATTCTAGCAGAAGGGTTTTCTATGGAGCAGAGCAGCCTAGCTCATGGCAGAGAAGAAGCAGAGCCAAGAAAAGGAACAAGGGACAAGATACCAAGGCACCCTCAGGGGCCCACTTCCTCCAGCTAGTTCCAGCCTCCTACTTTTCAGCACCTCCATTATTATGGCTCCATCAAGGGATCGATTGATTAGGTCAGAATCGTCACTATGCAATGGCTTCTCCAAAACCTATCAGCCAGCAACCAAGTCCCAACCCTGTGGGAGCAATTCAAAACATAAATGGCAGGGAGCGATGCCACTGTAGCCTATGGGCACAGTGTGAAAGTCTAGAAAGTTAAGGACAGCATTACTTTTATTAACATTTTATTTATCCAGTGAGGTGGGACCATGCGCTCACACAGAGGTCAGAGGACAACTTGTGGGAGTCATTTCTCTCCTTCCACCACCTGGGTCCCAGGGATCACACTCAAGTCATCAGGCTCAGTGGCAAGAGCTTTCACCCACCTAGCTGTCTTTAACCAGGAGGCTGGGGTGATGATTCAGTCATTAGACTGCCTGCTGTGTAAGCACAAGGACCTGAGTTCAAATCCCAAGTACCCATATAAAAGCTGGGTACAGTGGCACAAACCTATAACTTTGCTGCTGGGGAGATGGAAACAGTCGGGTCCTTGAAGTTTGTTGGCCTGGCAATGGAGCTGTATTAGTGGGCTCCAGGTTCAGCAAGAGATCTTGTCTCAAAGAGAAATGATGATCAAAAAATATATATGAACATTCCCATCTCCACACATATGTACATACATGCAGCTAAATATAAATAATAACTAAGTCCTTACAGAGGCATGTAAGTTAGACCCCTCTTGTCCATTTACAGTTGGATTTATTACTTTTTTTTTTTTTTAATTTTTATAAGCCAGCCTTGGTGCCACACACCTTTAATTCCAGTCTTGGGGAAGCAGAGGCAGTTCAAGGCCAGCCTGGTCAACAAAGCAAGTATGGGATAGCCAAGGTTACAGAGAGAAACCCTGTCTCAAAAAACAAAAACAAAAAAACCTCAAAAAAAATTATGTATGTGTTATCTACATATCCACTGGAGCGTGATCAAAGTCTCAGTGGCCTGCCCCTTGCACAGAACCGAGCCCCTTCCCTTCCGCAGACCTTCAGGAAGCCATTGGTTGTGGAGATGGCTTCAACAGCCATATCACATTTTTTAAGAGATCTCTTCAGTGATTTCCTCTTTAGGCTGTTACTTTGGGGGGAGAGGCTAAAATATTTACTTACTTACATTTGAGGGTTTTTTCCTGCATGTATGTCTGTGTGTCTTGTGTATGCCTGGTGCCCATAGAGGCCAGAAGAAAGCATAAGAGCTGCTGGAATTGGAGTTACAGGCAGTTGTAAGTCTCCATGTGGGTGCTGGGAATCAAGCCCTGGTCCACTAGAAGAGCAGCCAGTGCTCTTCACTGCTGAGCCGTATCTCAGCCCTGGAATTATTTTTTTTTCTTTTCACTTGTTTAAAAAAAAAAATAAAAGATGTTGGGCTGAAGAGATGGCTCAGCAATGAGGAACACTGTCTGCTCTTCCAGAGGTCCTGAGTGCAATTCCCAGCTACCACATGGTGGCTCACAACCATCTTCTATACTGGAATCTGATGCCCTCTTCTGGTATGCAGGTGTACATGCAGATAGAGCATTCATCTACATAAATTAAAAAAAAAAATCTTAAATATGGTCCAGTCTGAGTGGTGATTCAAGTTAACAGCCAATCCAAATGCTGAAATGCTGGTATATATATCATGATGTTTTAACCACATCACAGTGATCGACCTTTATTGTCAATTTGACTGGTATTAGAAACACCTAGGAGTCACACCTTTGGGGCATATGTGAGAGAATTTGCAAAGATGTCTGACTGAGGAGGGAAGGTCCTTCCTAAATGTGGGTGACAGTAGCCAATGGACTGGCATCCCACACTGAATAAAAAGGGGGAACAAGAGGAACACCAGCGTCCCTCTCCCTGCCCTTCATCACTGCAGCCTCAATGAAACCACCAAGCCGTCCCCACTTCCCCCACCATGACAAACTATGTACCCTCACACCACGAGCCCAAATAAATCCTCCCTTCCTTGAGTTGCTTTTGTCAGGATTTCGTTGGAGCAACGAGAGGAGTAACTAATATGCTATCTAACCAAGTGGCTGAGGCATGAGGAGTTTCACAGACTCCCCTGTAGCACCATTCCCAAGGCCTTGCCCACCGTCCCCACTCCCGACCAGCTCTGTCCCACCACTTGATCAGAGAAACTCCACAGACAGAGCTCCACGTTGGACAGACCTACAGCTGTCTGACTTCCCAGCGGCAGCTCCCGGATAAAGTTTCCAGGCACTTACTCTACAGGTGTGTCCCAGTAAGAGGAACAGGCTCCATCACACTCCCTCCCTGCCTCTCAGGGCCCTGTGGCCACCTCATAATGTCGGGAGGCTGCGGTTCCACCAGGTCTGATGTGGTAGTTTGAATGAGAATGACCCACCCCCCCCCACCCCCCACATGCTCGTAGGTTTGAATAGTTAAGTTTCTAGTTTCGGTGGCTCTTTGGGGGAAGACTCAGAGGTGTGGCCTTGCTGGAGGAAATATGTCACTGGGGGCTGGCTTCGAGGCTGCAAAAGAGCCATTCCTCGTGCTCGCTTTCTCAGAGTTAGCTCTCTTTGCCTCCTGCTTGTGAGCG
The DNA here is from genome assembly GCF_907164565.1 of Psammomys obesus. Classification (NCBI taxonomy): domain Eukaryota; kingdom Metazoa; phylum Chordata; class Mammalia; order Rodentia; family Muridae; genus Psammomys; species Psammomys obesus. The sequence goes on from NW_026585587.1 coordinate 5,738,747, forward strand.
GTCAGCTGTTCCCATCACCATGCCCTTTCTCTACTGTTATGGACTCTGACCCTTCAAAACCATAGGCCCAGTGAAATGCTTCTTTTCCAACATGGTGTTTTACCACTGGAATAGGAAAGTAACTAAGACATCGAGTATGTGCCCTGAACCCCAGCAGGTACACTTGGCTCACCAGATAAGATGCTGAGTCGTTCTGCTCGGGTCCCAGTCTTCTGCCCAGAGCCAGAGGCGCTGATGGGGTGCCACTTAGCGCCTTATAAAAGTGAAGTTGAGCTGTGTGGCGGTGGCAGACATCTTCAATTCCAGCACTCAGAAGGCAGAGGCAGGCTGATCTCTGTGAGTCTGAGGTCAGCCTGGCGTACAGAGAGAGTTCCAGGACAGCCAGGGCTACACAGAGAAACCCTGCCTCCAAAAAGACAAAAAAGAAAGAAAAAGAAAAGCGAAGTTGACTGGTGAGTCCTAAGGCACCCTTGACTATAAAGGTGTAGTCCCAGGGCTCTGAGGCAAGAATCTAGTTCCTCAGGAAGGAACGCTGGGCTCAGGCCCCAAAGGGCTCCAGCCAGGAAGGCAACATTCCTGACAGTCAAACCCAGACCTCATCAATATGGCTCGTCTCACTAGCTAATTTGCTGGGAAGAATCCCATTCCAGCCTCCTGAGGCTGAAGTTACAGGCAGCTGTCTTAGGCACCTGGCATTTGCATGGGTTCTAAGAATCTGAACTCCAGGCTTCATGCTTGCACAGCTCTTTAACTGCTGAGCCATCTCCCCAGCCCCCTGATACCCCACTTTTATCTGGCTAACATCACAAATACCCAGCTGGCACAAACTCCAAACAGTGGGCATACCAAACCCTCTTCTGTCTTCTGTCCTTCAATTCCTCAGAGGTGGTCGTCAGAGAGAACCGTATTATCTGTCTCATTGCTTCAGCCAAATACCTGGCAATAGCTGCGTAAGAAAATGAAGGTCTTCAGGGCATGGGGCAAATGCCTTTGATCCCAGTACTTGAGGGGCAGAAGCAGGTAGGTTTGCAGTCAGTCTGGTCTACACAGTGAGTTCCAGGTCAGCCTGGGCCATATAGTGAGACCCCATGTGGGGGTGGGGTTACTTTGACTAAATTCCAAGAGATAACATCCATCCCGACAGAGGAGATTTGGTAGCAGGTGCAGAAGCCGTCGGTCACATTGTGTCCACAGTCAGGAAGTAGAGAGGGCTAAATTCTGTTAACTCAGCCTGCTTCCTCCTTTTCTTGGGTCTGGCAGTTAACTTAATGAACCTAATCTACAAACTTCCTCATAAGCAGGCCCAGAGCTTTGTCTCCAGGGTGATTCTAGATCCTCTGAGTTGACAATCACTGGGACCTTTTTGGCAGGTGCCTCCTAACGTGCTCCCTCCACCCCTCCCTCCCTCTGCCTCAGTGGCTTTTTTTCATAAACATCATCTTATGATCCAGCTGCTTTCTCCCCTCTCAGCTCCCTCTCTGGCCCATCTTTGGGGGCTGAGAGTCTTCCCTACCTCTGTTCTCTGTCTTGGCTGAATGACTGAGTGTTTTAATTTATTTCCCAGGAGCTATCTTTATGGCTCTGCTCTCTGTAATTCACACAGCAGCAGTCTGCTGGGGACACACATAAAATCAGTACTGAGAGGGCTCAGAGATGTGCGGGACACCAAAGAGCAGAGAGACAGCAAGGAGCCCAGGGATGCTGCTGGAGAGAAAAGGGCCAGAGCTGCTGCTTGGAGCAGATCAAAGCAAGCTGACTGCTGGCTGCGGGGGCAGGAAGCCCCGTTCCAGGCAGGGCAGCAACTATCATTGGAGAAGCTGGAGAAGTGAGGCTCCCTGCAGCCCCTGCATTCCGGCCAATTGCATAAAGCCTGGTATTTCTAAACAGCTCCCCTGATGATTCTGGAGCTCACTCAGGACTACAAACAGGCCCGGCTACACAGCTATGGGGGAGAGAGAGGCCAGAGAGTCCCTGAGCAAGGGGCTGTGAGGTGACCACACATCTCCCTCCAAGGCTGTGCAGATAAATAGCCGATGCCAGAGAGCGAGGAGACTGGTGTAGTGAGAAGACCCGGGTGAGGGACTCGGTTATAAGGAGAGAGTCTTCATGCAAAGCTTGGATTCTGGAGGGGGTGGGCTGCTTGCTGCTCATACGCCCCACAGAGAGGGACACCTCCACAGGCTGCTGCCTTTACCACCTGCTTTCCTGGTGTCACCATGATCCTCGACATCCAAGTTCCTCCCTGATCACAAAGACCCTGCATGAGTGCCACCCCATAGTCATCCCCTGGGCAAAGGCAGAGCACCTACTGTGTCCTGTCAGAATAGCAGATGAAGGCCTCCAGGGAACCAAGGCCCCACTGCTGACACAGGGCGAGGCTGGTGTCATGCCCTTTGTATAGTGTGTTAAGTGACATGGGGAACTAAAAGCCCAGTGATTGTGCTGTTAATCAGCCCGGGGTCTGCTGAAGAGGAGCTCCGAGGTTGGCCACAAGAAGGTGGCCTCTGAGCTGAGGCTCCCTGGAGCTCTCAGACTCTTCCAGCTTCCCTTCATCTCTCCAGTGTCCCTGAGCATACCTCAGCTTCTCTCTAAAGGGAAGTGTGCATCGCTGCAAAGAGCAGCGAGGTTCTCACGCTGGAAGGGTGTCTCATCCCCCACGGCAAGCCAGAGGTTGGGACAATGACCTGTAAACACAGATTCTCCCATAAAAAGTTGAAATGAGTAAAATACAACAGCGCTTGTTCTTTTGTTGGGGAAGAAACAGAAGGAGTGAAAGCCTTGGCCAGGGCTTTACACCTGCCATTGCGGCCTGGTCTCCACATCCCCCATAGGCCCCCAGGCACCAACTGACAGAACACAGGGAGCTGAGATGCCACGCTCAGGCCACTACAAGCCCTGATGAAAATGATTGGTTGTTGAGAGGACCGAAGATTGCTGCAGTGGAAAGCCATGAGCCCCTAAGTGAAGTGAGACAAAGCTGAGGTGCCAGCCTTGCAAGGAGGGCTAGGAGCTGGAACGCCTGAAAGACAGCCCCTGGACAGGATTTTGTGTGTGAGGGACCCGCATCACAGATGTACCCACAGACATACATCCCTGGAGATCTGATGAATACAGAGCGTGAATAAACAAGGCTGGAGGTATTCTGCAAAGAAGAGGAGAGGATGAGAAGCACGCTTCAATCCTGAAGCCATATGTCATGATTTCACTGTGTCAGGAACATAGATGAATACATTTGTGTCTTCCCACAATGTCATAATAAACTCACAAGCTATGTCAGTCTTGTTGGCAGCAACTTGCCAGAGTAGCTCTTATTTCTTTGCTATCCAGCTAAGGAAAGTTCAGGTTCTTTTGTTCCAACCTTAGCTAATATTAACTCTCGGATCACACATTACCCATTCATACAGTCAATAAACAGACAGACAGACAGACAGATATCTAGGTTAAAGAATGGCTACAGTGAGTCTTGAAGAGGCCAGACTGAGAGGCAGTAATGGGAAGCTGGTAGGGGATGTGAAGGGAGTCTCCATAGGAGGTCAGGTAACTAGCCTGGTGGGAGTTCTTCTAGATGCTGCTGTAGAGTCAAGGTTTACACTTAGCTAGAGGCCGTAGAGGTGAAGGGTTGGGCCAGATGTGGACAATCAAAGGAACAAATGGGCAGACAGATGAAATGGGATGAAAAGATGGAGAGGAGGGGAGGAAGATGGGTAGGTGGGTGGCAATTCAAGCAGGCCTCATCAATAGTGGAGACTGAGCCAAGATGAAGCCCCTAGACAGTTGGGGGTTCCCTGCCTGATGGTCCCTTGACACACAAATCAATAGAGACTATCACCACCATGGAATTAGGTGTCTTCCTCTTCATGGGACCCGGGTGGGAAAGTTGCCCCCTTCTCTCAGTCTGGTGTAACCTGTGAGTTCTCAGGCCTGGTCTTCCTGATATGATTTTAATAAGACCATACACTTTATAGTCCTAACTTATGTTGGTAAATGTATAGGGTGGCACCCTTTTTTCTTTTATAAGCAAGTAACCAGTCTGAGCCATATGGGTGGGGCAGGACAGACGGTGCCATCCATGTGTCCATCCAGGTGCAGACATCCTCTGTTCTCCAAATGAAGTCAAGTGCTGATTGAGTAATGGAGTCTCTTGAAGTGAAGCTGGGCCTGAAAAGCCACTGTCTCACACAATATGGAGTAGCTTAGAGGTGGGTACTTCCTGATCTCAACTCTGTTATCAGGATTGCCAGGAAGGAGTTTGCAAAGAACCCTGGGTAAAATACATCTCTCCCAGGAATTTGGACCTGGACAAAAAACACATTTTTTTTAAAGATTTATTTATTTTATTATGTATACGATGTTTTGCCTGTATGTACACCTGAGTCCCAGAAGAGGGCGCCAGATCTCATTATAGATGGTTGTGAGCCACCATGTGATTGCTGGGAATTGAACAAAGGACCTCTGGAAGAACAAGCCATGCTCTTAATTTCTGAGTTATCTCTCCAGCCCCAAAATCACAATTTAATTGTTTGGGAATAACTAAAGAAATTGATAGAAGCAAATCCAAGTACTTTAGAAGTCTCACAGGGACCCTCAACACATTTGAGTTTCATCGCTACTATTCTCATTGAGGTGATGAAACATCCCACAAAGCAACTTGAGGAAGGAAGGGCCTATACTGACAGTGATTTAAGGTGACACAGACCACCACAACAAGGAGGCATGGTGGTGGGGTGGAAAGTAGAGATTAATGCTGGTGCCTAGCTCGCTTGCTGTTTTATTTGGTCTGGGATGCAGCTCATGGGATGGATCTTTCCTACCCAGTGAAACTTCTGTGGAAAAGCCCTCAGAGACACACCCGGGACATTTTCTAGGTGATTCCAAATCCAGACACAGCAATGAACTACTTAATGATGTCAGCACCATAAATAAACTGCCCCTATTCTGAGTGGTCCTGAAAAGCATGAATGGAACCGCACCTCAGAGCTCCTGGAGCTTACAACCTGGAAAGGGAAAAAGAAGAGAAAAGAGAAAGACTGAAACAATCAACTTCAAAGAGGGCTGTGACCAACCTGCCCCTGGGGTCCTGTCCCTCTACGATCACCTCTCGCTGCCCAGTCCTGGCCCAGGACCAGATCCATCACCTCCCCTGGAATGACTCCATCAGCAACTCCCTTTCTTCTCCAGCTACCAGAACACAAAGCATTAGCAACCAAACCAGGCCTGTCGAGCATGCAGGTTTCCTTTATCAATGTCACAGTCAGGACCTCCTGTGCCTCTCCAGAGCACAGTGAGGAGGGACTGTGGGTGTATATTGGACACCATCTAGTGGACAGCAGGGCAATTTATTTCCAGGCTACGGAAAGATCTTCCTAATTTCAAAGACAGCTTGTTAGCCGCGTTGAAGGAGCATTTCAACTTGACCTCATTACAGGGTCAGTGTGTCAAAGGTTATGTCCAGCCTGCTTCAGAAGCCAGACATGGGGAAGGGCATATGGTATGATACTGAGGGCTGCCTTGCCTTCAGCAGCCTTTCATCTGTGCTCTGGATGTTGGTTCCAGAACCAGCGGTCCTGCCTGGGAGAGGTTTAGACCTACAGAGGCGCCTGAAGGACCCTCTTTACCCTGATGAGATACCTGCAGGCTGTGCAGTGAGCTCCAGGTGCCCATCTCTGTGACCTGCCATCCACGCTGGTGTGGGCTTTGGTGGTGCAGCTGTCTGTGAGCCATTTCTGCTCCTGTAAGTAACTACCCGTATTTCTGTAAGTAGCAGCAATAAAACTCGTCAGGGCACAAGCTGGCCGTTGGTAGTATCAGTACTTTGGTCTTTCATGGGCTCCCTATTTTGGGTGAGGGGACAGTGCGTTTCATCTCCCCAGAAAATGTTTTGTCATACAACTTCTCAGTAGCACCAAGCTGGAACCTAACCCTTCAGCACCCGGGGGGAAGGGCGGTAGGTACTCCAATTCTAAGCTATAACACCAGACTCTTTGTCCCTTCAGATTTTCCACTGACTTCCATCAAAGGGGCAACACCACCAAGCCTAGAGACTAAATTTGAGTCTACATTGCTACTTCCCACAGTAAATTAAGAAACTCATGTCGTGATTTTCCTATTAATGTCCCAATTGGTTCCTAACTGGTTCTCTCCGAATACGTAGACAAATCTGAATTATAAGAGTAGCCAAGGGGCAGAGCCTGGACATAGTGAGTCCATCAAGGTGAGGCCATTTTGTACATTCTTTCCCAGCCCCAGAGAGCTGGCCTTCCTGAGCAGTGGCCACTGTCATCACCACAATCAAATCCAAAAGATGTAACTAACCGCCCAGAGCCTTTAAAGCAGACTAGCAAACCCTGGACAGTGGCTATTCATTCAAAAAAAAAAACCTGACTGACCTCCTTCTGTGGGAAAAATCAGGGGCTTAACACGGATGCTCTTTCCTAGTATTTGCACCAACCTCCTGAGTATCCATTACTGCCATCAACAGGTGGCTCTAGGGAAACCAAACACCATGCTCACAGCATGGAGCTTCCAAAAGGCAAGTTCAAGTCTTTCTGGGACTTCACAACCAAGAAATGAGAAGGTTTTGAAATTAGGAAGATCTTTCCGTAGCCTGGAAATAAATTGCCCTGCTGTCCACTAGATGGTGTCCAATATACACCCACAGTCCCTCCTCACTGTGCTCTGGAGAGGCACAGGAGGTCCTGACTGTGACATAAAGGAAACCTGCATGCTTGACAGAAATGAAATGAGAGGTTTCTTTTTTTTTTTTTTTTTTTTTTTTTACTTTTTCAGATGTACTTATTTTATGTGTATGGGTATTTTGCACATTCATATATGTGCATTCTGTGTGTGGGGCTGGTGCACATGGAGGACTGGAGAAGGGAGTACTGGATCCCCTGAAACCGGAGCCACAGATGGTTGTGAGCAAGCATGGGGTGCTGGGAACTGAACCTGGACCCTCTACAAGAGCAACAAGGGCTCTTAACCACTGAGCCATCTCTCCACCCCCAACCTGGGTTACTTAATGACAATTACTCTGGAGAAGAACATACAAAAAAATTTTCTTCCTTCTCCTTTGCTTTCTTTCTTTCTTTCTTTCTTTTTTGGTTTTTCGAGTCAGGGTTTCTCTGTGTAGCCTTGGCTGTCCTGGACTCACTTTGTAGACCAGGCTGGCCTCGAACTCACAGAACTCCACCTGCCTCTGCCTCCCCATAGATGCATGAGTGGCACTATTAGGAGGTGTGGCCTTGTTGGAAGAAGTGTGTCACTGCGGAGGTGGCTTTCAGATCTCCTATATGCTCAAGCTAGGTCTAGGGTGGCAGTCTCCTTCTACTGCCTGTGGTGGATCAAGATGCAGAACTCTCGGCTCCTTCTCCAGCACCATGTCTGCCTGCGTGCCACCATGTTTGCTGCCATGAGGATAATGGACTAAACCTCTGATGCTGTAAGCCAGCCCCAATTCAATGCTTCCCTTTATAAGAGCTGCTGTGGTCATAGTGTCTCCTCACAGAAATAAAATCCTCACTTAGACAGGGGATGTGCTGTGTGTATGGTGAGTGCGGCCACACGTGCCTCCGTACACATGTGGAGGTAAGAGAAGAGCTGGTGGTAGGAGTCAGGTCTCTCCTGGCACCTTGTTGACCAGAATCTCTCTTGCCTTTGCTGTGCTCTCCAGTCTACCTGCCCTCCTGAGCAGGGATTCCGCCTCCTCTTCCCATCTCACTCCCAGTAAGTAGGAGTGTTAGGATTACAGATGTTGCCACAGCTGGCCTTTTAACATGGGTTCCAGGGACCTGAACTCGGATGGTCAAAGCGCTTTTACCTGCTGACTCATCTCACTGGTCCCTTCTGAAGAAACTATATTCTGGACTTGCTAAGGGGCCAGCTCTGTGTTTCCCGCATTCAACAAGGACCTATGGAACCCAGCTATTAACAGGTATGTTGTGTTTACTGGGCTCTGTCCATCGGTGAGCCATAATCTTGGGACGGGGAAGAGGATTTTCAACCATTCTCCCTTTAACAATGCTCAGAAAGAAGGAGCCTGTCAGGAGGGGAGGGACACCACCTGTGGCTGGTCCTTGTTCGCCCTGTAGGCAGAGTCCTTCAGTCAGGACAGCACTTGGCTGAGATGGGTCACGGTCAACCATTCCCCATACAGTCAGTCCGGGGCTCTTAGCATGCTGCTTTTCAAAGCCAGACAGCTGTGAGAGGTGCCCAGGAGAGTGTCACTGGGGCTGTTGTTGATGTTATTTGGGATGTTTTGTTGTGAAATTTGGGAACATGTATACTATATATAACCTTTCAAAAGAACACCAATAAAATAGTCACATATTAATCTTCTGGCTGAAAAAAAAATTACTCTGAAGCTCCTCGATTCTGCCTCCATTTTATTATGCCCATTCCCCTAGAACAACTACTAGTTGAAGTGTCAACAATTTTGCACAGTTTACATACATTTGTGATTAATCCTTAGTCACTGGTAATGCAAAGGTAATATCACACTGAAAAAAAGGTGGGGAGAGAGCTGGAGAGAGAGCTCAGCAGTTGAGAGCACTAGCTGCTCCTCCAGAGGAGCCAACTCTGAAGCCACATGGCAGCTCACCACTGTCTGTAACTCCGGGGGTCCGATATCCTCACACAGATGCACATGGAAGCAAAACACTAAAGCCCATAAAATAAAAATGAATAAGTAATTAAAAAAAGAAAAAAGAAAAGCACTTCCCCTTGGAATTGTTTAACCGAGAGTGTGTCCAGGTTTTGAATTCTCTACTTCTCATTCCCCATGTCTTTTGTCCTCTGTCTCTCTGCCTGAGTCTGCATCTGTGCCTGCCTGAAGACTTGTCAATGTGTCTGTCTGTCTGTGTGTGTGACTGTGTGTGTCTCTGTATTGGTCTGCTGTGTGAGCTGTGTGTGTCTGCCTCTAACAAAGGGTTCAACTGTGTATTTACTCAAAAGCATAAAGAGCATCACTCAGGGAAGGGACGGAATACTTTACAAAATCTTTAAGAGTTTGTTTGTTTGTTTGTTTGTTTGTTATGGGATTAAGTCACTGGCTCCAACTGGTTCCAACTAACCCAGACAACAAATAGTACTCCAGACACCATTGTTTATCAACCAATATCAATAAATGGTGGCGTCAATGTTTACGGTAGGTTTTAGGAAGTTGCTTTCTAAAGGGCCAGCTCCTTCCGGGAGATGGAGCTAACCCTGCAAGAAAAGCCGGGGAAGGGAGAGCATCTGGTGGTGTCGCTGGCTTTGTAAGGGGCCTGCTTTGGGGAGATGATACACAATCGTCTTACGGGTCAGGGCTGGGAAGTTGATTACTTGCGGGAAATCCACCTCAAGTAAGATTGGTTGTTACATCGCTCTCTTTAGGGGCAGGTTAAACACACAGGCTCAGTACACAGCAGGAAAGCAGCCTAAGTCTTAAGTGACTTTAAGGTGCATCACTAACTTCAGCTCTGAGGTCCAGCAAAAGTTTGAGCCTCGGAGAATGTAAGACATTTTCAGAATATCGCATCACCATCATTTTTTTGTCCTTCTTTAAGGAATGTAGTATATGTAGGCAGTGGTTTATTTCTCTTGGCTTTGAATTTTGTACACATGGACCGACCCACACTAACTGAGTGTAGTGACTCTGATTTCGTTTTTTCACCTAGCACTGTTTTTGAGATTCACGTGTATTGACAGGTGTGCTGTAATTTGTTCACTTACACTGCTGTGTTAGAATTCTATTGGGTGAGTACAGTGTAATGTATGTTTTTATTTTACCTTTCGTGAATATTTATATTAGTTCCACTGGCTGCTATTGTGAAAGACCTTCTACAAACATCTTTGTAATTGTCTTGTCTTGCTCAACCGAAAGTTCTCCTAGAGCACACAACAAATGTAATCATAGATCAGAGGCCATGCTGTGACACCCTGGAGTTGTGCCTACAGGCGGCCCCTGCCATTGCTCATGTAGGTTGCAAACCTTCATGGAATTCTTTTAGTGCAAACATTGGGCTGAGTAAGACATTGTTTTGTCCTAAAGGATTTCACAGGTTAGACACTTCAATGGGATCATAAATGTTTATGATCCCTCCAAATTGTACTTGTTCAGATCTTTTTTTTTTTTTTTTTTTTTTTTTTTTACTATTATCTATGTGTACGTGTCTATGCGTGCACAATGCATGTGCACGTGTGGATGTGGTATTCACAGATCCCTGAAGACAGGGTTGGATCCCCTGGAACTGGACTTAAAAGCTGGGTGAGCCACCTAGCCATGCCACTAAGAACTACACTTGGGACATCTGGAAGACCAGCAAGAGCCGTGGCTCCTGCTCCGCCTACTAAATCCCTAACTCGAAGGTATTTGAAAATGAGGCCTCGAGAGTCTCCAGTGTAAAAGTAACCTTTATTTGCCAGATTTAATTGTCATCTCTGAGACTTACTGCCTCCATCTGCCAACCTAGGCCTAGTCCTGCAAGCTTCTAGCATCCATACAATCTTATCTTGGCCTAGAATGTTTTTAGCCTCTGAGACTTACTGCTGAAAAAGCTCACCCTTTCTAGTTCTTTCTGAACTTTGGCTGGCTGGTTCAACTCAGCTGTCTGGCTCAAAACTACACTTCAAGCTGACTAATTCAAATCTCACTTCTCTCTCAGCTTCTGTTCTCCTCTCCAAGCTGACTGATTCAATCTGGCTTCTCTTGGCTTCTCCTGAATTGCTCTGCTTGGCCTCATACTAACTTGGGCAATCTGCTTTATCTTCTGGCTCCTTCTCATTCTCTGGCTCGTTCTCTCTTCAGCCTGTCTCTGTAAGACTCTCCCGGTAAAACTGCCTCTGAATTCCGCAAACTGAACTACCACAAACTCAAATCCACTGCCCCGCCTTTCAGCTCACAAAACCGAACAGCCTGAACAGAACTCAGAGATCTACACGGATGTCTCCTGAGTCCTGGGATTAAAGGCGTGTACCACCACACCTGGACCTCAGCTTTTCCTTACCTAAAACTTGTTCTAGTCTAGGCTGGCTTTGAACTCAGATAGCTGCTTGCCTCTATCTGCTGGGATTAAAGGTGTGTTTGTATTCTGGCAAGAGTAACCTTGTTGCAGGATTAAAATTCTACTATACCCCAGGGGCTGGGGGAATAGCTCAATTAGTAAAAATGGTTGCTACAGTGTAAGCTGGATGGCCTGAGTTCAAATCCCCAACACGCATGTCAAAAAACAACAACAAAACCAAAACAAAACAGGGCGCATCTATAACCCTGAGCCTATAAAAAAAATATACCCGTTGTGGGGAAGCAGATGCCACCCCTGCTGGTGCCCTAGTCTTGGACTTCCCAGCTTACAGACTGTGAAAAACAAATTGCTGTTGTTTATAAGCCATCCAGCCTGCACAGACTAAGACAATGGAAAATAAAACAGGATCTAACTCACGGTGGAAGAAAACACACAGGTTTAGCTGCAGCAGGTGTCAAGTTCCTGCCTTGCTTTTGGGGTTTTTTTGGGGGGGAAGGGGATAGATACAGGGTTTCTCTGCATACCCCTGGCTGTCCTGGAACGCTCTCTGTAAATGCAGAGATTCACCTGCCTCTGCTGAGGTTAAAGGAAAGTGCCACCATGACCAGACCTTCCTGGAGTTCTTAGCTATAATTGACCAGTCAGATTTGTACAAAGGTCCTCCTGGGTCAAGCGCCCAGATAGTATGCACTCCTGACTCAGGAGAGGGGCCTGGTGCTCCAGGTACCATCGATGGAACAGTCAAGATGGCCAACCTGTGTTGAGTTGACCCAGCTTCCCACATGAGTAATTTTAAGGCGCACTGGCCACCACTCATGTCTTACACCCCAGCCTACCACTTTCTCCCAAGTGGCACAGAATGTGCCTTTCAGAACACTGTCCACAGCTCAAGAAAGAAGTGTAGGCCACTCTGCTCACCCAAACCGCACTAGCTGTGTGACGTTCAGGAAGCCAGCAACCTGTGGCTTCCAGAGTCCCACACATGCCGCCGCTGCCGCCGCCACAAATGCCTCTACAATCCTTCCCTGTTTTAGCATCCTGGAGATTTTGATGCATGTAATTCTCTTCCAGGGAACAAGATCTGACTCAGTTATTTCTCAATATGTCAAATAAATCATGCTGCAATAAGGTTCAACTGTAATTCAAAAAAATCAAATCTCAAAATGTGAAATTACATGTGTTTACTTAGTTCTAGTTGAAATTTTCTGCCCTTGGAAATTATATAGAAGGCAGAATGACAGAACTTTGAAGCTTTTTTTTTTTAAAGGAAGTGTTATTGAAAAATAAATCACAGTGATTGAAAAGTGCCTGTGTGTGAATACACTTAAGAAATCTACACTCTGATTAGACTTATGTAACTATTAACAAAGGAAATTGGCTTCATAAGCACAAGGGTTCCCAGCTGCACTGTAATGTAACTTTGGTTTGGTGAAACTATTTCCCTCCTGGATTGGGGTAGTTTTCTTTCCTATCCTACCCGGGATAATCAGAATTAACTAGCAGTTACTTCTCTCTGCAGTTTTCTTTCCTATCCTCTTGTATGTGTGCTGTTGTTGTTTTTTTTTTTAAAGGATTTTTTTAAAGATTTTATTTATTTACTATGCATACACCAGAACTCATTATAGATGGCTGTGAGCCACCATGTGGTTGCTGGGAATTGAACTCAGGACCTTCGGAAGAGCAGTCAGTGCTCTTAACCTCTGAGCCATCTCTCCAGCCCCCAAAGGATCTTATTTTTATAAGATCCATGACAGCGCTGAGCAAATAAGGACAAAGGTTCTCAGACTAGCTAGGAGGATGCCCACCCCTAGCTTTGCTATCACGGGAGGGGCTCACTGTGACCTGGGTGGGTCCCCCCAATCAGCCTTCAGATGGACTGTGGGCCCCTGTTACTTCCCCTGAGATGGCTGTGCCCACACAAGCAAGCGCCGCTCTTGATAGAAAATCAGCAGCCAGGACAACTGCGTAGGCTTGGAAGGGAACATACTTTTCAGAGGCAATTGTGAGTTTCATGATGTTGGCCTCATGTTTTAAAATAACTGGGTGAGAAATGTGCTCGGTAGATACTGGTCCATGTGGGTAGAGCCCTTGCAACAGGGCTGGGCTCCTCCTGCCTGGGGTACACGGAATTAACTAGCTAACAAGGCACCACACAATGGTCCCAGCTTGTCAGCATGTCCTTGGGGATCTGTCCTGATTTTTTTTTCCCCTGGTGGGGAGGGGGGTACCTTCTTTATACATATTTATATGTATATGAATCATTTGTTCATTCAGTAATTTTTCAATGAATTTCTACCATATGCCCAGTACTAGGCTAAGGGATGAGACTATAAAATAATTCATATATTATGTACCTGAATGACTCATGGGGAGATAGCGCAGCAAGTTAAGGTGCTTATAGCCAAGTCTGATGATCTGAATTCAATTCCCAAGACCCCCACGACAGAAGGAGTAAACCAACTCCCACAATTTGTCTTCTAATCCCTAGGCACACACCATGGCATGTGCTCTCTCCATAAATAAATACTTGTAAACATTTTTTATAGACAATAGGCTGTTGGGCTGGGGACAGCTCAGCAGTAAGATTTGCCTAATCCACATGAAGTTCTGGGCTCCATCCCCAGCAATGCAAGGGGAAAAAAAAAAAAGGAGCAACAACAAAACACTTCTTGACTGACACTAGGAGAAAAAAGAGGGGTAGAGAAGGCAGAGTGTGGGGAGGCTGCCAGGGAAACAGCACAGCGCTGCCGCCCACGCCACAGGCCGCTGCAACGCAGTAGCCCAGGCGTCTCTGAGCATTGTTTTTCTTCCTTCACCACAGAGCTTTTAGACTCTGATCTCCCCCTCACAACACCAACTGTGGTGATGAGCATTCAGAAGTTAAGAGCGAACATGGGAAATAAGTAAGACAAGGCTACATCATAAAAACAAACAAACAAACAAACCCCCAGAAAACTGGAGCCTGCAGAGATGGCTCAGAGGCTCGGTGATTCTTGTCCAGGGAACTCAGAGTCGGTTCCCAGTTCCCCCACAGGGGCTTACACTGTCTAGAACTACAGTTTCAGGAGATCTAATGCCCTTTCTGGCCTCTACAGACATGCATGCGCCTGGTATATACACATGCGGGCAAAAATAAAATAATGAGCAAATCTTTTTCAATACTATGAAATTTAACATAAATAGCATGGGAATTTTTTTTTTTTTAAATGGGCAAAAGTGGTACAGGAAATCCACACAGGAAGTTGGAAAAGACGAGTGACGACATTCAGTATTGTTCGGTGCAGTGGTCCAGCTGTTGTTGCAGCTACCTGGGTGACAAGAGACTCATTCAACCAGGAATTGAGGCCAGCCTGGGCAGCACAGGGTGACCCCGGCTCACTGAATGAATGAATGAATGAATGAATGCAGAGAAAGGAGAAAGAAAAAAAATATAGGGCTGGAGAGATGGCTCTGAGGTTAAGAGCACTGGCTGCTCTTCCAGAGGTCCTGAGTTCAATTCCCAGCAACCACATGTTGGCTCACACACATCTATAATCAGATCTGGTGCCCTCTGCTGGCATGCAGGCATACATGCAGAAAGAACATTGTCTACATAAGAAACACATACATAAATCTTTTTTTAAAAAAGAATATATATTCAACCTTATTGGCAATCCAAAAGTAGGTTTAAGAAAATAGTGATATGGGGCTGGAAAATGGCTTAGCAGATTGGGGCAGTATTGCATTTACAGAGGACCTACGTTTGGTTCCCAGCACCCATGCTGGCCAATTCACAACCACCTGTAACTCCAGTTTCAGAAGTTCTGATCCCTCTTTTAGCCTCTGAGAGCATCACCACATATGTGGTATGTATCTGCGCAGTCACATGCACATATACGTAAATAAAAATAAACCTAGAAAAATCCTTGGATTTTTTTCCTAATAATATCAAGAGTTAAGCATAGTGATATTCATACAACTATCATCCTACTTGGACAGTAGAGGCAGAAGGACCAGGAATTCAAGGCCAGTCTTGGCTGTACTGCAGGGTTGACGGAAGGGTTGGGCTGTGTGAGACTCCATCTCCAAAATGTGTGTGTGTGTGTGTGTGTGTGTGTGTGTGTGTGTGTGTACTTATTTGTAATATATGTAATTTTAAACTGTCTTGGTTTCCTTCCTTGTTAGTATGATACAATAATGTGACAAAAGCAAGTTATGGAGAAAGGGTTTATTTTACTCACTCTGAGTCCGTCCTGTGGGGAAGTCAAGGCAGCAATGGTCTGAAGTAGATGTCAGAACAAATCATGCAGGTCTGCAGAGCTGAAGATGCATAAACCATCATCCACAACTAATATACAAACGAAATATTTGTTCTATTCACGGAACAGTAATGGGAAAGTCTGCAGCTGTTTGGAGGGAACATTTGGAATACTTCTCAGTAAATGCAACTGTCAACAAGCTTTTAAAAACCTTTTACAAGGGGGAAGGTGTAGAGAGATGGCTCAGAGGTTAAAAGCAACTGGCTGCTCTTTCAGAGAGGCCTGGGTTCGATTCTCCATTCCTGCAAGGCAGTGCACAACCATCTGTGACTCCAGTTCCAGGAGATACAAAAACATCTCCTGACCTCTTCAAGCACTGCACACACATGATAAACATTTATACAGGCAAAACATTCCTGCAGTTCCCACACGGTAATCTGGGCTGGGAGACTTTGTTCTTTAAGTGTGAGATAGCCTTGCCTGCCTGGTTAGACTCTGCAGCAAAGGGGCGTTGGTTGAGGACTGGTTACAAGGCAAAGCCTAAGGGCTCCACCACCTGGATTAGGCTGGGGAACACCCATGTGTCGGTCAGCCTGCCACAAAGGGGTCTCACCCATGGCAGGTGAGATCAGGGTGAGGAAGAGGCAGCTCAAAGCAGGCATCTGGAGCCGGTTCCTCCTGCTGAGTCAGAACGACCCAAGGATAAGGAGGCCACAGCTCACCAACCAATTTGCTACCAGGCATGGAGTTTACCCGTTTACTTTAGGGTAAAAGCAAGCAGATCTCTGTGAGTTTGAAGCCAGCTTGATCATCTTGGCAAGTCCCAGGCCAGCCAGGGATTTACAGTGAGACCCTGTGTCACACACATACAATTATTAAAACAAAAAACAAAACCAATTATGTTTAAATTGTAGAGCTACATCCGGGAGTGGTGGCCCACACCTGTAATCCCCACACTCAGGGAGGCTGAGGCAGGCGAGTTCCAGGCCAGCCTGATCTACAAAGTGAGTCAAGAATAGCCAAGGCTCTGCCTCTTAAAAAACAAACAAAAAAACGTGTAGCGCTACATTAAAAAGCCAAGATGATCTAACAGCAGTAAATTTAATAATACACATAACTTCAATTGGTGATAACCATAAATATTTTGAGATCTCCCCATAAAAACATCTGTTACTGGCTATGGTAGCACATGCCTTTAATCCCAGCACTCAGGAGACAGAGGGAGGTGACTCTCTGAGTTTGAGGCCAGCCTGGTCTGCAGAGCAAGTTCCAGGACAGCCAAGGCTACAACAGAGACCTTTTGTGTGGGGAAAGTGGGACGGGAGAGCCAAGAAAAGAAAAAAAAAAAAGTCTGTTGCAAGTAATGCTGACAGTTACAGGTACTGCCCATTCTCTTGGAATTTACAGTTCTGCATTTAAACTTACTAAGAATAAAAAGTTAGGCTTTAGTTGGTATTCTGTGCCAGCAGTCCGGAGGCTGCCAACCAGAAGGGTCAGCGCAGGGTTCACGCTCAGACACACGAAGAAAAAAATGGGAGGAGGTGAGATGGAATTACCTGGGAGAGCAAAAACAGCCTTTCTGGGACAAACCGACAAAAGAGGCGGCGCCTGTCGGATTCTTCGGGCACACGCCCCTGCCCCTTCCCAGAGGCTGCAAAACCAGCGCACGCCGGCGCGCAGTCGCGCTGGAACGCAACCCGCCCCCCAACACCGGACGCGTGCCGAAGCCCCGCCCCTTCGGGCGGGAGGCCCCGCCCCGCCCCGCGCGCGGGCCTAGGGGGTGGTCCCGCCGCCAGGCATCAGCAATCTATCCTGAGCGGAGGCGGCTTTGCAGCCTTGCGGGGAACCGACACGTTAGCGGGGCGGGCAGGCGGCGGCGGCGGCGTCCGGCTGCTGCAAGCGGCGCGAGCGGAAGGATGGCGGAGGCCTCGGAGAGGCTTTACCGAGTGGAGTACGCCAAGAGCGGGCGCGCCTCTTGCAAGAAATGCAGCGAGAGTATCCCCAAGGACTCGCTCCGCATGGCCATCATGGTGCAGGTGCGGCGGGGCCGGGCCGGAGGCGCAGGGCGGCGCGGCCGCGGGGGCTGTGTGGGCTCGGGGCGGCTCACGGCGTCCGGGAGATGAGGGCCGAAAGGCCCGCGGTGCTGCTGCTGCGGGGTCCTGGAGGCCCACTGGGCCAGCTCCTTCCGGGAGAGCGCGCTAACCCTGCAAGAAAAGCCCGGGAAGCGAGAGCATCTGGTGGTGCCGCTGGCTTTGTGAGGGGCCTGCCGCCTCCCTCGGTCTGGATGGTCGCACAGTTCCTGTTTTTTTTTCACTGCCTTTGCTTGCGGTGGGGGGTGGAGGATGTGCGCGCGGTCTTTGAAGCTGCTCTGATTTGGCCTATCTTGTCCTGGAGGATTTTTGCTCTACATAGATACACATGGTTGGTTTTTTGTTTTTTTTTTTCTTCTTCTGAATCCTATTTTTGGCTATCCTTTCAACATCCTCTCACTCTTGGTATTTCTGTTTTAATTATGCAAGGCTGTGCCGCTTCTTTACAGGGCGCTCGCTTTGGGCCTGATTTCTAGTTGGATATAACCATGTCTCCAAACTTGACGATTTCTCGGTGCTTTCCTGCAGCTATCTTCACCGACTCTTCGAGGTGGTCAGAGATAATAAAGGGTCTTTGCAGTTCCAGGAGCTCTTGCCTCCTGGGCTACTGGTTTTCCTGATGCCTGTCTTTGCAAGTTTGGTTCTCACCTGCCCTGTTTCACCAGTCCCCCCACCTTCAGCCCCCACCCCCGTACGCTGTTACCCAAGCTCACTGCTAGTGGTCAAGGTAATTGATTTCCCTTGCTGTTCAGCTTCAGTAATGTGTTTCAGAAAAGGCCTGCCATCCCCTAACGGGATGTCAGTACTTTGGGAGAGGGGTGAAAGACATCGACCCAGTAGGTACCAGGGACCCACATGGCCTCTCTTTCACATTATGGCAAGAACTGAAGCTGTCATCTTGATGCTCTCTGAGTGGCTGCCTAGCTCAGCCTTCCTGGCACATTAAGTAGCAGCCAGGTTCCAGGTGCTAAATTAGTGTCTATAATTATCATTGGTGACGGAATTTACAAGTACTGCTAGGCACACTGTTGTTGAATACTAATATTTGAATTGATTTATCTTTCAGTTAATCAGTGGTTATTCCTAAATCAGCTGTATACCCAAATTACCACACAGAGACAAGGATTTATTTAATTAACCTAGAGTACAATGCTGGGCAATAGTTACTCCATCCTAAACCTCCAAGCCCACATAGTTTCCTCCCATTCAGATTTCCCACATTATACTTGCCCTTAGTCATATCCTAGGTCCCATTCATCTCTCCTCATGGTTCCTAGTCCTCTCCTGCCGATCTCTCTTTCTCTGACTCCTCCCACTCCCCTCTGGATCAGGATGTCCCACCTTATTCTCTCCATTGCTCAGCATTGGCTGGCTGTTTTGTGGACAATACAGAGAACAAATGGTGGCATGTTTACACAAACTTGAGACAGGTGATGCTTAGAATAAACATCACAGTACAATGTCCAGATTGAAACCAGATAGTGGGGTAGAGAAATCAGCATTTGAATGAACAAGGGTAAATTGTATACATACCAGGAAAACGTTCTATCTACAGCACACCTTTTTTTTTTTTTTTCGTTTGCATTCATGATTGGATAGGAAACCCACCCTAGGTGCTTTCTGCTCGGTTAAGGGAGTGGGGAAGATTGATAATATGGCACTGAGCCCTGAGCGGTGTGCCCTGAATAGGAGGGGCCCAAAATGTCCAAGTGTGGGAGCTTGATTAAGAGTCTTTATTCACAGAAGTGGGACAGAACGATGGAGATAGCTAAGAGGGATGGACCTAAAATTCAAAGAACAATTCAAAGCCCCATTTCCCACTGAGGTCTCTGAACTTTACCCTGCAGTTCCTGTGAGAAGGTAAATAGAATTCAAGGCTTTCTCTCTCTCTCTCTCTCTCTCTCTCTCTCTGGGTTTAAAAGAAAACATCCACAACCTTGCCAGTTTATAGATTATTTCCTCCAATCTTGAGTGTAAACAGAAAAGCAAAAGTGTCATAGGCTTATATTTTCATGTTATTTTATGATTGGGAATTCCTCAACCTGATGACAGCATCTATTAGAGGAGTATGAGTAAGGTTTGAAGTAATATTATCCCCAGAGTAGGTTGGTTGGGTTTTTTGTTGTTTTTTCATTAGGTTAGTTGGGGTTTTGTTTGTTTGCTTGTTTTGTTTGTTTTTCCGAGACAGGATTTCTGTGAAACCTTGGCCGCCCTGAACCAGGTTGGCCTCGAACTCACAGAGAGCCACCTGCTTCCCTGAGTGCTGGGATTAAAGGCATGTGCTACCTCACCCAGCTTGGTTGGTTGGTTTTGAGACAGGATTGTAAAGGCTTATCTTTCTGATCCTCTGGCCTCCCAGTCTCTGGAGTGTTGGCAGTTACAGGCCTGTCTGCATGTACCACATTTGTTTTGTTTTTGAAACTTGGGCTCACTATGTCATCCTGCTGGCCTCAGACTCAGAGATCTATCTATCTTCCTCTGCCTCCCCAGTGATGAGATTAAAGCTGTGAGCTCCTATTTCTGGCCTTTCAAATGATCAGTTTCCTTCCAGACCCTAGGTGTTTGTGCTAGCTAGAGGGTAGCCCTCCTGTGAAAGCATGATCCCCAGTACTGTCTAGGAAGAGAGGAAAGAAAAGAGGATACTGGGGAGGCTGGAGCCTCCATAGATAATTTAGTTAGTATTCAAGGCCCTCCTCCAGGTTTTCTTGATTGTGAAAGAAACTATTATTCACAGTGAGGATGGTGGTCTTCCTTGGTTGAAGTTGGGAGTTTAGTTCTGAATTTGAAGTTGGTCCTTTCCTGGGTAGGCCGGAAAGAAAGAGGCCTTTCTTCTGGTGCTTGAATCTAAATACCTTCTTTTACATTTGTATAAGAGGATTGTTCTCTGAGCAACTGATAACCTGATCTTTCAGAGTCCTGTCTTGAGGGAGGACCTGGGCGGTGAAGAAATGATCTTGGGAAGATTTGAGAGTTCCGTGCCCAGGGCAAGGCCATCCCTCCTCCCACTGGCTGGGTTCTTAGCCTGTCTTACCTGGAAGGAAATGGTGAACATAATGGTTGCTGAGGGCTAGCGGAGAGGCTCTTGGTCCGTGGCTGCTCCGAGTTCTAGATCCCATACCTACGTATTTTATAGCTCCTAGGTAGAGGCCAACATCTTGGGACCTTTACTGCCATCATTCTCAATCTTTTGTCTTTTCCTGTGGAGGATGGACTTCTGGTTTCGTGTCTTGATTAGGGAGTGTCTCTTGGTGTCACCAGTCCACAGCACCCAGTCTAGTGGGCAGTAGGTGTTTATTCTGGAAGAGCTGTAGCTGTGGGCCCTCTTTTACATTACAGTAAGTGAGCCCTGTGGAGGAGCATGGATCCTCAGGCTGAGGCAGGCAGAAACCACGTGCCTCACGGGCGCAGAGACCCGAATGCACCACCTGGTGTGAGCCAAGGAGTGTTGGAGCCAGAAGCTGAGTCTACTCTGAAATGCCATGTGTTGTCTGGTTTAGAGCACATCTTTTCTGCTGGTCCTGCACCACTCCTGCGGGTTTGAAACTCTGAATAAGCATTGGAATTTGGGTAGATTCTGACAGACTCCCTGAGGAGAGCTGTGGGTGGGACCTTGAGACACCCAAGGAAGTCTAAAGAGCTCTAAAAGGCTTTCAAGAGAGTTTCAGGCCCAGGATTGGGTGATTACTGTTGGGTCACCTAGGCAGGTCTTGGCCTTACACGTTTAAATTTTTACATTCTTTCTTAATTTTTATGTGTGTGGGTGTTTTGCCTACATGGACCTGTGCATCACCTGCCTGGTGCCCAAAGAGGCCAGAAGAAACATCGGATCCCCCAGAACTGGGGTGGCAGGTGGTTGTGAACTACCATATGGGTGCTAGGACTAGGCCCTCTGGAAGAGCAGCTTAGCCGCCGAGCCACCTCCTCAGCCCTCAATCTTACATTTTAATGCATCTAAAGGAGGCCAGCTTCATCCTGGTGTTTATTTTCAGTCCTCTTTAGTATTTTTATTTCATTGGCCTTTCTTTCCCTCTGTGTCCCTTGAGGCAGTCATAATGGTGGTCTTACTCTCTGGTCAGATAGAAGGCAGCCTTTGTTAAGTGGCTCTTCTGCAGGCAGGGTGGTGGAAGAGCTCCGGATCAGATTCTTGTCCCGCCTTGCTTGCTGTATCTCCATTGTTACTGCCGCCATCTGGAGCTAGGGTTGCCGCTGCCTTCCCAGAGGCATGGCTTGTGGAGGAAGGGCACCACAAAACTGGGTTAATGCCTGTGTCGCCTTCATCCTGGACACTGTCGCCGTCTCTAACACAGGCAGCACTGGGCATGGAGCATCATGGGGAAAGAAAACAACTGAAGTGACACAATGTCTTTACCTCGGGCCCCCCTGAGGACGGAGGTCAGCCTAGTTCAGGCCTGGAAGTCTTCTGCCTCAGGCTCTTTTTCGTCCCCTCACAGAAGCCATTCACTCTACTTACGTGTACATACGTGCCTTGACACACCTCACACTTTCTTGACACATTTTTTCCTGCCTGGTTCTATCTAGGTCTTGTTCCTCATTATTTTTAACTGCAGAGGCACTTACAAGCCATTTCTGGGCCAGCCAGACCCTTGAGCTCAAGCACTGCTGCCTGGTTCTTCTAACTGGTACCAGGGACACTGGGACATTGAATAGCTGTCCTGTGTTGCTCTAGAAGGAACTGGGGCCAACCTCTCATCCTGAGACAGTGGATCTGGGGGTGGCCAGCCATAACTTCTGGCTTTTAGGAAAGTACTTTAGGTGAGAAGCTGGGAGCTGAAGTCATTGTGTGACATGAAAGAACAGCGGGCTGCCGCAGGGAGAAGGGGGCTCCCATTTCTTCGTGGGTGGGGGCAGGGTGGGCTTGTGGCCTGCATGGACTAATAGCCCCTTCGCCTGCTTTCTCACTCGTAGTCACCCATGTTCGATGGGAAGGTCCCACACTGGTACCACTTCTCCTGCTTCTGGAAGGTGGGCCACTGCATCCGGCAGCCCGACCTCGAGGTGGATGGCTTCTCGGAGCTGCGATGGGATGACCAGCAGAAGGTCAAGAAGACCGCAGAGGCTGGAGGAGTGTCAGGTGTGTATAGCCCTGCCTTCCAGCTCACCCCTCTCTGTCAGGAGCACACTGCCTCAGCAGCTCCTCACCGGACAGCCATCTCAGCAGCCTGGCTTTGTTTTTAGAGCAGTATTGGGAAAGCAGAGAGAAGTAAGAGCACAGAGCTCCCTCCGGCCCCGTCAGTGCACCTCAGCAGTTGATGGAGCTTGGCTGACAAATCGTCACCCTTTGCTGTTGAGCATTCTGTAGGCTTGAGTGGATGGAGAGATAGCATGCCTGCCACTGATGCCTGCCAGGTCCTGTGGACCCTCCTTCCAGGGGGAAGCCTCTGCTAGTCCTCCTTTTGGTTTTTAAAAACAAAAAAACTGACCCCAGGCAGAGAGGCAGCCAGAGCTCTTTGAGTTCAAGGACAGCCAGTGGTATGTGGGGAGACCCTGTCTCAAAACAGACAAATAAATACAGGCCTCAGAGTCGGCAGTCTTCCTGTCTCCGCTTCCGCTTCATGGGTGCTGGGATTACAGATGCTCACTCCTGGTGTGTGTGGCTTCTATTCTGATTTCTAGCCTCAGTTAGTTTTGCCTAGGTTTTGTTTCAGAGAGAGAAGGAAATGTATGTACTTTCTTGGCTGCTGCGTCCTTTGTGACGTGTCCTTGGTTGTCTTCTGTTGCTGACCTGTGTTCCTGTGTTTGGACACCACACTTTGCATATCCTGGTCTCTGTTGGTGACTCCGGGCAGTTGACTGTTTCCCTGCAGTCTTTCTAAGAGTGATAAAGTTTGGCTGCCCTTCATCCAAAAGTCCGAAGTACTCAACAAATTCATAACTTAGACCAGCTATACGGCAGCTCAGGTGGAAAGTTCCACACCTGAGTTCTTGACAGTTGGCATCAGAATTGTAGACAGGCTAGAAATACTGTATGCACTTTCCTTCGGGCTGTGTGTCTGTGAAACGGATGGGTTTCATGTGTGGACCTGCAGCCGTCTTGTTCCCCAGGATGTCTGTGTGTGCAGTTATTCAAAACAAAGAGCTGCACTCCAGAGCGGCTCTTACCAAGCTATTGCATGGAGGACCCTCAGCCTGTAGCTTGTTGTGGTTTCTAATACACCCAGTGTAATTTATAGATTTAAAAGAAGAAGAATCAAGATGGCTTAGCTCCCAGCTCACACTTGGTTTCAAGCCAGGCGTGGTGGTGGACACCTTTAATCCCAACACACAGGAGTTCAAGGACAGCCTGGGCTATACAGAGAAATTCTGTCTCAAAAAAAAACAGAAAGAAGAAAGAAGACCTCTTGGGTTTGATTCCCAGCACCCACAATGTCGCTCACACATAACTCTAGTTCCAGAGAATCTGGTGCCTCTTCTGTGTCTCTTCCCTCCCTCCCCCTGCAGGCACCAGGCATGCACCTGGTACACAGACATGCAAACAGAATCCCCATACACGAAGAGTAAAATAACTTAAAAAAGATATTTGCTTATTATTCACACGGCATTCCGCCTGCATGTGTACCTGCACACCAGATCTCACCACAAATGGCTGTGAGGTGCCATGTGGTTGTTGGGAATTGAACTCAGGACCTTTAGGAAGGATAGCCAGTGTTCTTAACCTCTGAGCTATCTCTCCAGCCCAAAATAGTTTATTTTAATCTAGCTTTTGTCTCTTGCCCAAGCCCCTTGCCATTTGTTATAGGCTTATGTTTGATACTCCTTTAGCAGTGAGAAGTCCGAGTTGGAAATTGCAACAAAAAGTAACCACAGTTGTTGCCAGTAGAAATGAGGGGGATAGCTGTGGTCACCAGACCACAATGCCCTGTGGGAGGTTCGTGGGAAGAGGAAGACATGGGGCATTTGGTGCCACAGTGAGGGCTGGGTTGGGCAGTGACATGTGCTTGGTTCTTCAGGGAAAGGCCAGGATGGAAGTGGCGGCAAGGCAGAGAAGACGCTGGGTGACTTTGCAGCCGAGTACGCCAAGTCCAACAGGAGCACATGCAAGGGCTGTATGGAGAAGATAGAAAAGGTAGCGCTGGGGTCCAGTGCCTTCACTTCCTGGGGTGCTTGCTTCTATGGGGGCCGGGGGTGGGGCATTGCCATCTCAAGAAAAAAGTGCAGTCAACCTTTACCTTCTGGCTCAGTACTCACAGCTAAAAATACAGTGCGGGTCCTTGTGGAGGTGGGAGGTGGTAGTTTC
This sequence comes from Psammomys obesus, assembly GCF_907164565.1. Taxonomy (NCBI): domain Eukaryota; kingdom Metazoa; phylum Chordata; class Mammalia; order Rodentia; family Muridae; genus Psammomys; species Psammomys obesus. Next base: position 5,763,330 of record NW_026585587.1, read on the forward strand.
TTCTGGGCAGGCCTAGCCCTGTGCTCTTGGGTAGTTGCCTCTGTGGGTAGCCGCCCTGGAAGAAATAATCTTGGAAAGCAGCAGCATAGGTCTCCCCAAAGTCAGCAGGCTTGAGGCAGTTCTTGTTTAGCGGGTTGGAAGTCAGAAGGGTTATCCTGTGTGGGCCCCCAGCAGCACTCCTGTCTAATCAGAGAAATGTCACAGACCAGCCTCCCCTGTCGCTGTTTCTTGTCCCTGAAAGCTGGCGGCCAGTCAGGTGGAGTGGATGGCTGGCCCTGTTGCTGGGAACAGGGTAGAAGGTACATATTTGCCAACATTCCCTTTGGTGCCATGACTCAGTTAGCATTAGCTGTGTTGTGATGTTGTGTGAGTCAGCTTTCTGCACAGCAGCGCTGTCAGAGACAGTCACCTGAGGAGAGGGAGCTTGGTGTTGGCTCACAGTCACAGACGTTTCAGTCACGGTTGCTTTGGGTCTGTGGTATTGCGTGTGGCAGGGGCATGTGACAAGGCAGGCCTGTTTAGCTCATGGGATGCAAAAGAAGACAACCAACATCTAACATCAAGGGAAACCTACATCTGCAGCCTCCCAAGAAAGAGCACCACAGCCTGGTGCTGTAGGGCCTTTGAGAACAGCTCAAGAGCTAAACGTAGCAAAATCAAAACTGAGGAACATGCAGTTAATTGCTAATTGTCCTCACCTTTCACCATGAAAAATTGGAGGCAAAAAGTATGGTCCTCGTGCCCCTGAGGGAACACCAGCCTGCTCTGTTCTCTTGAGCATTAGCCTCAGATGGAGCTTTCTGCATTAGCAGGAGCCCTGTCTGTCGGCCTGATACCTTTCAGGTGGGCCACCTCTAGGAATGCCAGTTGTGAGGATTGTATGTCCAGCAGACCGGCAGGTCCCAGCTCTTCACTGCAGATTAGCTCCTAAGTATAGTGGCCAGAGAGTCACAGGAGGGTGAGGATGGAGGAAAACTCCCTGTCGGGATAAGTCGCCATGCTAAAGCCATCACAGGATGGTGCAGTGCGGCTGCTGACCGACCTGCCGTGTCAGCATCTTAACCCATGCCTGGGTTGGTTACTTGTCTAAGTGGGTGGGTATGTAGATGGTCATTTAAAGTGTGAGAGCCAGTGCCTTATCAATGCATGAGGCAGCATGTCAGTTTCTGGAATGTGAGTGCTGGGGCCTAGAGGTACCTCACAACCCTTGATGGCATAAGTGCTTCCACTTCTGCTTTGATTTGGACTCAAGGCCCTCAAGGCCCCAGGCTAGCTGCTCCCTGCACTGCCTTGTGAGTCACTCGATACCACGTGGTTTTCCCTACAGGGCCAGATGCGTCTGTCCAAGAAGATGCTGGACCCAGAGAAGCCGCAGCTGGGTATGATTGACCGCTGGTACCACCCAACCTGCTTCGTCAAGAACCGAGAGGAGCTGGGCTTCCGGCCTGAGTATAGCGCCAGCCAGCTCAAGGGCTTCAGTCTCCTGTCTGCAGAGGACAAAGAAGCGCTGAAGAAGCAGCTCCCAGGAGTCAAGAGTGAAGGGTAGGTGGGTAGTGGTTAGCAAGTGGAAGCCTAGGGGAGGCCTCAGAGCCTGTGGATTCCATCGGAAAGCCAGGAGCTGTGGGCCTTTAGGAGCAGAGACTGGGGCATCTGCTGCTCTAGCACCCACCAACTCACCACCATGAGGTCTGCCCCTGGGCATGCTGGACCTTTCCCAACCCATGCCCTGAGGCCAGCCCACTACGCCACCCTCTTGTATAGTCTTCAGATATTAAAAGACCACCCAAGTTCCTTTGCACGGGTGAATGGCCACAGGTCTCCACGCTGTGAAGACCCACATTTGTGCTCCTTTGGCATCGCTGCAGTCTTGCAGTAGAGGTGTTTCTGTGTCTGGATCTCTGGGAGAATTATGGCTACTCACGAAGGATGGAAGTGGGAAGGGCCTGGAATCAGAAGAGACGGGCCCATACGTGGAGTTGGCATCTAGGGTGGGAAGGGCCCCATTCTAGAATGGTGTGGATGAGCACGCTGAGGACTGCAGAACCATGCACTGTGCTCACGAGCAGCACCTATGCCACTGTCACCAACTTCTTCACGAGTCTGGATCCACAGGCCAGGGGTGAGGATGCATGCCACGAGAGCTGAAGACCTGGAGTGTTCAGGCGCTTCCCCTAGCACGTGGCTTTGAAGAGTGCTGGGGCAAGCTCAGCTGCGTGGTGGTCTGGTGAACAGCTGTGTATCTCACTCTAGTCTCAGTTCTTTTCCACAATTCCCAGTCATTGTGTGTGCAAGAGACATGGCTTTAGCATCAGATGTGACCCGAGCCCTTAGTCTGTCCTGGTTGTTCTGGACACTAAGGTGAGCTCCTGGCCCCTCTTTATTGGCAGAAGATGTGCTGAAGGGCATGGCATCTCCTGTCTGCCTGGCTGCAAGTGTCACATGTACATGGCAGGAGCCTAAAAGTGAGAAAGAAGGCAGGTGGGAGGTAACTAACGGGATCAAGATGCCACTGAGGCATGTCATCTGTTCATACTGGGTGTTGGTCTCAAGGCTCTGGTTCTTACTAAGTCCTGTATCTCTTTCAGAAAGAGAAAATGTGATGAAGTGGATGGAATGGATGAGGTGGCCAAAAAGAAATCTAAAAAAGGAAAAGACAAGGATAGTAAGCTGGAAAAGGCCCTGAAGGTGAGTCTCCCTTCTGTTCTTTGTTGTGCAGAAGGACATCCAGCAGTCCCTGCTTAGTAACACCAGTGAATGAGTCATGTCTCACCCCAGTCTTTCCCTTAAGTTATTTGAACTTTTGAAGTCTGCAGCCCAGACCTTTTATCCCAAAAGGAGGCCCATACCCCATGTCTCAGTGGCAACCAACCAACCACACCTCCTCAGATAGCGTCCCAGGTGCCCCATGGCCCATCCCAAGACCAAGATAGTGTCCACCAGCCTCTTATTGACCCCTAGTGGCCTGAGTTTGGTCTACAAAACCTACATTAGGGGGCTAGGTGTGGCAATATATACCTTTAATCCCAACATTGGGGAGGTAGAGGCAGGAGGATCTTTGAGTTCAAGGGCAGCCAGTCTGGTGGATATAGCAGGTTTCAGGACAGCCAGAGTTATATAATAGACCCTTTCTCAAACTTACTGCCTCATGGGAGGAGAATCCCACAAGTTCTGAGACCTCCATACATGCATGCAGTAGGGAACATGGGAGTGTGCACATTAATGAATGAGTGTAACTTTTTACATTTTAGGGTAAGAAAACAATATTGCCTAAGATATTTTTTTAACAGAACTGATCTCAGGTATCTCAGGTATGGCTTCTCATCCTCAGGCCCAGAACGAACTGATCTGGAACATCAAAGATGAACTGAAGAAAGCGTGTTCCACCAACGACTTGAAGGAGTTGCTCATCTTCAACCAGCAGCAAGTACCGTCTGGGGAATCTGCGGTGAGCTGCCCTTCTGTTGGGGGACGCACTGGTACCATGGTCACCGTCCCCTGCTGTCAGGGGCTTCCCCAGCAGTCCCATACATTGCCACGTGTTTGTCCTGGCTTAGAACTTGGTGAATTGCCAAGGAGGGCAGGTATTTTGCCTTGGTGAGCCTACCACCCTAGCCCGGGGACTGCTGCCACAAGTCCTGGCTAAACCCACCTTTGGGCCACTCCTCAAGTGGAGCGGTTGCTGTGGCAATTGCCAAGGACTCCAGAAGTTTGAAGCCTGGGCTCTGTTGTAAGCTGTCACCTGAGCTACGCTAGACCCTGGACACAGCCTCTCTCTGGGGAGTAGGACCTGTTTGAGAATCCCTGCGTCTGCATCAGTAGCTGTCCCTTCCTGAGCCCCTGGTCTCTGCCGTGTTTCTTCAGATCTTGGACCGAGTTGCAGATGGCATGGCGTTTGGGGCCCTTCTGCCCTGCCAGGAGTGTTCAGGTCAGCTGGTCTTCAAGAGCGATGCGTATTACTGTACCGGGGATGTCACAGCCTGGACCAAGTGCATGGTCAAGACACAGACTCCCAGTCGGAAGGAATGGGTGACTCCAAAGGTAAGGGTTGGGTAGCATCCTGCAATCTGTTGGCAGGAAAACATGACTCCCTCCTCCTGGACTTCATGACACTCAAGGTCACAAAATGATGGTCCATGTTTCTCACCCTTTTTCATAGTCAGTGCTACATAGAGTTAGTTCTCTCTTCCTCTGTTCAGTGTTGTGATTATTCTCTCCCTCCCAGTCTTTCTCTGCCTCGGCCTGAGTAGCCGCCACTCTGGAGCCCACCTGATGTGATCATTTTCTCCCCTTTAGATTCTACACTCCCTCCTAGCATTTGTTTGCCTTTTGCTGGGGAGAAGGGAAAGAGGACAGTGAGCAGAATTAGCCATTAGCGTGTGTGCCTACATCTGGGGGTGGGTGCGAGCTGCGTTCTGCGTTCTGGTCTGGTGATACTCGTTGTCCCGGTAGATTGTGGACTTCTTGGCTCTGTTCCCCCAGGTGCTTACTTCAGATTAACCCCCATGGCCCTTCCTGTCTGAGTCACTGCTTCCCAGGGTTCCCGCAGGCTACTGTGTGTTTCCAGGAGCCTGTGCCCAGGCAGCTCTGCTGCTTTGGCTTTTGGCAGACGTGTCGGTACCGCCTGCACATGTTCCCGAATACCCTGCCTCCTAGCACGTGTGCTTTCTTGAGGGCCAAAGCCCTCTAACCTTTCTGTGCCACGTGGCATTGATGAGCGTGAATGTGAGGTGCCTGGCACCTTACTTGCCATTCGCTGAATGTGAGTGCAGCTGGGAAGTTCTTTCTCATTAGACAGGCATGGGGATTATGCTTCACCAGAGCTGATTGTGTGCCATCAAGTGACCAACCTCCCTAGGGCAAGGCCTACTGGAAGTCACGTGGGATACAGAAAGAGCTGCCTGTTGAATACTTACTGGTGAACGCGAGGCAGCACTGCCCGTGTTCCTCGCTAACAAGCAGGGAGACGGATCTGTCGCTGGGTGTGTTGGTTTTGGATCCTGCACCCCCTCTGCGCTCTCAATGCCCTGCACCAGTGGTGCATCCAGTTAGAGCTGATGACCTACATGACCTACAGCAACCACCCAAAGTCCATAGCCTACATTAGGGCCCACTCTTGCTGTTGTACAGCCTGTGGGTTTTGAAGAATATTGAATGAAATGTACCCCTTAGGAAAGCATCATTTAGAACATTTATTGCCCCAAGACTCTCAGTGTTGTATTTGTCTTTTCCTCCTCCCGTCCTCTGGAAACCACTGGTCTTTTTCATCACCTCCCATGTTTTTCCATTTCTAAAACTCCCTGTGGTTAGATGGTCTAGAGTGCCCTAGGCTTGTTGTACAGGGTCTCGTGTTAGCTTCCTTCACTGGGGAATGTGCAGTCAAGATTCCTCTGTAGCTGGATAGTTCATTGTCTCCCCTTATAGCCCTGGCTGTCCTAGAACTCATGATGTAGACCAGGCTGGGTCTCAAAACCACGTGCTAGGCTTAAAGGCTGGCCAAAGTATGTGAGTCTTAAGGGCCTTGAAGCCATGAGATAGGCACCTGAGAGCAAGTGACTAGAGGACAAGGCGTACCTTGTCCAACATACCTCCTGGGTCTAGTGAGTCTTCCCTCGCTGACTAACTTGTTTTGTTTGTTTTAAATCTTACTTCTAGTTGGAGAGGGGCACTGGGCATGGTGTACACGTGGAAGTCAAAGACAGCTTGTGGGAGTTTCTTCAGCCGTGTGGGTTCTGGGGTCAGACTCAGTGCACACTGAGACAGCTCACTGGGCCTGTTTTGTTTTTCCTGAAGGGTATGGTTTTTCTCGTAGATCACCTGGAGTACCTGGACTGTTGTAGGTGTAAGAAATAAGTCTTGCAAAAACAGCAATAATAAGCTTTCTTCCTGGGAACTTGAGCACTTTCCTATAAGAGATTTTAAAAAGATTATTTAATTTGCACAAGACGATAGCTACCCTTTGCTACTGTGTCAGTTTGTCTTTCTTCCACCTCTCCATAACCCTTTTCTTCCCTTTCAACCTCCTAATACAAGAGAGAAAAAAAAAGGATAGAGAAAGGGAAACAGATCCCTGAATAAAATCAGGAGTCGGAACAGGAAACACTATGGTTACTACTTCCTGCTGATTAGAGGCAGTGAGCTCCGTGGGGCAAGTTTTCTTTGCTGTCAGGATGATATCTAATTTCTTCTTCTTGTTTCTTCTTTGCACATGACTACTTAACAAACCATGACCAACAGCAACAAATAACCCACCAACAATTCTCTCAGGAGCCTAGCATTTATATACCCTCTGAAAAGTCCCCAGAATTCCAAACTTCACACAATCATAGAAGCCATCTGCATCTGGCAGAATTACGCCTCTGCTAGAGCGAAAGGCAAATCATATCAGCTGCTGCAAAGCAGTCCCATAGCCCCACACCTGGGATTGAAACGAAAACTTACTATGTTTCTGTTTTTAAAGAAACCAAAATTCTTAACTGCACAGGACAAATCCTGCTCAGCCTATTTAGTGTTAGTTTATTTTAAGAGACATCTGATGTCCTTCGAACTAAAACTTAATGTTGTTTAGGAATTTCGAGAAATATCATACCTCAAGAAATTAAAGGTCAAAAAACAGGACCGGATATTCCCTCCAGAGACCAGCGCCCCAGCACCACTGGCACCCCCACTCTCCGTCACCTCAGCACCCACAGCTGTGAACTCCTGTGCTCCAGCAGGTATGACTCCGGGAAGGATTGTGGGTTGGGTTAAGGATATAGCATAATGAAGTGGGTGCCCTGTGGTCTGTTTGCCGTGTGGGCAATGTTCCTTGGGGCATGTTCCGAATAAGCAACCCAATGCACTGCAAAGCATACCCCAGTCTGCAGTCTTGTTATCCTCCCTGCACCACGGGCCATCAAGAGCCGGGGGAAATCCTGGTCATGAGTACACATGCACTAGGCCACCAGAAGCAGTGAGATCTGTGTGTTGGAAAGGAGAAATGCTGCTTGCTCCTTCAGCTTGTGGAGACTTGAACTGTGAAAGCCAAGGCTGTGGTGGACTGGGTAGAGGATAAGGGTCTGCTTCTGAGCACTGGTGGTAAACAAGGCTAACCCAAGTCCTCTCTGCTGCTTGAAGCCTGGGGTCAGCATGCACACGTGGTGGTCGTCAGGGTCTGCTTTCTGGTCCCTCCTTCACAGGTCCTTCCTCTGCTGTATCCTTGCTTGTAATTCACACCCAAGTCAGTGCTTCTGATCTCCACAGAGACTTCAGTGAAATTCAGTTGGTGTCTGTAATGGCCACCCTGTAGAGAAGGCAGGCTAGATCTTCCCCAATTGGGAGATATGAAGCCATGGCCTGTGGCCTGGCTGTAACCAGTGCTGCGTTGTCACCTTCAACTCACAGGCAGTGCCAACCTGCCGTGCTGGGGACTTGGTGCCAGCTTGCCTGAACACCTTAGCTCAGTGTGACTATATTTACTGCTTGAAGCTTCCCGCTTTGTCACCAAGAAGTCTGATTTGCAAACAAGAACTGCAGGAGTGGGAGGATGAGAGTATGGAGGGACTCAGGAGCTCTTGCCACCCACTCCCTTCCCGGCATTCTGCTCCCTCACCTCCAGATGCAGCCTTTCTAGTCTGCCCCTGAGCAGTCCCGGGGTAGCCAGGCTGGGTCACGTCCATGGCGTGTTCCCTACCCAGTTTCCACTCACGCATGGTAGTTTGCTCTTCTGCCCTCTGTTCTCCCACAGCCTGTCAGCTTCTGTCTTCCTAAGATTTTCCCAAAGAGAAAAGAATGAGGGCCAAGGCTTGCCAGCCCTGTAGCTACTGTGGTTTCTCCCAAGGAACCAGCTGTTTTGTCTTGCTTTGCTTCATCCTTTCCTGGGAACCAGAGTGCGGTGGGCCTAACGTGACAACACTTGTGCTCTCCTGCCGCAGACAAGCCCCTATCTAACATGAAGATCCTGACCCTCGGTAAACTCTCCCAGAACAAAGACGAAGCGAAGGCTGCGATTGAGAAGCTCGGGGGCAAGCTGACAGGATCGGCCAACAAGGCCTCCTTGTGCATTAGCACTAAAAGTGAGTTCCCCAGGCCTCTGCTTCTCACCAGTGTGGTGAGCGTTCAGTGGGTGCGAGGCACAGCTGCGCTCAGACTCCTACCACCGTAGCTTGAAGAAAAACTAGTATTTTTAGATGTATTATATGTGTTCGCAGTGGCTCATATTCCCAGCCAGACCGTAAGCTTGTCCCTGCTCGGTAATCCACGGGATGTCCCCGGGTTCGCAGCCTGAACAAGGATTTGGAAAATGGAGAGTATTGGGTTACGTGGTAGGGAGGGTGGAGCGTACTACTTTGCAGTCTGATGGTGGAACCAGGCCCGTGTTTGTGGGCTTCCTGGTCAGTGTCACAGCTCTGTGCCTAAGAATCCATGTCAGCCGAGTGCCTCCTGACATCACAGCGAGGCTTAGGAGAAGGTGGCGGCCTCCTTCGGCGTTCCATACCCGAGGGGCAGCCAGTGCCGCTGAAGCACCACTGTTAAGTTGGAGCGAACAGCTTAGAAGGGAAGAATGGTTGGTGATGGGGTCGTTGGCAATCTTGGGCTGTAGTAGGATTACTTTTCAGTTTATGATTTGTTTGGGTGTTTTTGGGTTTGCGGGGCTTTTGTTTTTTAATTTCCCTATCTGGTTTTAACAGAGGAGGTAGAAAAGATGAGTAAGAAGATGGAGGAAGTGAAAGCAGCCAATGTTCGAGTTGTGTCTGAAGACTTCCTCCAGGATGTGTCCACCTCTACTAAGAGCCTCCAAGAGCTGCTCTCAGCCCACAGCTTGTCCTCTTGGGGGGCTGAGGTGAAGGTAGAGCCTGTTGAAGTGGTGGCCCCCAAGGGGAAGTCAGCTGCACCTTCCAAGAAGAGCAAGGGCCCAGTCAAGGAGGAAGGTAAGGCCAGCTGCCCTGCCTGTGACCTCACTTTTGTGTCCCTCCAGGGCTCTGGGGAGTGGTATCCTTGGTTCAGTGTTAAGCGGGAACAAAACAGGCCCTCGGGTGGCAGGCGGTGCGCAGGCGCCATGGTGCCCGCTTCTGGAGCTGTCTTTGCTCTGTTAGATCTTTATGTTCCTTTGTCCCTTCCTCAAGGTGTCAATAAGTCTGAAAAGAGGATGAAATTAACTCTGAAGGGAGGAGCAGCTGTTGATCCAGACTCTGGTGAGTGAGCAGGAGCCACCCACATGCCCTGGGTGATCGGGGGTCGGTTCACAGGGCGTAGGCACCCGTTGCTCGCCGGCCGGTCTTGGAGTCAGTAGGGAGCCTGTAGAGGTGGCGTGACAAGCACCACTAACCGGGGAGCGCTAGGCCCACAGAGCCCTTGTGCACCCTGGCCCTTCAAGGGAGGAAACTGTGGGAGCTTTGCCTCTGGGGCAGGTCTGGAACATTCTGCACACGTCCTGGAGAAAGGCGGGAAGGTGTTCAGTGCCACACTTGGCCTGGTGGACATTGTGAAAGGGACCAACTCCTATTACAAGCTGCAACTTCTGGAGGATGACAAGGAGAACAGGTGAGCTGGGGCCAGATCGCCTCAAGGTTTAGTAGAGTGTGTGCTGCCCACCTTGGGGTCAGGCTGCTGCCAGCCTGGAGCAGAACCGGTAACAAGAAAGCCATGGTGCGCATGACCTCTCCGTAACAGACAGCAGCTGCTGGCCATCAGCTATGTGCTGCTGTGCTGTGCTCAGCCATCAAGGAGTGTAGCTTCGCATCTCAGCTGGGCTATTTAATTTTCACTTTAGCCATTTGATTTTTTTTTAAGAGGCAGGATTAGTGATTTATTGTTTTGTACATAATAAAATTAAATTTTGTTCTTTCTCTTTGTTTTTTCAAATCATGATTTCTCTGTGTAGCCCTGGCTGTCCTGGAACTCCCTTTGTAGGCCAAACTGGCCTTGAACACTAGATCCACCAGCCTGTGCCTCTCTAGTCCTGGGACTAAAGGCATATGCCACCACACCTGGCTTTAAATTGATTCTTTTATGCTACTCCACACTCTGGTTACTAGAATGAAGGCGATTGTTTTGACCTGTTTAAACGTCCTCTCAGTTGTAGCATGCTTGCCTATTGTGTTCAAGACCCTGTAGCACCACTCGATCAACAGATGAGGGACACGCAGGGAGTGCACTCGCAGAACTGCCCTCACTGAGGAGAGCGTGGACCGGCACAGGGGCTCACCGTGGTCTCTGTCCCTCTACAGGTACTGGATCTTCCGGTCCTGGGGCCGAGTGGGCACAGTTATCGGCAGTAACAAACTTGAGCAGATGCCATCCAAAGAGGATGCTGTTGAGCACTTCATGAAATTATATGAAGAGAAGACCGGAAATGCCTGGCACTCTAAAAACTTCACAAAGTATCCCAAAAAGTTCTACCCTCTGGAGATTGACTATGGCCAGGTAATCGCAGGAATGTCCTTAATTAACAGCATCTGTTCCTTCAGCCGCAGTATAGCTCAGATGGGGACACTGGTGAATAAAGACACATTAGTTATATATTAATTATACCAGCTCAACAAATTCTTCCCCCCAAAATAGAAGAATATTTCCTGGCTCATTATGTGAGGCCAGTGTTACCCAAGAACATGAGAAGAAACGTGTTGAACACCATCTCTGTAACGTTAAATCCTCAACTAGCAAATCAAACAGTATGTGAGGATTTGTACACCAGACTCAGTGCAATAGAAATCCAGGATTTAGAGGTTGGTTGACATCTCAATACGCTATATGAGTGAAGGGCATAAATCACATGATCATCTCAGTAGCTACAGAAAAACATTCTGTCAAATCTGTGCCATAAAGCATCAAAAGAAACATAGATAAGAACAGAGCAAGGGGAGCTCAAGCTGGCTTTGAACTCGTATCCTAGGATTACAGGTATGTGCAGTTACAGGTGTTGCCATACCCTAGCAGAGATTCCGAGCCATTAAGGAAGGGTGGTTTCTGAAGTTGCTTTGTGGCGACATCATTATAATTCTTAGGTTCTATAAGATTGTATTAGAATCCATGTGTCCCCATAGAAGTGAAATGACCTCCCATCAGGAGACGTGGACGAACTGAATGTGCTCTGCCTGTGTGTAGATTATTTAGACTTTTATTCTGTGTAGGACAGCGTTTTATTGTGGCTGGATGTTTACGTTTTGGTTGAGCCAGGGCCTCGCTGTTTAGCAAGTTAAACCAGCAGTCACCTTTGGCATCACCCGAAATGCTGGGGTTCCAGGTATGTGCGCCATGATTGCAGGCATGTGTGCCATACTCAGCAAAGCACCGTTTCTTAAGCTGCCTGAGATGTGAGTCATCTTAGCCAGGGACATGTACGTGTTGGTTTGTGAAAACAGATTTATAAAGGGGTGTAGTGTAGACTTTAATCCCAAGCCCTTGGTCTGGCATGCCTCAGAGTGGAAATTCTTCCTATTGAGGAGTTGTGAGCTCTGCATTAAAAATAAAATTTAAAGGCCAGTGTGGTGCCTCACACCTTTAATCCTGGTATACACAGAACAGAGGCAGACGCGTCTCTGTGAGCCTGAGGTCACTCTGGTCTTTATAGTGTGTTTCAGGATGTACAGGTTACGTAGACCCTGCTTCAAAAAAAACAAAAAGCATAGACCCTAGCTCTTGTGTAATGCTGAGACTGAGACCTTGAGACCCTGAGACCTTGGACTTGGAGATGGACAGGGTACTGCCGTTCACTGAATTAAGTGTTTTAAGTATTTGTTTTAGACATTTTTTGAGAAAGCCACAGAAAATAAAACTACCCAGGATCTGGCTAGTTTCACCTTTGTCATTTTCCCGCCATAATATTGGAACCCTCCCTCATGTACCATGTGGTACTACTCATCTCTTTCCTCGTGGCCAGGGTGACCCCACATACTTTCTCCAAAGACACCACTTTCCATAGCGGCGCAATGTGAGACAGACAAGTGGTTCAACCATGATGCTGACCTTAATAATTTAGCGCAGCACTGTGCAGAATGGTCTCAGTATCTGTGGTGGCTGCCCCAGAACTGTTAAGAGCATTTCCTGTTTGTGCTATGAACCCTAGATGTTGCATACATAGCAGCTGCATTTCGTGGCTGCATTTCAAAACTGCAGTGGCCTGTCAGGTAGCCAGCAGTCACCAGGGTAAACTAATGCTTGCCCAAAAGCACTGTGTCCTTTTGAAATGTTTTTTTTTGGGGGGGAGGGGTTGGTTTGGGGGTCGCTTTTTGTTTGTTTGGGGGGTGTATTTGTTTTTCAGGTTGACTTGATTAGTTTTTCACTGAACTTGGGTCATGAGGATTTGAGATAACACCTCTACTAACCACTGATTGATCTCAACAACCTGGTTTGGTTGTTTTTTTTTTGTTTGTTTGTTTGTTTTGTTTTTGTTTTTTTTTTTTGAGTCAAGCTTCTGAATCAACCACTTGAGTATTATTGGAATTAAATTCACTAAATGCATCATTTCTTTTCTTCCTTTCTTCCTCTCTCTCTTTCTTTCAAATTTAGACAGGGTCTTTCCTGCCTTGAATTCCATCTTGGGGTGGGCCAGATATCACAGCGGATCAAAACATAACAACTCCCTCCCTCTGGTTAGATATTTAGATTCTTTTCAGGCACCTGCTGTGGTGATTCAAGTAGGCATAAAGATGTCTGAGTGCCTATCAGGCAGTCTCCTCTCCGTAGGCACTAGTTTTTCAAATGCTGCTTTAATTGGGGGGTTCTTAAAGCTTACCCCTTGCTTCTAACACCCCAACCCCAGGTAAGGGTTTTTCCTGCCAGGTAGGGTTGTAGTGTTCTTTTGGGGCAATATGAATATCCATCACCAGGAAAGCCAGAAGTCCAGGTAACCAGCAAGCACAACAAGCAGCCCTCCTCCATCTTCTCCACGCCACCATGCTCTCCTCCTCTGGGCTGTCATATTTATTACCCCCCCCCCCAAAGTCCTCAGAATTCATATAATTCTAGTTGGCAAAGATCACATTCCACACAAGACAATTAACAGGTGTGGACAAACTAAAATCCCCCATTTGGGATCATAACAAAAACATGTTTACATACCATAAACCAAAATGTCCCCAACAATTCTAAGAGGTAGAATCTGAGTCATAAATATGTGCTCAGTATGGCTTCTTAACACACATATAGCTCGCCCTTCAGTGAGGTCATACTCACAGGACAGGAAAGCATCTCTGAAGCTCCTTGCGCAGAGTAGGTGCCCTGGGAAATGACAGCGGCACCTAGAGCACTGGCAGCACAGAAGACTGCAGCTTAACCCAAGGAGAATTCAGGTCCACGGTCCAGCTTGTTGACCCACTGCAGATACCAAACAATACACATCACATGACAGCACAGGTCCCACCTTCCCGGGGCTTAGGTGTGAAAACTACAGTGGAGGCAATCCCAAAGTCGTTGTTAACCTCGCCCAGTTCTCCGGGAGGCAGGGGTAAAGTCTCACAATTAGCACTGTCTCAGAGAACAGGTGAGGAGGGACGACAGGTGCTAGGATGCGGCCCATCTCTTGTTAGGCTGGCTCTGTAGAGAGGAACGTGTGAGTGCGGTCCTGCAGCTGGGCCTGGGTGAGCCGGGGCAGGGAGACGGGGGCCGTCAGAGCAAGTCACGCCACTGCTCTGAGCTTCCTTTTCACAGCAGCCGTCTGCTCTGAGATGGCATGGATGGAGCAGTGTCTGCAGGGCACCAGCATACCCAGAGAGGGGCAGATGTCAGAACAGCTGGAATACAAATCTGAAGCAGTCAGGAGGGCTTGGGGGAGTGGGTGGGAATTACTTCGGCGGCCAGCTCTCCTGGCTGCCATTGGCTGGGGAGTTTATGGAACATTTGCTTAGGCTGGCAGGCCTAGTTACCTGTCGCCAACCCCTGGGGATGCCACAATTTGTCCTCTTCTGCTCCCCCACTTCCCTGGAGGATGAAGAGGCAGTGAAGAAGCTGACAGTAACGCCTGGCACCAAGTCGAAGCTCCCGAAGCCGGTGCAGGAACTCGTGGGGATGATCTTCGACGTGGAAAGCATGAAGAAAGCCCTGGTGGAGTATGAGGTGGGTGTCTCGGCATGTGCTGAGCACGGTGGGAGATGTGGGCTGAGCCTGCAGGGTTCTCGGGTGTTATTTTTTTCTCTCTGGAAAATGAGCGTTGGCACATCGTCATCCCTGTTGCTGCTTGCCAAGGTACCTGTGGAACGTGTAGAGAACTGTCCCTGGGCCCTGCTACCCCCTCGTGCCTTTCCCCATTCTGTTTCTGTGTTAGGGTAGACCTGGTTCTTTGGGGCCTAGACATACCAGTGAGCTGATGCAGAGAGTCCAAGACTTCGTTCATTGTAGAAAAAGAAAAGTGGGCTTGAGATACTACTCAGTGGGTACGAGCACTAGCTTACCTTCCAGAGGACCAATTTCCAGCACTTCACGTGACTCACAGCCATCTGTAACTTCAGTTCCAAGGGAATCAGTGGCTTCTCTTGGTTTTGATAGGCACTAGGTACCCAAGTGGTCCATGGCATACATGTAGGCAAAACAGTCATAGACATAAAATAGTAAGTTTCAGACTATAAAGAAAACTCCTGTGACCACCAGTCTGTCTTGACCCCAGTCAATCAAACTCAAGTCAGCTCTCTTAAACTTGGGGTTGGGTGTAGCTGTGGAGGAGTGTTTACCTCACATAAGATTGGAGGAGATGGCTCAGAGTGCTGTGTGCTCTTTCGGAGGTCCTGAGTTCAATTCCCAGCAACCACATGGTGGCTCACAACCATCTATAATGAGATTTGGTGCCCTCCTCTGGTGTGCAGGTGTACATGGTGATAAAGCACTCATCTGTAAAAATAAATCTTTTTAAAAAGTGATTGGGGGTGAGATGATAGAGGTTGGAACCGAAGTGCTCCTGATGGGCCTGCGTGACAAGGACAACAGGCTAAGTCACTCACAGCCTGTTCACACCTTGCCTTCAGCCTTCCCAATAATTGAGACAGGCGGGGACCCCTGGCCAGCCACACAGCCTCCTATTCCTAGCCGTGAGCCCAGAAGCTGCAGTCTGCAACACAAACCAGGCAGCTCTGATGGATGTGCCCCATGCTGAGGTCCTAGGCAAAGATCTGGCACACAGGTATCTCACCTCAAGCACTCAAGGACCAGCAAGGGGTCCACTTACAGGAGGGAGTTGGTGTCAGTTGAAACAGTCAATCCATTTTCCAGGTGGGGAGCTGTTGGCTCTTCCTCGCTGAACCAGAATGGCCGGGCCTCTGCCTTCTCAGCTCAAGACACTCATTACATTAGACCCTACAGTAGTGGTTTAGCTGGTGTGTTGTTGAGAACAAGTGTGTAGGCTTTTGGGGTGGCTGGATTGAAAGGGAAGGGTGAGTCGGATGTGTTCACCATTTAGAAATCTAAGGCTCTTGTTTCTGAACTGGATGGCATCAAGGTGCCCTTTGTTGCTGTGGAGTCCTGAGCAGTAACAGCCTGCATTGGGAGGCTTAATCCATCGCCTTGGTCCTGTGGGATTGCTGGGAATTATGTTGGGTGTTCCTTCAGAGATACTGAGCTTTGGGCTGGTGATACGGAGTTGCCAAGAGGGTGCAGCCTCCGTGAGGGCGAGCTACTGCTCTCCTAGGAGGGAGTAGTGCTCTGTCGCCATTCTGCAGCGTGCCCAGCCATGGGGTCCCTTGTCTCCTCAGATTGACCTACAGAAGATGCCCTTGGGGAAGCTGAGCAGAAGGCAGATCCAGGCCGCCTACTCCATCCTCAGTGAGGTCCAGCAGGTAAGCAAGTAGCTCAGGGTCTCCAGCCCGGCCATCTTCTCTCCTAGTGAGAGACCATGAGCTAACAGTGATGGGACTGAACTGTGGTTTATAACGATCTGGATTTTTTTCGGTTCAGTAAATATTACATTGTCCCTGTCAATGGCCAAAGAATATTAACAAAATATACAAATAGTAATGATTTCAATTATCAGATCTGTAATAAACAAACTCCTTAGGAATTTGGTGGAGAATTTTAATTAGTGTGTCTAGTGACGTCCTCAAGAGATTAGAAGGCTGTCCTTGTACTTGAGGGTGGGGTGCACCTCTTGTAAGAAAGTAGACATCCTGGGGGTGCTGGAGTACGAAGCCTGTAGTGAGCTATAGAGCCTGGGGACCACTGAGCAGTGACCTGTGTCTCCACCTCCATGGGATTGTTTGCCCTCTCTGTTCCCCAGGTAGCAGGCATGGACCGTGTCTTTGCCCCTGCAGCAGGTAGATGCTCCCCAACATTACAGACAGTTTTCCTTTTGTTTGTTTGTATGATACCGGGTCTCTCCACTGTCCTGGAGCTCTGCAAACCTGGCTGGGATCCACCTGCCTTTGAGTACTGGGATTAAAAGCATGCGTCACTGTGCCCAGCTGAACAATTTTTAAAACAT
Organism: Psammomys obesus; assembly: GCF_907164565.1. Lineage (NCBI taxonomy): Eukaryota > Metazoa > Chordata > Mammalia > Rodentia > Muridae > Psammomys > Psammomys obesus. The sequence goes on from NW_026585587.1 coordinate 5,779,711, forward strand.
AAAAACCAAAGGGAATTTTCAGCAGTAGCTATGAGCCCAGCACACAGATTTCGCAGTGGCACTTTGTGAGGAGTATCTAATAACAGTTCTTTGTGTGGATAAGCTGTGCTATCACAGGCCTGTGGTCCTGCCCACCTCAGTGCCACCACTCCAGTGAGAAGATGTTCCAATGACCATTTTCCTACTTGTGCAGACAGTAGCTGCTTCAGTCCCATGTTCCTTCTGTCCCCTTCCCTTCCAGGCAGTGTCCCAAGGCAGCAGTGACTCACAGATCCTGGATCTCTCCAATCGCTTCTACACCCTGATCCCCCATGACTTCGGAATGAAGAAGCCCCCACTCCTGAACAATGCAGACAGTGTGCAGGTGTGTTCTTTAGTAGATATCTACTCTTTTATTCCAAGTAAGTCTAGGAAATTGTCATTAACCAGAAGACCATTCCTCTGTCCCCACATAAAGGCCACCCCCCGAGTCCCTGGCGTAGGTCCGTTTGTAGCATCTTTAGTGGCTCTGTGTCCCTGCCTGTCATTCATGTATAAGAGTTCTGGCATCTGCCCCTCACTTTGCCAGGCACTCGAGCCTCATTAACATCCTGGGGGATACCTGTGAGTGTCTACTGTTTAGTGAGAGGTGATGGCAGGCTCTGTCCAACAGAGGTCTCGACCCCTACTGTGGGCAGAGATAGAGGGTGTCATCTACTGCTGTGCGCTCTGTCAAGACTTGTTTGTCTTTTTCCCTATGGACTTAGCTCCCAGGTGTTTACTTTGTCCCCAGGCCAAGGTGGAGATGCTAGACAACCTCCTGGACATTGAGGTGGCCTATAGTCTTCTCAGGGGTGGGTCTGATGACAGCAGTAAGGACCCCATTGATGTCAACTACGAGAAGCTCAAAACTGACATTAAGGTAAGACGCCTGCCCCTTCCCCGGTGTTCAGTAGTTCACCCAAGAGCAGTGGTCTCCAACACTTCACAGCTCCATAAATGTGCAGGTAGGCCATAAGTCTGCCCTCTGACCTGTCTGGATGGCGATGATTGAGATCCGCTGCAAAGTCTTCTGAACTCACGAGTGCTTTTTGAGGGGCCTGCCAAAAGTTTCTGTTTCTCTATTTTGGGTACAAGCAGTCAGTTGAACTTGGGTGTGTTGAAGGCTCAGGTAGATGGGAATCATCCTGCCCAGCTGTGTGCCTGTGCTCCCAGCCTGACCTTGAGCCTGACATGCCCACCTTCTGCCTCTGCATCTTTCTGCCTGTGACAGGATTAGTGTGTAAGAGTCTAGTGAGCCAGCGTCTATTTCTGCCAGGCAGCATAGACCCACCACCATCCAAGTATATTATTGGTCGTTGGGGTCTGGGCCAGCTGTTTCCAGATTCTCGACCTCTTAGTCTAACGGTTGAAATAAAGGCTCACAGGTTGCAAGAGTAGATTGGGTGGTTCTCTATATTGGTTGACAGGCTTGATTATGTATGCCCTTTGCCCCCTGTGCATGTCCTTCCCATAATACATCTGAGTTTAATCACAGGGTTGCCCAGTTTTACATAAGCATAAAATAGTAAGGAAAAGATTTGTCCTAGTGAGGGTTTCTGTTGCTGTGACCAAAGCAACTTGGGAAAGAAAAGGGTTTATTTGGCTTATAGTTCCACATCACACTTTATCATTGAAGGAAGTCAGGACAGGAATTCAAACAGGCTAGGAACCTGGTGGCAGGAGCTGATGCAGAGGCCATGGAGGAGAGCTGCTTACTGGCTTGCTCCCCATGGCTTGCTCAGCCTGCCTTCTTAAAGAACGCCTGCCCAGGGATGACCCCACCCAAAATGGATTGGGCTCTCCCACATAAATCACAAGATTCTCTGCAGAAGTTCACTTAAAGGATTTAATTTGCCGTATTTTGTTTTTACCTAAGACCAACTGAGGCTTGATCAGCCTTTGTACTCATACCCAGACATAACTAGAACATAAATGAATAGAATCTATCCAAACTTTATGGTTGTTAAGAAGAAAAACATTGGCACATACCTTTAATGCCAGCACTCGCAAGCAGCAGGTGGATCTCTGAGTTTGAGGCCAGCCTGGTCTGGGGCAGCCAAGGGTACACAGAGAAGCCCTGTCTGGAAAAACTTTTTAAAGAGTGGAAAAGAAGCTGGGCGTGGTGGCACATGCCTCTAAACCCACCATTCTGGGAGACTGAGGCAGGTGGATCTCTGTGAGTTTGGGGTTAGCCTGGTCTCCAAAGTGAGTACAGGACAACCAGGGCTACACAGAGAAACCCTGTCTAAAAACCGGGGGGGGGGGGGAGGAAGAGCATACTCCGTTGTTTGGAGGTTGGTGTGCCCATAGCTCTGTGCAGATAGAAGGGTACTAGGTTGTAGATGCATTGAGTGGAGAGGTAAGTGCATAAAATGAACAAGAACGGATTACAGGGTTAGGACAGGGGTGCCTACATAGCCTAAACCAAGTGGAGTTCCAAGTAGCTAAATTGTTCCCTATGCTTGCCTGCCTCACAAGCAGGATGTGATACCAAATGTCCCTGGGAAAGCCAGAAGTTGCTGTTTTCATCTACAGTTACAAAGCTTGTAATTAAGAGGCAGCAAAGACAACCAGAATTCCTAGGTTTTCTGAACTTAGAATAAGAAAACGTAAAGAACATCCACAGCCTCCTACAGATGCCCAGTTTATTACATTGCCATCACAGTTAGGCGTGTGCTGAGCCAGCTGTGGTCCGCAGGGAAGAGACACTGTCCTCAGAACCCCATGGTGGGCTGCGGTAGTTAGTGGTGGAGCACTTGCTGGGCATGTCCTTAGGACTGGGTGGGGAGAGGCTTCTAGCTCAAGTCATCATCTAGTATGTAGACAAGAACTCTTGAGCCCCATCTCCAGCAGTCCAAGTGGATGAAGAAATGCTGTTCGGGCACACGGGAGCCTGGCCTCCCAGCCTGCAGGTGGCAGTCAGTGGGCAGCATGAACTGCCCCTGGCTTGTGTGTCAGTGTTCTTCCTGCCATCATGGGGCTCTCCGGGCAGCTCTCCGCCCTGATTCCAAATGCCTGTTTTCCAGGTGGTTGACAGAGATTCTGAGGAGGCCGAGGTCATCAGGAAATATGTTAAGAACACTCATGCGACCACACACAACGCCTACGACCTGGAAGTGATAGATGTAAGAACCCTTCCCTTCTCTGCCCCCTTCTGTCCTGCCAGGTCTCTCCCGTCTCCTCTTTCTTGGGCCTCAGAAAGAGTGGGCCATTTTGTTTTACTCTTTTGAGACAGTGTCTGTGTAGTTCTGGCTGTTCAGAAGCTCTCAATGTAGACCAGAGTGTCCTGGAACATAGAGAGATCCTCCTGCCTCTGCCTCCTGGGTGGTGTAAAAGGAGTGTGCTGCCACCGCCCAGCCCTACTTTGCTTTTAGTAAGCAAAAGTGACATGTTTGTTGCACTGTGTATTTAAAGTACCCAAAATTTGCTTTTAGGTTTACCAGAAGCTCATGATAAATTCCTCGGGCCAGACATGGTACACATGTCTAATTCTGGCACTTGAGAGGCTGAGGCAGGAGGCTCAAAGGCCAGCGCTAGCCTGGGCTACATAGCGAGCCTGCACTTAGGTGCATATCTCTGCACATTAGTCCCTAGTGTTTGGTAATGACTTGTCCCTGTTGAGTGGAGCCTTGAGACGTGCATTGAACCATCCCATCTCAGCCTAGGGATGATGCGACAAAGCTAAAGTTAACTAGCTCTTGGGACAGGTGCTCAGTGTCAGGAGCTCCTAAGTCCATTCATCTCTTCTGTGAACCCAAGTAACAGTATTCCTGCCAACTGTCTGCCCAGATCTTTAAGATAGAGCGTGAGGGAGAAAGCCAGCGCTACAAGCCCTTCAAGCAGCTTCACAACCGGAGGTTGCTGTGGCACGGGTCCAGGACCACCAACTTTGCCGGCATCTTGTCACAGGGTCTGCGGATAGCCCCGCCTGAAGCACCTGTGGTAGGTGGCTGTCCTCTGTGTGGGGAACTGTGGAAGTGCTTATTCCTACAGGATCTCTGTAGAGAGCCTCCAGCCTGCGGCCAGCCCTGTCAGTGGAGGTGAGGCAGTAGGGATAGTGTCTGAGGCAGATTGTGACAATCTGCCTAGGACAGGGTGCGCTGAAGACTTGATCGGACAAGTTGACATCCAGGGAACAGGCTTGGGAGCCCAAGCACGCCTCTCCCCAGCTCGAAGCATCCGTGACCTCTCAGATTTCCACCAATAAAATGAATAGGATAAGGACAAGAGGTAGATGACATGGCCTATTGGGTTGTAGACGGGACCAATTGAACAGGCCCTCTGAGAGGCCATCCCAGCCCCTCACTCACTGTAGAGAGTAAAAAAAGGAGAGAGGTTAGTGACTATAGTTCGAGGCACTGTTTTATGGCTAGGCAGTGACCTCCGTTCCCAAGCCTCAGGGTCAGGACAGATCAGGAATGGCCACTGCTTGCTGGTGTGTCTGTGCACATGGCCTAGTCTACGTACTGATTAGTAACTCAATCTCCACAGGAGACTTCCTGGTTAAAAGAAGGTGGCATTGTGGGCTGTTAGGTGACTCCCATGGCCCGCCTGTGAGTGCTGCGAGCTGAGCAGGCGGTGGCTGCAGGGCTTGGTCCGATGGTGGCTGTGTGGGTACTCCCTGCAGAGCCTCACTGACTACTGTTGGAAGGGTTTCAGCTGTTCCTCTTCCAACCCTCCAGACAGGCTACATGTTTGGGAAAGGGATCTACTTTGCCGACATGGTATCCAAGAGTGCAAACTACTGCCACACATCTCAGGGAGACCCGATTGGCTTAATACTGTTGGGAGAAGTCGCCCTTGGAAACATGTGAGTATCCAGGCTCTGAGGCCAGGGTGGGTAGAGTAGACTAGAGGGAGAGTCGTCTTGGCCTGTAGGCACAGTAGACAGCAGCTCAAGGAATCAAGGGTGAGTCAGATGCTATGGAAACCGAAGGACGGCAGGGCCAGGAGCTGGCAGCAGTGCTTTTGCAGAAGAGGGAAGCAGAGGTCATTCTTCAAAGACAAGATCCAGTTCTAGCTTTGGGCAACCTGCTGATCCTGTTAGCTGTGACAGAAGAAAGAACAGGATTGCAAACTAGGCCATAGGGTAGGCTAGAGAGGCACCGAGCAGGCCCTTTCTCTGTAAGTTACCCCATAGCAGTGGCTGCTAGTGCAGGCTCTATACTAGAGACTGCTCTGAGTTTGGAAGAGTCCAGAAGGTGGGGAGGGAGGTTCCACGGTGAACAGGGTTCTGTGGGCGATCAGTTTACCTAACAGTAACGATGCTGCTGAGTGTGTTTGTTTCAGAACCCACCAGGGGCTCTCCTGAGACTGTCCTCTTTTGAATAGGTATGAACTCAAACATGCTTCACATATCAGCAAGTTACCCAAGGGCAAACACAGCGTTAAAGGTACTATCCCCCAGGGTGTTAAGGCAGATTCGGGTGAGGGGGCACCTTTCCTCCAAAGGCTGGACTCTTGGAGCTGGCTGCTGGAGGTTCATTGAAAAGCAAAGCTGCTTCATTCCTGTGGCTGCAGCTAGTATCATAATACCATAGGAGTTCTGTGGGACACCAGGGACCAAATTGGGGCACTGGTGGCCTGACATTTTGAGCAGTTGTATCAATCAGGCCGGGACCTCTGCACCGGGAATTGTTGTGTGGGGAGCACATGATGATCAAGGCCTTGGGGTGTTCTCCGCAGTGTAACCCCATCTGAGCCACTGTGACTTTACTGGTTTAGATTGTTGCCTGGGAACCTTCTTTAGAGAGTCCATGCTTGCATCTGAAGGATGTTTAAAGTGAACACACGCTTCCTGCATAAAGTAGATGTCATGTGCCCAGCACATTTTTCTCGCCCCTGTTGCACATCCCCTATCCTACCTGGCACTTGACTGTTCACCTTGCAGGTTTGGGCAAAACCACCCCTGACCCTTCGGCCAGCATCACCCTGGATGGCGTAGAGGTTCCACTGGGGACAGGGATCCCATCTGGTGTTAACGACACCTGCCTACTGTATAACGAGTATCCTTTCATGGCTGCTGTGTGTTCTCGCCACCCAGGACAGCTGGTATGGGGATAGTGACAACTTTCCTTTCTCCTTGGGTGGTCTCCTGTGTGCACTGTGTGAGTAAACCTGGATCTCGGGGCAGCCTTCTCTGACCTTGAAGGATTCAGTGTCGGGAAGAAGGTCATAAGGACTCAACTGTTGGCTCCTTGACAACTGCCCTCCCCAGGTACATTGTCTACGACATTGCTCAGGTGAATCTGAAGTACCTGCTGAAACTGAAGTTCAATTTTAAGACGTCCTTGTGGTAGAGTGTGGGGTCCGAGGGGGCAAATTCCCCCTGGTGCCTCTGTCCCAGACACCACAAACCTCAGCCATGCGCTGCCCAAGGGTGGCACCCTCACCGAATCTCCTTAGGAAAGGTTTTATATGGACAGGTTAAAGGGCTCTGGTTTCAAGACCCTTGTCCACTGTTGCGCTCGGGGCGGGGGGTTGTTTGGGGCTTTATCCTACCAGGCACAGCAGGCACAGCCCTGATAGACACAGCTGACAGTAGAGGAAAAGTTGGGAAGAGCTTTTTGTTTTGTTCGCCTAGACTAGTCCTGAGGGAAAAACAAGCCACGTCACCGTCACAGTGTCTGCCTTACCAGTTTCCCCAGGGAAGGAAAATGTGCTTCCTCTCTTTTTCCAAAGGTTCTTCTTTGGCTTTGATTTTGGCAAAATGTTAAGCATTTATTTTGAGCTAAAAATAAAAATAATTTCATACTATATAGATTTTCCTTTTTTTTTTTTTTATCTTAAACTTAATTTTCCCCCTCTTGCCCTTCTGGGCTTTTGTTTTGCTTTGGTTTTCGGTGATAGACAAGGGGAAACGAAAAGATGGAGCTACCTAAAGCCCTTAACTGGGGAAACACTGAGTCTGTAGTGTGGTCAGTTCACAGTTGCACTGGGATTCCTGATATCCATGAGCAATCTTGTCTTCCAAATGGAACCCTCTGTAATCTGCATAGCCATCCAAAGGGCTAAGAGTTCTCCATTAAATGCAAATGGCTATCGACTCCTGAGTTGTGTGGCTCATCTCCTCTACAGGGATATGGTTGTCTTCACAGTAAGAAGCCTGCGGAGGCCCTGTAGGCATGAACCCTAAGAGTGCTGTGTCATAGGGAAGGCTCCTTTCAGGTTACGTCACTGGGCCAGTGCTTCTCAACCCTCCTAATGCTGTGACCTTTTAATACAGTTCCTCATGTTGTAGTGACTCCCCAACCATAAAATTATTTTTGTTGCTACTTCATAACTGTATTTTTGCTACTGTTATAAAATCATAATATAAATGTCTGTCGTTTCCGATGGTCTTAGGCAACTCCTGTAAAAGGAGTTGAGAACCCACTGCACTACACTGTCATCAAAACACAGAGCATCATAGAACTATCTGGAATTTGAAAATTACACCTGAGTGTTACATTCTGTTCTGACCTGTTATAGAAGGGGATAGACTTGACAGGCCCGAAGGTCACAGCCTCCATTGGTTGAGGGGACTCCCACCATCCCCCAAACCCAAGGACTTCCAAGCTTGGGGTTGTTTTGTTGGCGGTGGTTTGACTTTTGAAACAAGAAGCAGAACTCAGTCAACACAGGAAAGAAGAGAAAGTACATTTTCTCTGTCGTTTGTAGTCTATGGTTGTCCTGGAGAACCCAGGTATGCAGCTGCAGTTACGCTGGGGACACCAGGCAGTGTTGGGCTCTGATGAGGGCCGTGACTGTACTGGTTACATGGCAGTGGAGCTCTTGCCTTCTCCGTGTTGACAGTCTCCAGCACCTCCGAGCTGAGGACTGTCTCCAGCTCACCCCACCATTCGTAACGCTCATCAGCTGCCAGTCACCTTTCTAACAGCAGAGAAAAGCAATTACCCCACAGTGCTTGATTAAACAAAGTATTTCTCGTTAGGAGATACTGCTTAATGGATTCCCTGCAATCAAAACTGACTTTCTGAAGCCCATATTTCCATTTCTGGCTGTTTCTAAGAAGGAGCCTCCCTGCCACATTGCAGTGTTCACCTGCTACTGTTCTCCATGTTTCAGAAATTCAAGTCTTAGCTGGGTACTGGTGGCACCCCCCTTCAATCCCAGCACTGAAGGCAGTGGCAGGTGGATCTCTTGAGTTCTAAGGTAGCCAGGGCTACACAGAGAAGCCTTGTCTCAGAGAAGAGAAAAAGAAATTCAGGTCTTACTCTGAGAAAAGCAACTGTCTTTGTTAGGGCGGCTTTGCTGTGAAGAGACACCATGACGGCCACTCTTCTAAAGGAAAACATCCAATTGGGACTGCCTTACAGTGCAGAGGCTTAGTGCACTGTCAACAGTGGGGGCTGTGGTGGCATGTAAGCAGACATGGTGCTGGAGAAGCAGCTGAGGGCTGTACGAGCTGCAGAAAGGGCTAGTGAGCCGGTAGACCTGGCTTGAGCTGAAACTTTAAAATCCACCCCCAGTGACACACTTCCTCCCACAATAGTGCCACTCCCTGTGAGCCTAGGGGGCCATTTTCAGTCTTACTACCATAGCAACCAAAAGTGAGACCAGTCCTGTAGATTAAAAACCAGGCTCTGGTATAGCTCTGTTGTAGGACACATGCTGGTGTGTCAGCAGAGCCGACAGCAGCCTTGCTCCAAACTCCGTGTCTGAGCATGTGCTGTGCAGAAAGGTGTGCCCTGCTCACCTGGTGAGCTGCCCCCTGCCTGAGCCTGGGCAAGCAGCCCTCGGACAGTGTCCATCCAGCCACCCTTAGCTGTTGCAGTGCAGCTCAGGCCTGTCTCCACAGAGGTTAAGAAGCGTTACACATTCCTGCTGTGCGCTGTCCAGCAGGATTCTGTATCATCTGGCTATGTCCGAGTGTCGCCCTCTCGGGCAGGGGGAAAACAGCTCCTTCAACACACACCCCACAGCACACCTCAGAGCTGCTCTAGCGTGATCTGCCTGGAATTTGACCTGGTGTGAACCTCACGGCCTGCCTTTTAGGAATGAGTTTGAGACAGCTGAGATCCAGGGATAGTGTAGGCCCTGATGCATGCATGGTGCAAGTCAGCCTCTGTTGGGCGACTTCCGGCCTTCAAAAGCTGTGCCCACTGTACTAGAACCTGCACAGCAGCGTTGACTTTTGGCAGGGAGCTGGTGCCTGTAATGCCAGCACTGGACAGAAGTAGAAGGCTTACTTTTTGAAGGCCAGCCTGACTACACTTGTCTCGTGGAAAAGCTGGTTTGGGGTTGGGGAATGGCTCCGTGGGAAAGTGCTTGCTTCGCGAGCATGTGGACCTAAGTTGGGATCCTAGAACTTAAACCATGTAAGGCTGCAGGCACCTGTAGCCCCAGCACTGGGGGTTGGTAAACTAGGTTCAGTGAAAGAGTGTCTAAAAAAGATAGGGTGGGAAGGGTGAACACCAAAGGTGACCAGTGGCCCTGGCATGCGTTCTTATGCCACACAAGTTTCTAAGATATTACTGGGGAAGGGGTAAGACAGGGTGAGTACAGTGGAGATGATTATGTGCAGTGTCACGGTGCAGTCCTTCCCTTCTGGCAGTGAGTGTGTGCTGCTAATAACCCACCCCAAGGGACTTTACTGGGCCGGGGCTCAGTGATAAAACACTTGGCTAGCTATGCAAGGGTCTATCCAGTGCCAGTTGAAAGGAGTAGAGAGTGGAGGGCAGAGCTAAAGAGACGCTCGTGGATCTTGCGGAGGCTCCAGGTGTGGTTCTCAGCACCTGCTTAGTGGTTAACAACCACTTAAAACTCCAGTTCCAGGGGTGCAGCACCCTTTTCTGACCTCCGCAAGCACACATGTACCCATACATGACCGCAGGCGAAAACATTCACACATAAAAAGGAAAGAGTAAAAATCCAGTATGAGCCGGGCGGTGAAAGGAGAAGGCGGAAGTACCAGCTAAGGTTTCGTGAGCAGTTACAGAGGTAAGGCTGGGCAACCACTTGGAGCCGTTGACTGCAGTTTTAAGTCAAAGAGCAAACCACCTGAGGAGGCTTTCTCGGGACAGGTGACTGTTTAAATCAAGTACATATTTGAATAGAATCTTAACCCTGAGGGACACTGTTCCTCTCTGGGGGCAGAAATGAAGATGGAGTCCACAGAAGATCTTCAGCTTCACGGGTCGCCTGTGCCAGTGTCCCCAACATGAGTGTGACAGTCTTCTAAATGTGGCATCCAGCTCTGTTACCTTGAGAATGAACACTGTCAGGTTCTCAGCTCGCCTATGGCAAGTCCTGAATAGCCGAGGCCATTACTGCTGAGGTCCAGAGAATGGTGTTGCCAGTGTCTGAAGGCCAACAGGAAGCTGTACGAAAGAAACTGGAAAGACAGACCTGGGTCCAGTTTTCTGCATTTCCAGTCTCCATGAACCTGGCTTTCCTTCCAGTCTTTGCTAGCTGTCCTGTCCTCTCCTTTGACCATGAAGCAGCAGGCCTCTGGCTCTTTCCTGAGAGGCCCAGCCCCACTTCAAGGCAGTCCCTCTGGGGCTTAGAATAGCCAGCTGCTGTCTCAGCAGATGGCCGGGCTAATTTTAGCCATGTGCTGCTACTATTCACCCAGGGACCAGGCTGGGCTTTCTAGATTTGAATAAGCCAGCGTGCGACTTTGGTTTACAGCCAGTAACAAAGCTTTGAATTGTGGTTTCTGTGTCTGCCCAGCATTTGATAGGAATTTCAGAAACATAATTTTAAAGGATACTGTTTCTCCCAATCAGGAGCCTGAGCTATGAAGCCACCAGATGGTCAAAGCAGCGGAGTGCTAATGAATGGTAAGAAGCAGGGGACCGTCTGTTGCTGCCTTCCTGGTGGCATCAATATCCCAGGGACACCTATTGCTCATTGATCTCTTGGTTAAAATGAAAAAAAGAAGCCAGCTAGCCACGTTGGCTTCCTGAACTATCCACCGAGCAGCTTCGGGATGGTGAGCTGCATCTTGAAGTTTAGGAAGGACTGCATTCCCATAAGACATTGGACCTCTCCATTGGTGGTGCTCCGTGACACCTAATACGGAAGTTGAGAATCAGTAACAGGTTGGAACTGAGGAGCTAAGTTGACAACTTGCATTTCCCAAAAGTGCTTTCCTTTTTTCTTATCACCCCTGCCTTAGTTACTTTTCTTTTTACTGTGATGAAACACTGTGACAACAGGAACTCAAGGAAGGGGAGTGTGTGGCTGGCAGGAAGGGTGAGTGGCCTCTTAGTCCTGAGCCATCTCTTCAGCCCCAGGAAAAGTATCAGTTGGTCTGTAGAGGCGCAGCAGGAGCTGGAAGCAACTGGTCTCACTGCATCTGCAACCGGGAAGAAGAGAACAGCGAATGCCGCTCAGCTCAGCCTTTGATTTTAGCCCAGGGAATGGTGCCACCCACAGTGGGTGGGTCTTCCCTCCTCAGTTCTCTTGTCAGGATAATCCCTAAGAGGCATGACCAGAGGCCCGTCCTCCCGGTTATTCCAGATCACCGGTTCTCAGCCTGTGAGGTCACTTCCACTTCCGGGATTGTGGGACCCTCTCTCGGGGATGACCTAAGACCATCCTGCATGTCAGATGTTTACATTATGATTTGTAACAGCGGCAAAATTACAGTTATGAAGTAGCAACAAAATAATTCCATGGTTGGGGGTCACCACAACACAACAGACCATATTAAAGAGTGGCATCGCTGTACATCTAAAGAAACTAATCAAGAGAGAGGACCCTGACTAAAACGATCAATCCCCATCCTGAAAGGCAAAGAGGAAGGACATCAGAAGAAGAAGAAAACAGGAAACAACCTAGGAACCTGCCACAGAGAGCCTCTGAAAGGCTCTGCCCTGCAGACTATCAAAGCAGACGCTGAGACTTATGGCCAACTGTTGGGCAGAGTGCATGGAATCTTATGTAAGAAGTGAGAGCAACAGAACCAGAAAATTTGAACACAGGGAACTTCCCAGAGACTCATACTCCAACCAAGGACTATTCATGGAGATAACCTAGAACCCCTGCACAGATGTAGCACATGACAGTTCAGTGTCCAAGTGGGTTACATAGTAATGGGTAGAGGGACTGCCTCTGACATAATCTGATTGGCCTGCTCGTTGATCACCTCCCCCTGAGGAGTGGGCAGCCCTACCAGGCCACAGAAGATGACAATGCAGCCACTCCTGAGGTGCTCTGATAGACTTAAGATCAGAAGGAAGGAGAAGAGGACCTCCCCTATCAGTGGACTTGAGGAGGGGCATGCATGAAGAAGGGGGAGGGAGGGTGGGATCGGGAGGGGAGGAGGGAGGGGCTTATGGGGGGATACAAAGTGAATAAAGTGTAATTAATAATAAAAAAAAGAAAAAAAGTGGCATCGCAAGGAAGGTTGGGAGCCACTCCTCTAGAGCTGTCCTATCAAGCTGACAATTGAAATTCAGTGTCACACCCCCCTGACTAACTTCCCAGGGAGATGTGAGCAGATGGCTTGGTCCCAGACAGGGTGCCATCAATAGAAGCAACTCCACCCAAGCCTAGCTTAGTGAGCCAGTGGGTTTATTTCGGTCACTACAGTAAAATAAGGGGCTCTTACTAAGAAGTCAAGGCAGCTGTATACCAAAAACACACCCCTGGCATCATGATAGCCTATGTAAGCTGTGCCCTATGGGCCCCCCCCCCCCCCCCCTCACAGCTTGCCAGGCATTGGCCTTCACAGGGAAGGCTTCCTAGCAATAGATTTCTGCTTATCCCTTTACAGGAGGGGCCTTTGAATCTGACCACTTTCAGGAATTTCCTAGGTGTTAACAAGTTCCTTTCATTTTCCGAGTCTTACTGGCCTCCCTTCAGGAAGGACTATTTTAGTTCAGAGGAAATGACTATGTAACAACCTCTCCCCAGTATAAGAAGACCCTCCTAGAAAAGGGATGGACCATCCTGGTTTGATCTGCTATTGGCTTTTCTTTACACTGGTCACAAAGAAAAACTGAAGACCAGAGAAGGAGCAGGAAGGTAAGTCCAGATTAGTTAGGCTTCCGGAATGGTCTGTGAACACACAAGGTGCCACCCGTCCTGACAAGACACGCAGCATCCCTTGTCATTAACAGGATCTGTTAATGAGGTTTCTGTTTCTCCCATCATGGTTGCAAGAGTCACCCCAAGGCAAGCAGTGTCTACGTCATGCCATCCACTAATCCATATCCCTTCTTATCTCCTTGGCCAAGGTTGGGACCACATGCTGCCCTCCATTTACAGAAAGCACCCAATCAGCCTGATTAGAGGAGGTGGCTGTCTCAGCAAAATACAGGAAGTGGAGGGGGGCAGTCCATGCCGTGCCCTGGGAAGACTGCAGAAGTTGAGGAGTGCAAACTCTTCCCTGTGGGGATCCTAGATGGCCCCCTCTGCCCGACCCTCTGTGTCCATGATCTCAAGGACTTCTAACCACAGCTGCAGGGCACTGCTAAGCTTCCCGTAGCTGCTCTGCTCTTCTGTGACTTTGTGAGGAAAGATGTAAACCAGCACAGAAATAGAAGCTGTTGCCCAGAATAGTTTAAACGGCAGCTCTTAGTGCTATTCACAGGCTCTGCGAGGCCTCGGTGACTGCAGAGGTCGTGCTGGGCAGTCAGGAAGGCCAGGCACCTGCCTTCCTCTTTCTCTTAAGTTTCTACTGTGAATTTCTGTCTTTGCCCAAAGATCGGTTCTATCCCTGCTTCCTTGGGCCCAAATTATTTGTCTTGGACGTCACTAATGCTGGCAGTGGTCTCATTGCTTCTTCAGGTGGTGCCCAGGACCCGATGACCTGGTACAACTGGTTGTGTCTAGCTGTGAAGTGATCTTCCCAAAGGCAACTGCCTTGGAGCTTCAGCAAGGCTGTGTTACTGAGCAGAAGTCCTTGGGCGACTCCTGCTGTCCCAATGCAGGGATCATCACCTGGCAGGTCTGGTTTGTGGTGATTCTAAGGAAATACATATAATACCTCTACCAAAGAGACAGACCTGACGGAGAACAGCTAGTGACCAGAAGCATTTCTTTGTCTCGCACTAGCCCTTTAGAATTGAGCGATTAAGCTTTTGTCCTGCCACCAGGAGGAGACTGCAGGCCTAGAGTTCTTCCCCTTAGTTCTCCATGGTGACCCTTCCAAGACTCAACTCAGGCCTAGCAAGTCAGCTCCTCCACGATTTAAATGTTCATTCTGGAGTGCAGTTACAGGGTCTGTTAATTCTATTTAATGAATTGTAGGCTGTGGCTATTGGGGTGGGGTGGGGTGATTTGATTGGTTGGTTGGCTGGCTGGTTGGTTGGCTAGTTGGTTGCCTGGCTACCTGGTTGGTTGATTGGCTGGCTGGTTTGAGGAAAGATCTAACATATCTCAGGATGGCCTCAGACTCATTACATAGCTAATGATGACCTAAGGCCCCTGATCCTCCTGCCTCTACCCGTCAAGTGCTGGGATTGCAGGCCCATTAATGCTGTGCTGGGAATCAAACCCAGGGCCTCCTGCAGCTGCTTTGCCAACAGTTCTATCCTCTTTACCTTAGCATTGACATCTCTCCCTTCACAGGCTAGATGCCAGAAAAAAAAAAATGGCTCCCCCAGGATCCCACCCTTTCCCACTGTTGGAAGAGTTTCCTTCTTTATCCCTCAGCCTCTTTCCCGTCAGTATTACTCAGCTTTCTATTGCTAGGACAGATTCCTGTGACAAATAACTTAGAAAATAAAAATATTTCACCTCATAGTTTTAGGCGTCTCAGCCCAAGATTGAGTGAGACCTGTTGTTCTGAGCCCCTGGTGAGGGTCATCGTAGTCACAGTGTATGGCAAAGCACACTGCTTACCTTGTGGGCCAGAGAGCAAGAAAACAATAACAGGAAGAACAAGAAGACAGAGTCCTACAGCCACCATGAAGGGCACACCTCGCCCTGAACGGTGGTCCTGTACTGTATAGAGCAGGCTGAGCGAGCCATGGAGAGCAAGCCGGTAGGCAGCATCGCTCTGTGGCTGGGCTTCAGTTCCTGCCTTCCGCCTCCTGTCTTGAGTTGCTTTCCGCCTTGGCGTTGTTTCTACAAGAATGAAATAAACCGTTTCCTCCCAGTTGGTTTCAATCAATGTTTTGTTGAAGCAACAGAAAGCAAACAAGGACTGTGCCTGTTGTTTCTTTTACAGCAGCTGTGATGATAGAGCAAGAAAGCAAGACGGTGCCGCAGCAGGGCCTAGCCAGAAGCCTCAGCCATACTGTGAGCCAAATCAAACTTCTCTTCTTTTCAAGTAGACTATCTCAGGTGTTTTGTTACAATATTAAATGTGTTTAATACTGCCCCTTGTAGTTTGAAATGAACAGGAGTGCGGGCACCTGCGTGATGGCTTCTCCAATTGTGAAGCTTTGGGCAGCTTGCTGGACCTCTCTGTGCTTCATAGTCTTTCATCCATAAGATGGGAACAGCAAATGGTACCTGCTTCCTGGAGCAGTTCTGAAAACTTAAAAGGTAGAGTTTATCTTGACAGGTTTCTTATTATTGTTCAATAGATGTGACTACTTAGCTGAGTTATGCAACTGTCATAGCAAGGGCTCATGTCCTTGGAAAGCCCTGACCAGCAGTGCTGAGATGTCCTCTGACCCTGTCCCAAACACTCAGCTTGTGCCGCTGTCCTGGCTAGCTCTTCTGCCTCAAACTGCTTTAAGCTTTATATGTATTTATTTTGCAGCACTGGGAATTGAGTCTAGAGTCTCACACATAAGCATTACTGCTGAGCTACACCCCCAACTCCTTTTCAAGGTTTATTTTTATTTTGTGTATGATGTGTATGAGTGATTTGCTTGTGCATGCATGTGAGGGTGTGTGTGTGTGTTTGTGTGTGTGTGTGTGTGTGTGTGTGTGTGTGTGTGTGTGTACAGCGCCCAAGGATGCCAGAAGAGGGCATCAGACGCCTTGTAATTGGCGTTACTGACAGTTGTGAGCCGTCAGCTGGGTGCTGGGACAGCCCATCCTCTGGAAGAACAGCCCCTAAGCAGCCATCTCTCCAGCCCCAACTCCCAATTCACTTTGTTACTGTTGTTTCACATTCATTTCAAGACAGGGTCTTACTAAGTTACACAGACTGGCCTTGAAGTAACCTTATAGCTCAGGTGGCCCTAACCTTTCCAACACTGCATTTACCTATCACATGCCGCTACATAAACTGACTTGATTAAAATTAAAGGTTTAAAATATGTCCAGGACAGTTTATTCTTAAAAAACTCTTGATGCTGGAGAAGTAGCTTAGCAGTTAAGAGCATATACTCTTCTTAAAAAGGATGTGAATTCAGTTTCCAGGATCCACATCAGGTGGCTCGCAGCTGCCTGTAACTCCAGCTCCTGGGGATCTGACTCCTCAGGTCCCTGAGGGAACCTGCACTCACGTTCACACAGCTACACATCCTTAAATCATAAAAGAATCTGGAGCTAGGTCGATGCTATACATGTATGATCTTAGCATACAAAAGGCTGAGGCAAGGGGATTATTATGAGTTTCAGGCCAGCCTGTCTTAAAATCTGGGGCCATTGAGATGGCTCAGGAGTAAAGGTGCTTGCCCACAAACCTGACAAGCTGAGTTCAATCCCCAGGACCCACATGGTAGAAAGAAAGAATGGACTCTGGAGAGTTGTCCTTGAACCTCTATAAACATTTCTCTCTCTCTCTGTCTGTCTCCGTGTGTGTGTGTGTCTGTCTGTCTGTCTGTCTGTATGTCTCTTTCTCTGTCTCACACATACATACTGGATAGATTCATATATGATAGATACATACATACATGAATGCATAAATAATAGATGGATAGGTGAATAGATAGATACATAAATACATGAATAGACAAATGATAGATGGATAGATAGATGCATAGACAGAGATAGGAAGGAAGGAAGGAAGGAAGGAAGGAAGGAAGGAAGGAAGGAAGGAAGGAAGGAAGGAAAAGAAAAAAAGAAAAAGAGAGAGAGAGAAAGAAAGAAAGAAAGAAAGAAAGAAAGAAAGAAAGAAAGAAAGAAAGTTAGTTTTAAGTTTCTTGGGCTGGAAAGACCAGTCAGTGGCTGCGAGCACATGCTGCTCTTCCAGAGCACCTGAGTTCAGTTTCCAGCCCTACAAAGGGCTCCAAACTGCCGAGCACGCCAGCTCCAGGGGATACAATACCATCTTCTGAACCCAAGCATCTGAACTCAAGGTGCGCATACCTTCCACCCCTGTGTCACATACATACATAATGAAAAATTTTAACATCTTTGTAAACTGGACCCACACTGGTATTCCCAGCACTTGGGAAGGCAGGGGCAGGCAGATCTCTGTAAGTTCAAGGCCAGCCTGGTTTACAAAAGTGAGTCCAGGAAAACCAAGACTACACAGAGAAACCCTGTCTCAAAAAAAAAAAATAAATAAATAAAATAATCTTTGTTAAAAAAAAAAAATCTATATTGGTACCAGGGGCGTGACTCAGTGTAGGGGCCTTGCCTAGTAGGTGTGACACTGATTTTTATTCTCAGCACCAAAGAAAAGAAGCCTACCTCATTAGTAATCCCTTGGGCAGCTAAGGCAGAAAGGCTGTTCAAGGGGCTGGAGAGATGGCTCAGAGGTTAAGAGCACTGGCTGCTCTTCCCAGAGGTCCTGAGTTCAGTTCCCAGCAACCACATGGTGGCTCACAACCATCTATAATGATATCTGGTGGCTTTCTGGCGTGCAGAGGTACATGCAGGCAGACATATTCATAATAAATAAATATTTTTAAAAGACTGTTCAAAACCAGCCTAGGCTACAAAATGGAAAAAAATGTATTATGTAGTACAATAAAAATCTATGAGGAAAATATTAATATGCATGCACAGAAAGAAAGTCCCCCAGATATAAAGCTAAAATCTCATCTCTATGTTATTGAAAAAGGATAATTCCTCTTTGCTTGTTTTTGAGACAGGGTCTCACTATATAGCCCCTGGCTGTCCTGGAAATAACTCTGTAGACTAGGCTGGTCTTGAACTCGCTGAGATCTGCCTGCCTCTGCCTCCCGAGGTACTGGGATTACAGATGTATACCACCACACCTGGGCGAGAGGGTTTTTCTTTTTTTTTTTTTTTAATTTTTTTTTTTTATTTCTTTATTTTACATATGAGTGCTCTATTTTGCATGTACATCTGCATGACAGAAGAGGGCACCAAATCTCATTATAGATGGTTGTGAGCCACCATGTGGTTGCTGGGAATTGAATTCAGGACCTCTGGAAGAGCAGCCAGTGCTCTTAACCTCTGAGCCATCTCTCCAGCCCCAAGAGGGTTTTTCTTTAGATGCTGGATGGGATCCACAGCCTTGGATGTGCAAGGCACACACACCCTCCGAGTTCCCCTCCCCACATCTTCTGAGTAATTCTCATTCTTTGAGCTTTTGTATTTTTCCACAATGAGCCCGGATAAGCTGGTGATGAAACAATAAATCTCTGTCATGCGACTGAGAGGAGTTTCCTATCACACTCCCTGTGCTGTCGCTACAGAAAAGCACTGCTCCTGGGTTCTCTAATTTGCTTCTTTAGTTTTCCCCAGGAACAGGTGTGTGATGGGAAAAGGCTCCTCAGGCAGGTCTGGGCTGAGGTGGGCAAGCCTGGTGAGTCCAGGCATCCTCAGTAAGTTTGGAGACGCAGAACTCTTTGCCCGAGGGAATCCAGTTAGCATCAGTTTCTAAGAACATCATGCATGCCTTGCTCCTGGTCTGGTCCAATTACTTTTGCCAAGACAAAGGGATCCTCACTTTTCTGCCTGAATTGCTAGCAGAGGACAGTACCATTCCTGACTGGGAAGGTGTGTTTAGAAGGCAAAGTTCAGTTGGCCAGAGGTGGGCTCCTAGTAGGGACCGCTGAGTCCCATGGCTGATTAAAGATAAGTGTGGAGGAATCTCTCAAGGGTGAGGAGGCTGCACTGGGTTCTGGAATGCAAGAATGTGTCCATGTTTGCTCTGACTTTGCTGCCTGCTCTCTGTGGCAATTAGCAGGAAGACCCATTTGTTTGCTTTTCAGGGCAGAAAGAAAGAAAAGGAGGGAAGGCTGTGGCCCCCTCCTCAGTCTTCCGGGGCAGCACAGAAGGAAGGCCAGGCTTAGAACCCTCTCCAGTATCCGGAAGACTCAGCCTGAGCAGGAGGAGGGGGATGGTGCCCCTAGCAGGGCCCTATGATGGTTCGTTTACAACCCAGATCTTCCCGGCTGTTAAATGCTGTTCACCTCCCTTGGCCTGTTGCCCATATGGTGCACCTTCCCTTGCCAGCCTAGTCCTGGCCCTTCTCCAGCAGGGCACTGAATGATGTCTGTAGGGTAAAAGGCCCAAGCCCACTTCCAGGTCTGAAAACCTGTCAGTCCCCACCAATCCCTGAGCTCAAAAAATCCCAACCAGTCCTTGGGTTTGCCTTGAAATCTCACCAGTCCCCACCCTGGAAAACTCCCACAAGAGACCCTCCGTAAAGCTTGTCTCCTGCTCAGTACCTGTGGCTTCTCATCCAGGCTGGGGCAGCCACCCACTCATGTCTTTCTCAATGAGTCTCTTGTGTAAGGTTTGTGGTGCGGTGTGACGTTGCCGAATATGGTGCGTGATATTCCTTGGCTCCAGGACACCTTTCCCCTCAGAGCCGGAACACTACCATTGGGGAAGCTTTTCTCCCTCAGAGCCGGCACACACACACTGGGGACTTCCCCCCAGAGCTTCAACACTCTCAGTGCCTACGCTTCGTTTCAGGATTGGGGTGGAGGTGGGGGCTCGTTGTGGCTTCCTGCTGCAAGCACTGTCGTCACCCATAATGAGACAGTGGCAGGAGGAAGGCCCCTACCATACCTTGCCTGGACCCTCTCTCTCTCTCTCTTTTTTTTTTTTTTTTATGTGTATGAATGTTTTGTTCACATGTGTGTATTTGCACCATATGTGCATATGGTATCAGTGACAGTCGGGAAGGGAGTGTCAAGCTGGGCAGTGGTGACACACTTTTAATCCCAGCACCCAGGAGGAAGAGACATGTGGATGTCTGTGAGTTCAAAGCCAGCCTGGTCTTCGTTGTAAGTTCCAGGACAGCCAGAGCTAGAGAAGCCCTATCTCTCTCTCTCTTTCTCTCTCTCTCTGTCACACACACATACACACAGACACACACATAGACACACACACACACACACACACACTAAATAAGAGGGCATCAGATTTCCCCAGAACTGGAGTTATGGATGACTGTGATCCTCTACATGGGTGCTAGGAACTAAACTGGTCCAAGGCACAGCGTTATCTTTCCTCTGCTCGCACACAAAATGGGGTCAAAGCTGCTCATAAATGGGACCTCTTAGGATAAGGCACAGCCTGAAAAACCACTGTTTACACAGTGTGGAGTGACTTAGGGCAGGACACAGCGTGGTCTCAACACTGTGGAAGGCTGAGTAACAGATGTCAAGCCTTGGTGTTAGAGTGTCTGTTGATGTGCGGCCTGGATGATGTGTTGTTACAGGAGCTGTGCTGTGCAAGGTAGGGGGCTGAGTGCTTTCTCTGCCTCTGCCTCTGCACAATCAATGATGTCTCTAGACATAGCCAGATAACCCCTAAGGACCCAAAGGCTGCTGTGTCAAATGACCCTGACCTTGGGTGACCTCTTGACTTCAAAACACCAGCCAGAATCACCCAGGTGCCCGGCTTTATTTCTTGGGCCATAGAGACTGAGATAATGAGTTGCTAATATGTGTCAATAGATTATCAGTTCAGTGAGTATGGGAGTTTAGGTTCTCAGGGACCCTTGGCCCTAAGAACTGGCCAGGCATGGTTGCATATGGACCTAATCCCAGCACTCGAAAAGCAGAGGCAGGCAGATCTCTGGGAGTTTGCGTCCAGCCAAGTGTACATAGTGAGTTCCGAGATAGCCAAGGCTATGTAGAGAGACTTAAAAACAAAACAAAACAAAACAAACAAACCAACCAAAGCTTTTCTAGGCTGGGGAGGGACTCAGCAGTACAAGTAGCTGATGATCTGAGTTCTGTCCCTGGAGTCCACAGCGGAAGGAGACAGCAGGTCCCTGAAAGGTGACCACTCATTGCCCATGAGCCAGGCCACCTTGTCTGGCCTCAGTGGAAGAGGATGCTCTTAGTCCTGTTGTGACTTCATGTGCCAGGGTGGGTTGGTACCCAGAGGGGGCCTCCCCTTCTCAGAGAAGGGGAGTGCTGAATTGGGGGAAGGAGGGTGTGAGGGTGGAACTGGCAGGAGTGGAGGAAGGGGGGCCTTGATTGGGATGTAAAATGAATAAATTAATTAAGAAAAGAAATTAATTTTTTATTTCTTCAGAATTCTCAAAGGCATGTTTAAAGCTGCGTTTCACAGGCATGCAGACTGCCTCACATGTGCTAAGAGATATATTTTTATTAAAAAGATTATATCTTCGATTTGGAAAAAAGAAAAATGAAGAGGTTGGGCTGACCCAAAGGTAGCCAAAGCTCTCTTCTGGTGCACAGACGTACATGTAGGCAAAAAACTCAAACACGTAACAGCCCCCGAACCTGTGTTTCTCTGTGTAGCTCTGACTGTCCTAGAAATAAGTCTGTGGCCTTTAGCTCAGAGATCTCCCCGCCTCTGCCTCTCTAGTGCTGAGATTAAATCATGCCTGGCTTTAAACACATAATAATAATAATAATAATAATAATAATAATAATAAATAATAAGTGGGGCCTTTAGGGCTAGAGATATGGTTCAGCTGTTAAGAGAACTGGCTGTTTTTCCAGAGGGGCAGGATTTGGTTCCCAGCACATGGTGGTGAAAGCCTTTAATCCCAGCACTCAGGAGGCAGAGGCAGGCACATCTCTGTGAGTTCGAGGCCAACCCGGTCTACAAATGGAGTCCCAGGATAGCCAGGGCTACACAGAGAAACCCTGTCTAGTTTAAAAACAAAAATCAGTTCCCAGTACTTACATGACAGCTCACAACTGTCTGTAACTCCAGTTCCAGGGGATCAGATACTCTCACATAGACATACATGTAGGCAAAACACTAATGCTCGTAAAATAAGAATAAATAAGTTATATTTTAAGAAAGTCTTAAAAAAATAAAGTGGAGCGGGGTGGTGACGGAGCACACCATTAATCCAACACTTGGATCTCTGCTTTCGAGATGGTCTCATAGTGAGTTCCAGTACAGCCAGGGCCACACAGAGAAAATCTGGAGAGAGAGAGAGCGCTCCTGGAAGGTTCTTAGACCACGGAGGGGAATGCCGCCAATGACGTAGGGACTCTGGTCTTTCTGCTGATTTGAGTTGTGCACAGTGTGCTCTGATATTCACACCTGTTGTGACATTGCCACCCTCGGTAGAAACCCAAACTGATAGGACCATCTGATCTTGTATTTGAACCTCTGAACTACAAGGCCAATACTCTCTGTACACCCTAAGTCCTTTGTCAGGTATTCTGTTAGAGTGATAGATACACTGAGGGTAAAGAGATGTTTAGGGCTTCCTTCCTGGAGTTAGAGGGCTCCTGACCATCCTTATGGACCATTTCCTGGAAAGGCTCTTCCACCCCTGCTAAAATCCAGCATCTCTTCTCTGTGCTTCTGGAAAAAGGTCCAGCTGTAGTCTTACAGCCACCCACTGTGGGTCAGAACTACTCACCAGAAATAAAATACACCTAAAAGGAGAGGCCACAAAGGACGGGGCTGTCATCTTTGGCAGAACTTCACCAAGGAGCATGAAGGAGACACTGAATGGCTGTAAGCCTAGGCCGTAGGAGACTCTTGTGTGCCGATTGGCCAGCTAGTACGGCCGCTCTCATTTGCTGAGAACGTGTGTGCTAGCAGTGCCGTGAGAAGGCAAAAAGAAAAAGTTACTAAAAACTGTATATTTAAATTTCTCTTCAGTTGTATTTGTGTATTCAGGTATGTGTACACTCATTTGCCACAGCATGTAGAAATCGTGTGTGTGTGTGTGTGTGTGTGTGTGTGTGTGTGTGCGCGCGCGCGCGCGTGCATGTGTAGAAACCGTTGCTCTCGTTGCTCTCTATTAGGCAGGTTCAATCCTGTTGTCAGACGTGGCAGGCAGCAGGAGCCTTAACCCAAAAAACTGTTTAATTTCTTAAAATATAGGTTTAAAACAATCTTATAATCATCACTATGCTGAATGCCAGTACATGAGTCTGTGTATCTAATTTGTTCATTTGGTTAAAAAAACAACTGTCAAAACTGTTTGGTTTTGGTTTTATGAAAAGTGATAAAAATGCAATTTTCATAGTTAGGTTTGTATTTCTGTGATAAAACTTCCTGAGGAAAAAAAAAAAACAAAAAACAAAAACCCAACACTTGGGGAGGTAAGTCTGTTTGCCTCACATACCCCTAGTCACAGCCCACGGAAGCAGAGACCACGGGTGAATGTTGCCCGCTGGCTTACTCCCGATGGCGTCCCCAGCCTGCTTTCTCAGACTCTGCAGGGCCGCGTGCCCGTGGGTGGCACCGCCTCCAACAGGTTGGCCCTTACATCAATCACTAATCAAGAAAATGCCGTGCAACAAGCCTAGGGGCCAGTCTAACTGAGGCATTTTCTCAATTTATATTCCCTCTTCCCAGAGGGGATTAGGTGTGTGTCAAGTTGACAAAACCAACCAGGACAGTCGTCTAGTGCTATAACTTGTCTGTGGTTAGTCACGATGGACCTTAAACTCTTAAAAGCAGTTGTGCCCCTCTTTGTCTTTCTTTTGTTCTTTGTTGAAAGGGTGACATCCTGACAGGCACAATCCTGTCTGTTTTTGTATCCTTCCAGCTTCAGTGTCCAGCTAATGAGTTTGTGCGCTGCAAAAAAAGAATGTTCAGCCAAGGACTAAAATCTGCCCTCCCTAGTCATGGCCAGGCCTGGCTGTGGTCTGTGCTTTTCCTGTTTCATCACTTCTCATTCCCATCTGGTTATTCCGTGTAGCTGTGGCTGTCCTGCAACTTGCTCTGCAGCCCTCAGACTCAGAGATCTGCTGGCCTCTGCCTCCCGAGTGCTGGGATTAAAGGCAAGAGCAAAACATGTTTGTTGAGAGAGGAAAGCAACCAACGAACCTGAACACTTTGCCTTTGACGGAGGTGAGGAGGAGAAGCAGACCCTGTTTTTCATCAGTCCAATAATCATTCACCTTTCTCCTGGCCTTGTTTTTCTGATAGCTGTTGGCATACTTTTTTTTTTTTTTTAACTTTTATTTACTTTTCTCAAATCTTTTTCTCCCTACTCTACCGCAATCCCTTCCAACACCCCAACACCAGGTAGGAGAGAGAAAGGGTTAGTGGGAGAGGGGACACAGTTCTCTTAGCTGCTTCCTGCTGGTTAGGGTCATCGGATTCCTTGGAGCTAGTCCAATCCTCGTTTCAGGAGATCTCCAACTTCTTGTCTCACAACAGCAACCAGGAGCAGCAAGGGAGAAGCAGGAGCAGCCTTGTTCTTTCTCAGACCTCCACACTCTCTGGACCCTGGCATCTATTCTCTCTCCAGAGTCCTCAGATTTAAACTATCTGCAGCTGGTAAGGAGCTCGTCTCAGAGTCCACACAAAGCAAATGCTCTGCTGCTGTGGACCATCTGAATCAGTCCCATGCCTGGGACCAAAACAAAAACATGTTTATATCTACAACAACCATGCAGATAACTCAGGGAAAATCAGAGTTCATGATTTGGTTCCCAGTGATGACTTCACAGTGGAATCTCTTGCAGAATTGGTGAATACACAAATAGTACACACTTGTTTGGTTTTCACTCATACAAGTGACTCAATGAACTTAAGAACACTGGCAACTAACGTATGGTGTTTGCTCTCCAGAAACCACCCAAAAGGCCTAGAGTGTGGCTCAGTGACAGGGCACATGCCTGGCATGGGCAAAGTCCAGAGAGTCCCAAAGACTACTTTACCCTGCCCATAAAATGCACATAATCAGTAGCAGTTGTATCAAGTAGGGACAGAGGAATTATCTGGATTCAGAAAATGGAGAGAGATCTGGGAGCATCATGGTACATGAGTTCTCAGTTGTATACCCTAGGCCTCATGAGAAGTTAGGTCATTTGGAGTATGCCTTTGAATGGGGTACTAAGATTCTGGTCTCCCTGTCTCTTCCTTTCTCAGCTTATGAAGCTCATCCTTACCATGATGCCCTGTGCTACCTTTCCTGGTTTGTTTTATTTTGTTTGTTTGTTTAGTTGATTGGTTTTTGTGTACCCTTGCTTGTCCTGAACTGGTTTTGTAGACCAGGCTAAACTCACAAGAGATCTGTCTGCCTCTGCCTCCGGAATGCTGGGATTAAAGGTGTGCTCCCCGCCCCCCAAGATCTGGCCATGTAGCCCAGATTGACTTTGAACTTGAGATCTTCCTGGCTTACCCTCCCAAATCTCATTTTTAACAGTTTTTTTTTAAGATTTATTTATTTATCTGTGTATAGATGTTTTGCCAGCATGTTATTCTGTGCACCATGTGCTTGCGGTGGCCCCAGAGGCCAGAACAGTGTGTTAGATGCACTAGAGCTGGAATTATGGACGTTTGTGAGCACTGCATGAAACCCAGGTCCTCTGAAAGAGGAACAAGTGTTCTTAACCACTGAGCCTCCAGCCCCTCATTAAAAAAAAAAAAAGATGTAATTATTTTTAGCTTATGTGTATGCATATTTGGGTTTGTTTTGTTTTGTTTTAGAGACAGGGTTTCTCTGTGTAGCTCTGGCTGTCCTGAACTCTCTTTGTAAACCAGGCTGGCTTTGAACACAGAGATCCACCTACCTCTGCCTCCAAGTGCTGGGATTAAAGGCGTGTGCCACCACCACCCATTCTCTGTGATGCATACTTAGCACTCATGTTATCAACAGTCGTGAGCTGCCAGGTGGGTGCTGGGAACCAAACCCAGGTCCTCTGGAAGAGCAGCTAGTGCTCTTAACCACCCAGCCCCAAGTTCTGTTGCGCTCTTTTTAAAAACTCTATTTTATTTGGGAGTCCTTAAAGCCTCTCCTTCCCAACCCCTCCAACCCTCGGTAGGAGAGGGAAGGTTAGTGGGGGGAGGGGCGCAGACCCCTGTACTTCTCCTGGATGTTCATGGAAGATGGGCTATACCAGTCTCTGTCAACAGCAAATGCAGCAAGAGGTCTCCTTCCAAGCCATCGCGCCAAAAGTGTCTCTGGTCTCTACACACTGCCACACGTCACATGCTACCCCTTCTTGCTGAGACCTCGTGTTTATATCCTCAGAGCCCTAGGCCACGAGCCTCTCTGTGTAGCTCGAAACAGGCTGTTACCAGCTGGCAAAGACCACGCCCTGCGGGAGGCAATTATCAGCTGTGGGCAAACCAAAGCCCAAACTAAAATCCCACACACTTGGTATTAAAACAAAAACATATTTACATAGCATATCTGAGTTTTTAAAGAAACAACCTGTTTTTAATAAGCTCCAAGAAAACGGCACTTCTTCCTGGCTCATACAGCCAGCATTTGCTTATCCCTGCTCTCTAGAAGGTAGGGTAACCATTTGGATTAATTTGTTGAGCGTGTCCCTGGGATGGGATAAAATGCCCTGACGTGCCCACAGTCCAAGGTGCTTGCTTGTAGGTTCTGTGAGGTTGATGGTTACATCTAACCAACACAAAAATGTAAGTGTGACTGACGTCATGATTTTTACAAGTGGTGAGAAACTAGTAGGCTGGGCAGTGGTGGCAAATCCCAGTAGAGACAGGTGGATCTCTGAGTTCAAGGCCAGCCTGGTCTACAGAGCAAGTTTCAGGTCAGGTAGTAGTACAGCAAAAAGGAAAAAAAAGAAGGAGGAAGAGGAGGAGGAAAGAAAGACAGAAAGATGAACTTGTGCATACTGTATATTAAACTTTGAGTGATTTCTTTAAAAATCAAATCCAGGAGGCTGGAGAGATGACTCAGCAGTGATGAGCATGTGCTCCTCTTCTAGAGGACCTGACTTCCGTGCTCAGCGCCTGTGCCCACTCCCATGGCTGCCACTCACACAGATGCATGCACATGAATAAAGACATGATAAATAGGACTGCTGAGGCGGCTCAGTGGGCAAACACACTTGCCAGTAAGGCTGACCACCCAAGTTCCATCCCCAGGCCTCACACAGTGGGTGGAGAGCACAGCCATCCCCAGGCTGGCCCGTAGGTTGTATCTGACCTCTGCATGCACACGTTAAGTAAGTAAATAAATCAGTAAATGTAATTTCAAAAACAACTAAATAAAGTTTTCTGAGGCAGGATCTGACTGTGTATCCCTGGCCGGCCTAATTATCCTACAGAACGAAGACTGAGGCCATCTTGTAGATTTCTAATGGCAGCCCTCTCACTGACTTCCACCGCACTAGTCTGCTGCTTGAGCCTCCTGACTGGGATTATACGCCTGCATCACCAAGCTCAGCTCTTGCTTTTTATTTAATGTCCTCTGGGGGACAAAGGGAAAGTTTTGGTGGCTTCCGTTTGCCCTTTAACCTTCTTACTACAGTAGCTTTAACCCACAGGAGATTTCTCCAGCTGCCGAGTTCCACCTTTGGGAACCAGGAAGTGACCATCAAGTGTGTCAGCAGGTCCACAGTAAACCAGACTTTGGTCAAGAGTCCATTTATTCCATTCATTGTCTTCCTCCTCCACTCTCCGGAACTCTAGCTTGAGGTGGCTCCAGGCTGACGACTATTATCGTCAACTCTGCAGTTCTGGAGACATATTTCCCTTTGCTCTAAGTGGGTCCCTCTGGGGAATAAGGAGCTATCATTCCAGTGCACAATGTCACAGTCTTCTCTTCCTGGGTCCTGGCTAGCTCCTCAGTGAGCTCCACATCCGAAGGTTGGCTCAGGGCCCAGAACTGGATAGGGATCACAACTTTTTATTGGGTTGGTGCCCTTGGTCTACTGCTCCTCCAGTGTTGCCTCCCTTTGATGACAGATGTGACAACAGCCTTGTGGCCGTTCCTGCTGTGCTCCCCAGAGACATTTTAGTCTGTTAACCGTTTCTGTCTCCAAACTTTCTGGGGGTCAGTTTCTACTGACTTTCCTTAAAAGCCTGTTGACTTTTACGTAAAGAATACCCCCTGCCAGGCTTTGTGGCACATGCCTTTAATCTCAGCACTTGGGAGGCAGAGGCAGGGGCGAATCTGAGTTCAAGGGCAGTCTGATCCACAGACTGAGTTCCAGGACAGCCAGGACTACATAGTGAGACCCTGTCTGAGAAAAACCAACATCAATTGGCCTGGAGAGATGGCTCAGTGGTTAAGAGCTCTGTCTGCTCTTCCAGAGGCCCTGAGGTCGATTCCCAGGAACCACATGGTGGCTCGAAACCATCTATACCCTCTACTGCCCTCTTCTGGCATACAGGTGTACCTACAGATAGAGCATTCAAAATAAATAAAATCTTAAATAAACAAAAACAACATCAAAAAAGATAGCCCTCGGGGCTGGAGAGATGGCTCAGTGGTTAAGAGCACTGTCTGCTCTTCCAAAGGACCCCGGTTCAATTCCCAGCACCCACATGACAGCTCACAACTGTCTGTAACACAAATTCCAAGGGATCTGATACCTTCACACTAATGCACATAAAATGGAAATTAAATAAATTATTAAAAAAAAAAAGATACCACTGTGTTGTCATAATAAGCACTTCCTCTTGCCCTCCAGTACACTCATGGAGCCCTGCCATGCCCCTCCCTCGGCTCCCTTGTTTCCTGATGTTATCGTCTCAAAATCATGCCCTTGCTACACTTAGTGAATGGTATGTCTCTTTTTATTATTTCGTTTCTTGTTTGTTTGTTTTTGTTGTTGTTGTTGTTGTTTTTAAGACAGGGTTTCTCTGTGTACCCCTGGCTGGCCTAGATCTCACTCTGTATACCAGGCTGGCCTCCAACTCACAGAGAGCCACCTACTTCTGCCTTCTGAGTGCTGGGATAAAAGGTGTGCACCACCAGTGTGCTGGGCTGGTATGTCTCTTTAAGGCATCCTGGTGTGTGCCTTTAATCCTGCACTCAGGAGCAGAGGCAGGTGGGTCCTGTGAGTTGGAGGCCAGCTGAGTCTAGAGAGTGTGTTTCCAACCAGCCAGAGCTGCGTAGTGAGACCCCGTCTTTAAAAACAAAACAAACAAAGAACACGACATTCTGCGGCTGGAGAAATGGCTTGGTATTTAAGAGCACAAACAGCTTTCCCAAGGACCGGGGTTCGGTTCCCAGCACATGAGACCACCCCCACGGTCTATAACTCCAGCCAGCGCCCTCTTCTGTGGACACTGCAAATACTTGGTACACAGGCATAAAGCAGCCAGGCAAAAACTCAGACACAAAAGGTATTATTGTTATTATTGGGCATTCTCATGCCATGACACACATTGTGGAAGTCAGAGAACTTTTCTGGAGTCCAAACAGTCTGTCTTATGACCTTCCCTATGTAATAAGTCAACACTCTCCTCCTCAGGAAGTCTGAGGCTTTTTATCCTTTCCTCTATCATCACACAGGAAATTCAAGAGTTTCCACTTAGCCCAGCACTGTGACTCACCCCTGTGATTCCAGCACTTGGGAGTCTGAAACAGGGGGACTGCCTCAAGTTCAAGGCCAACCTGGGCAACAAAGTGAAACCTTGTCTTAAATATTTCTTCAGTTTTATTCAGTAGCTATGGCTTCCTCCAAGCTTTGCAGGTCCCCTTGAGATCATTGTTGAGGCATGGAATCCTATACCCCAGGGAAAGAGCTCAGGTCAGGGAACTCACCCAGTTTTATATTCTTGTCTTCTTGATTAACAGTCCTGCAAATCTAATCCCAAGTGTATTCTCCTGGTCCTGCCAGTACTTACTAGTGTTCGAGTGTGTTCTTGCGTGCCTGTGTATGTGTGTTTATGTGTTTGTGTACATGTGTGTATGTGTGTATGTGTGTGGGTGTGTATGTGTGTGTGTACATGTATGGGTGTGTATGTGGGTGTGTGTATACATGTATACACATGGGCAGAAGTCAAAGAGTGTTGATCCTCAGGTGCTTTCCACTTTGTTTTTTGAGACAGGATCTCTCACTGGCCTGGAGTTCCCCAGCTGGGGAAGATGGGCTGACCAAAGGAGCCCAGGAGTTCACCTCTCTGCCTCCATGGTGCTGGGAATATGTGGGTGCTAGGGATTCAATTCAGTTTTCATGCTTGAATGGGAAGCATTTTTATCAACTGAGTGATCTCCTTAGCCCTCCGAGGTAATTCTCTTTATATGTCTATTTGTTTTTAATCAATTACAGTAATTGTGCATGTTTATAGGATACGTTGTGACATTGCAACACATGCATACAATGTGTAACAATTGGTTCGGGGTCGTTGACATATCTTTCACCTCAGATATAATCATTTCCTTATGTTGGGAATTGCCTTGTTAGCTTTTCTACCGTGATAAGACACCAGGACCAAGGCCGCTTATAGAAGGAAAGGTTTATCATGGTGGGGAGCATGACATCAGACAGGCAGGCGGGTGTGGCACTGGAACAGCGGCTGAGAGAGCAAGCAGGAGGCCAAGAAAGTGCACTGGGGATGGGTGGAGGCTTCAAAGCCCACACCTGTGACTCACTTCCTCTAGCAAGGCCACGCCTCCTAATCCTTCCCAAGCAGCTGAGCCTGTGGGGGCTATTTTCATTTAAACCACCACAACAGGAGTCAAGATTGTCTCTGCTAGTCAATTGTTTTCATCCAGATACCCTCGTATCTACCTGTACGCTGTGCCCACTAGCCAGCTCCCTTCCCATTTCTCCCTTATACCCTTCCTTGGCTTTGATAACAACTAATCTCTTCTGTTCTATTCTATGAGGCCAATTTTTTGTTTACATATAAGTGAGACTGTGGTATTTATCTATTTGCGTAAGACTACATACAGTCTAGTTCTTTTTGTTTGTTTTGCTTTGAGATGGTGTCTTCCTATGTAGCTTAGGCTATCCTGAAGCTCTCTGTGGAACCTCAGATTCAGCTAAGATTGCAGGCATACACCACACCACGAGGCTATCTGCTAATTCTTGAAGCTTCACGAGGGTATAATACCTGTTATTGATCAGGCCCAGCACACCCTCCAGGCATGTAGTGTTGGGATCGGAGGCCATCAGTCTAGTAGCCAAGAGAAGAAAAATGGGTGCTCTTGAAGGGAACCCCTGCTGTTTGTCCGAGAGCCACCTCTCCAGGCCCAGGCCGCCTTGCATAGGAAGAGGTTGGCTACTCTAACTGCCAGTTCTATAGAATCTCCTGGGGGATTTCCCACTCTGATGCCTCCTTTCCATGCAAGGCCTCAGGGCTTCTCAAGCAGGATCGACATAGCAAACTTGCTTTGACGTGAAACTTGCTCCGTTTCTCTATCTCAGGCCTGAGTTTGCTGCTCAGAGAGGACCCCTCTTCATGGAGGTGGTAAGGGCCTCTTCACAAGTGAGTGACAGGATCTTGGCTCTGCTCTTAGTTTTTCGTGTATATTCCTTGTTCCTGAACAGGATATGGGTGCTGTCAGAATGACCTGCCCACTCCACTGTCCTTTCATTTATTTTCTTATTTTTGGTTTTTTTCAGTAATAATTTTTCTGTCTAGTCCTGGAACTCACTCCAGGCCTTGAAATCTGGGATCTGCCTGGATGGCCCCCTCCTACAGCCATCCAGTGCTGGGATTAAAGGCATGTGCCACTAGGTCCTGCTGTTTTTCCTAATTTATGACTTTTATTACATAATTTTGTGTGTCACAGTATTCTGTCTTGCATGTCTGTCTGCATCGTGTGTGTGGCTGGTCCCTGTGGAGGTCAGAAGAGGGTGTTGGATCCTCTGGGACTCGAGTTACAGTCATGAACCTCCATGTGGGTGCTAGGACTCAAACCAGGTCCTCTTCGAGAGCAACAAGTGTGCGTAACCATGGAACCAACCCTCCAGCCGCCTTCACTGTCCTTTTAAGCACTGTTTCTCTATCTTGAAATGCCTTCTCCTCCCAGGACATCACTGTGGAGTATTCAGGCACTCTGTTCCAAGCATCCTTGGTACCCCACATCCTTGCTAGCTACATAAGGAGATACCAGGCTGAAATCGACCAGGTTTCCAACACTCCTGATCCCGTGGGTTTGGCTCAGTTTCTCTGCAGCGCAGACAAGTGGAGGCAACACTTCTGAAGGATAGAACAGAGAGACAGCAGACTAGAAAGCAGGCCTGACAGCTGCAGAGGAGAGAGGAGGAGGAGGGGCAAAGGGCATTGGCTTCTGGGATGCTAGCCTTCCTCACCCTTCATGTTATGCTGAAAGAGGTAGCTCAGGCTTAGCTTCACTGGTTTAAATTCCCAGTTCACATCTTCCAGGTGAAGGGTACAACACTGTGACTGCAGAGGTTCAGTAATAAAGGGACGAAGGTCCCAGGTACAGGCTCCTTAGTTCCCCGTGACTGGATTCCACGGGGTGCACAACAGTTCCAGGTCTTGGACCATCATGGGCATTCATTTGACACCTGCTTCTCTCTCTCTCTTTCTGTCTCTCTCTCTCTCTGTTTTTCTAGACAAGGTTTCTCTGTGTAGCCCTGGCTGTCCTGGACTCACTTTGTAGGCCAGGCTGGCCTCAAACTCACGGCTATCCACCTGCCTCTGCCTCCCCGAGTGCTGGGATTCCAGACGTGTGCCACCACACCTGGTCTCTTTGTTTCTCTTGGCCGAGCTATGGGATTTGTGGGCATAACCCATCTCTACAAAGAAGACCTTAGTTGTTGACCACCTCTGGGTTTTGCTAAAGAAACAAATGCTGAGCAATGCCAACAGACAAGATGCATCCTGACCCCAAGTGATCCAGAGTGGTGGCCACAGAGCATCATTTGGTGTATCCCACAGCGGTGGCCAAGAGAGCCACAGGGTAGTGTGCAGCCGGCTCGGGTCACAACATACAGAAGTCCTGGAGCACTGACTGCCTGTCACAACTGCCACAAGAGGCAGGCCTTCTTCCATTAGCCCTGCCCTGCTCAGTTCTGGGATCTAGGCAGCCAGGAAAAGCATGGCAGAGAATGGATACTGGCAGGTTTGGCCAGGGTAGGGGGTTGGGTGGTAGGCAGCAGTTGGAAACTAGCAACTAAACCTCCAAGGCTATGGAAACCCATTTCAGCAAAAGCTTTTAAAAAGACCTGCCTCCCATGCTGGGTGGAGTGATGGCCTGGCCCAGGCCTGTTTGTTCATCCCAGGTCTTGGGGAAGAGAGGGGGAGGGTCAGGCTTCAAAGCTAAGCCTGAGCTACCGACACCCTCCCTCAAAAACAAACAAACAAACAAACAAACAAACAAACAAACAAAGGGGCTGAGGAGATGGCTCAGTCAGAGAAAGGCCTGCTTCACAAGCCTAAGGACCAAAGTTTGATCCCCACAACCCACTATAAAGAGGAAACAAGCTGGGCTTGGTGGCACATACTTAGAATCCT
Organism: Psammomys obesus; assembly: GCF_907164565.1. Classification (NCBI taxonomy): domain Eukaryota; kingdom Metazoa; phylum Chordata; class Mammalia; order Rodentia; family Muridae; genus Psammomys; species Psammomys obesus. The sequence goes on from NW_026585587.1 coordinate 5,813,053, forward strand.
AGTGCTGGAGAGGCAGAGACAGTTGGATTCTTGAGGCTCTGTGGCCAGCCAGGCTTTCCCAATCATTGTGGTATGGGGCAATGAGAAACCCTGTCTCAAAAAAGAAGATAAAAACACCATGGTGAATTTTGCTTATGAAGAAAGGACACCTGAGGTGGACCTCTGGCCTCCATACACACATGCATACAAGAACATGTACATACATACAAAAAATACCCTATGGACTTGTGTGGGTCTTGTTTCTCCCTCTAGTTTCACCTTTTGCGGTACCTCATTTTCAGGTCCTTGGCCATACTCAAGCACTGAAGTGCCTGGCATGAAAGTCATGTCCTTCTCCCTGGGCCTTTGTCTGTGACCCTCTGTAGTAACACTTCTTTGTCTGCGTCCTCTCAGTAACTCTGTTTGTCATCTGTAGCTCAGTCTGAGACCATTCTCTAGAAAGTTTTTATTTGCCTACCTCTAATGGGTCAGGTCATGTTACTCTTAAATATGACCCTTCGGCATTCGAGAACATCATAGAAACCCTCTGACCTCTGTTAACCTTTCACCCTGAAGCTCACGACAAGACTTCCTTTCTAGAAGGGCTTTCCTCATTACTTCAGGAAAGGAGTATTCTCATCTCCGAAGACAGGAGTCTGAACACTATGGCTTTGAGAGTCCCCTATCCAGAGTACCATTAGGTCATAACTGTTTGATTCCATCTTATTGCTTCATGTTAGTCCTCCTCTCCACCAAACCTCACTTAAAATCTACATGGCTACCTACTTCCTTGGGTCTTCACTTCTTTATGAAAGCTTCCATATTATATAAAACTTAAGTAAATTTCTCTTTTGTCTTAATAATCTGTCTTTCTCATAGAAGGGACTCATGTGTTATGGGGAGCCTCAGCCAGAACCCTGAGAAGCGTGAGAAAAAGTTATTTCTTCTTCCCTGGTGATAGACTTGAGCTGCCGTATTGCACATGCCAAGCGCACACTCTGCTGCAGAGAGACTCTCTACTGTGTGAAAGCATCACCTATCAGGAAAAAGCTGATGGCCTATTGGCTGATGCAGGAAATAGGGGGTGGGAGTTCCAGGAGAGTGAGATGGATGCTGGGCTAGGGCTTCACCCCAGACTCTGAGGAAGACGGATGCATGAAACTGAGAGAGATAACCAGCCACGTGGCATGCTTAGAATAGAATAGATGGGTAAAGGAGGTTGTGAGCTAATCAGGGAGTGAGCAAAAGCTATGGCCTAGGCATTTAGTAATAAATGCCAAGTCTTAGAGTCATTATTTCAAATACTGGGGTTAAGAAGAGATTGTAGGGCTGGAGAGATGGCTCAGCAGTTAAGAGCAGTGGCTGCTCTTCCAGAGGATCTGGGTTCAATTGCCAGCACCCACATGGCAGCTCACAACTGTCTGTAACTCTAGTTTCAGGGATCTGTTGCCCTCACACAGACATACATGCAGGAAAAACAGCAATAAACATAAAAATAAAGAAAAATAAATCATTGAGAAGAGGCAGAGGAGACTAGCTGGGCAGGGGTGTCACACACACTTTAATCCCCAGCACTTGGGAGGCAGAGACAGGTGAATCTCTGAGTTCAAGGCCAGCCTGGTGTGATGGTTTAAATAGGTTTGGCTCCCATAGACTCATGTGGTTGAATGCTTGGTCCAAAAGGAGTGGCACTGTTAGGATGTGTGGCCTTTTTGGAGGAAGTGTGTCACTATGCAGGAGGGTTTTGAGGTTATAGATGATCAAGCTGTTAAATGTTTTCCTTTATTTTTTAAGTAATTTATTTCTTTTTATTTTATGTGCATTGGTGTTTTACAGGCATGTATGTCTGTGTGAGGTCTCAGCTCTTGGAGGTACAGACAGCTGTGAGCTGCCGTATTTGAACCCCGCTCCTCTGGAAGAGCAGCCAGTGCCCTCAACCACTGAACCATCTCTCCAGCTGAAATGATTTTCTTTATAAGAGCTGCCATAGTCATAGTGTCTCTTTACAGCAATGGAAACCCTAAGACAACTGCTTATTAAACAGGCAATCCCCAGTATGTTTTTGATATGTTTATCAAAAAGTATGTGTCTGTGGTTATGCTTCTTTATCTTGGCTCCATTACAAAGACGGAGAAACAAGAAAAACTTCTATAATTAACCAAGATGCTCCAGTAAATTTTACTAAGAATATTGTTTTTAGAAGCAGTGTCTTAGAAAAAAAAGCCATTTAGTTAGGAAAGCAGGACATAGGAAGGAGTAGGAGGGAGCTTGGTGTTTATGAGCTGGGGCGTGAGCCCCGAGTTTAAGATCTCATTTAACTCCCACTATGCCCTAGAAGATAGAGCTCATGCTTTCGCACACTCGCTCTCTTCCTTCCTCGCTTCCTCTTTCTCTGTTAAGAAACAGGTATTTGATAATCTCCTAATTCATTTTTTTCAAATTACATTAATTAATCAATTAATATGTACCTGTGCTGGTGTGCCACAGCACTTTGTGGAAAAAGAGGACAGAGTGGGGCTGGTTCTCTCCTCCCACCATATGGGTTCTAGGGATGGAACTTGGGTTGTCAGGTTTGGAGGCCTGATAACCTGATTTACCTGCTGAGTCATCTCACCAGCACTCCTGGAATCATAATCATTAAAAAAAACAAAACAAAACAAACAAACAAAACAACTTTGCCTTTTCCTGTAAATATTTCAGTCCAACAAGAAAAGTTGCTTCTCAGTCAGGCACAGTGGTGCAAGCCTGTACTTTGGGAGGTAGAGGCAGGCAGATCTCTGTGAGTTCGAGGCCAGCTTGGTCTACAAAGCGAGTCCAGGACAGCCAAGGCTACATAGAGAAACCCGGTTTCGAAAAACCAGCAAAGAAAGGGAAGGAAGGAAGGAAGGAAGGAAGGAAGGAAGGAAGGAAGGAAGGAAAAGGAAGGAAGGAAGGAAGAGGAAGGAAGAAAGGAAGGAAGGAAGGCAGGCAGGCAAGCAGCTTCTCCATTGTAGCAAGGTTTAAGACAGGGCGGGAAGGGGAGCAGTTTAATGTCAGCCTTTTGTTGGCAGCTGTCATCTCACAAGGCCCAGCAGAGCATCTTCTTGGCCTATCATCTTTGGTTTAGAGAGGACATTTGGTACAATTGATAACCTGAGATCTGAGGCTGAGCTGTATCCTAAGGTCAGTGCCACTGGATTTTTCGTACCTCCCAACAAAAGGTCCACGTGTTAAGGGCTCGATCCTCAAGGTTGCAATGTAGCAGAGGTTTTCAGCCTGTGGGTTGTGACCCCTTCCTTGTTCACAGAAGTCACCTAAGACCATCACAAAACACAGACATTTACATTACAGTTCATAACAGTTGCAAAATTACAGTTATGAAGTAGTGATGAAATAATATCATGGCTGAGGTCACCACAGCATGAGGAACTGTATTAAAGGGTCACAGCTTTAGGAAGGTGGTGAAATCTTTAAAAGTTGGGGCCTAGAGGGAGATCTTAAGATCATTAGGGGGTATGTCCCAGAAGACTGTAGGGTTCTAGTCTCTGCATGAGTTGAGTGGTTTAATGTGGCATACCCTCCCATCAAAATGTGCTCTGTCACCATAGATACAAAGCTACGGGCCAACCCATCATGGATGGGAACTTCCAAACCTGTGAGCCTTTTTCCTTTATAAGGTGATTATTTTAGATGTTTGTTAGAGTGACCAAAAGCTGATTAACACAATATGAAAATAGGACTTTTCCTATAACAGTTTTATTACCATGTAATTCACATAACAACATATAATTCACCTATTTAAATTGTCTTCTAAATGAGTTAATAGATGTACAATTCTGCAGTCATCACTACAGTTTTAGAACTTTCATCACTCCCAAAAGAAATTCTATACCTGTTACTGGTTACTCATTTCCTACTCCAACCTACCAGCTGCTGTCCTCTTTTAATTTACTTTTTCTTTTTATAGATTTGCCTTTTCTGGACATTTCCCACGGATATAATCACACAATTCATTCTTTTGAGGCAGGCTTCTTTCATTAAGTATATTTTGAATGTTCACCCACACTGCAGTGTTTATCAGTCCATTTCTTTCATGGAAGAACACTATTCTACTTCGAGATATAATGCTGCTTGTTTCTGGAGACAGGGTCTTAGTATGTAGCCCTGGCTGGCCTGGAGCTTGCTATGTAGACCAGGCTATCTTAAAACTCAGAGCTCTGTCTGGCTCTGCCCACCCCCCCCCCCATTCTCCCTGTGCTAGGAAGGTGTATACCACTATGCCCAGCATGTGTTGGCTCTTTTTTAATTCTTGTTTTTTCGAGGCAGGGCTTCTCTATGTAGTCTTGGCTGTTCTGGACTCACTTTGTAGATCAGGCTGGCCCTGAACTCACAGAGCTCCAGAGTGCTAGGATTACAGGCATGTGACACTGTGTCCGGCTTGTTGGCTTTTTTTTTTTTAAGATTTTAATTATGCAAATGTATGAGGGAAGGGAAGTATGTTCATGAGCACAGTTGCTCTTGCTCAGTTGACAGTCACTTCTGATCTAGAGCAAGATCAGAGGTGACTGTCAAAGGCCCCAGAGCTGGAGTTACAGGCATTTTTGAGTTGACAAGGGTGCAGGGAAACTATTTGGTTTTCTGCAAGAGCGCTCTGGACTCTTAACTCTTAGCCTTGGAGCAGAGTCTCCCACCCCTTTTGTTGTTGTTCTAGAGTATCTCAGGTAGCCCAGCGAACCTTAAATTTGATGTGAAGATTGGCTTTGAGCTTCTGATACTCTTGCCTCCACCTCTCAAATGCTAGGTATATGCCTCCTCGCCCAGCTAAGATAGACTATGTTGTCATGATTGTTTATATTCTACAACTAAAGTGTTTTTTTTTCCTATAGAAAAGCTACATATACAGATATAAAGAAGATAAAAACCATCCATGATTCTATTATCTAGAGGTAGCCACTATTAACAAGAGTATACTTTCGTTCTGGATGAATTTATACATACATACTTGGTAAGTGGAATTTTACTTTATGTGAGGGTCAGAGAACAATTTATTGGGGTCAGTTCTCTTTTCCCCTATGTGGGTTCTAGAGATCTAACTCAAGTCAGGTTTGGCTGCAAGCAAACCTGTCAGTTCTATGGTATATTCTTGTGTGTGTGTGTATGTTCATGTCAGTTTTACGATTCTGGGATAGAAGCCAAGGGACTCACATACAATATTCCAGCTTTTATCTAGGTGTTTGGTTTTAATGATCTAGTGTTCTTATTCAAATTTTAGTGATTTTGTTTTTATTTGAGACAGGGTCTCATTATGTGGCCATGGCTGGCCTGGAACTATGTAGTCCTGACTTCAAACTCACAGAATTCTGCCTGTGTTTCCTTGTGAGTGTTGTGTGGAAGACTTCCTGGGGAGAGGTGAACAAAACTTTTCACCCTAAATAGGGAATCAATGATAGACCAAAGCAGGATTGTAATGGAAGGGTTTTTTTTTTTTTTTTTTTTTGTATGTTATGTAAATATGCTTTTGTTTTAATCCCAACTGTGCAATTTTAGTTGGACTATAGTTGCCCACACCTGGTAGTTGTCATGTGCGGGGTATGATCTTTGCCAGCTGGTAACCGCCTTCCATGTGTGGCATGAATGGGGGAGTGGTCTAGGACTCTCAGAGTATGAAAGAGAAGGGGTGGCATTTGGTGTTGGTCTGTGGCATGAAGCAGTTTGGAGAGACTGATGGTGTGACAGTTTGGAGCAGACAGATGGAGAGAAACACTTCAGGGCACAGTGGCATGGAGGAGCCTGCTAGCTGCATCTACAGTTGATGGAGACTGGTATAGAGCCCTAAAAGAACCCCTTGGCCCTAAACAGCCAGGAGAAGCAAAGAGGTCTGGGCCTCTATCCATTAACCTTTTCTCTCTCTTAAGGTGGGGGGGTTGATGGGAAGTCTTTACTCCTTATACACTCTTGAGGGAGGGAGGAGGGCCAAGAATGTCTAGTCAGTTTCAGGGACTTCCTGAAACTATTTTGAGTTGTTAGCTTCCTTAAGGAGCTTTCCTGTCTGTAGTATTTCACTTCCCCATAGAATATCCTGTTGTTTCACTTTCCTGAAAACATCTTAAGAAATCGCCCTCAAAAATGGAAGGTTCCCCTCCCCCACACCCATTTCTCTGTGTAGCCCTGGCTGTCCTGGAACTCGCTTTGCCAAGTGCTGGGATTAAAGGCACCACCACCCAGCTCAAAATGCTACACAGTGAAAACTGGGATGAAGGGAGTACACCACCAAGTCCAATGTGTGTGTGTGTTTCAAGCAAACAAGATAACTTAGCAAATCATGTCATCTTAAGTTGGAATACACAACTAAATGACAACTTATTCTACGGTTCATGTTGCTATGGGTAGGGGGGTGTCCCCCTCAAAACTCATATTGAAACTTAATCTCCCATGCAGCATTATTAAGCTCTGACCCAAAGAAAGGGATTAGCACACTTACAAGGAGCTCAGTATGAAGGGACACTCTTGAGCTTGTCTTAGGAAGAGAGTACATTCTTTTAAGAGCAAGATGGCCATCAAGGAAGGAGAAAACAGCTCTCAGCAATATCAGCATAACCATCTTGAGGTTTCCAGAATCCAGACCCATAAGGAATGAATTTTTGTTGTTTAGACAGTATCAAATCACAAGGTACCTTGTCATAGCAGCATAAATGGATTAAGACATGTAAGCTTTATATTAGGGAGAAACTGAGGTACTGAAAAAATGTATGGAAACTGCCTCAGAATAAAATCTGGTTTGAGGGGCTGAAGAGATGACTCAGTGGTTAAAAGCATGGCTGCTTTTCCAGAGAACCCAGGGTTGAATTCCCAGTACTTCCGACAGTGCACAACTGTCTGTTACTCTAGTTCCAGGGGATCCAACATCCTTACACAGAGAGACACATGCAAGTACAGCACTAATGGACATTAAAAATAACCAGTAAAAAAAAAAAATCTGGTTTGATGTGCCACCTCATCTACTAACTTTCACAATACTTGCTGCTCTCATTCTTCTTTCCTGTTGATGAACTCTTTTATTTTCAGAGGGTTAATTTATGCCTGGTCTCATTTTCAAATTGATGAAGACACTTAAGCCCCAAGAACGTTTATTCTGCCTGTCGGGAGCAGGCTGGTCCGAAGGTTCAGAAGGGGTTAGGTTAACACAGAAGGCAAGGTTACTGTTAAAACTTTTTCCTGTCTGTCCACTGCATCACCCATTCACCCTAGGCCCAGAGCTGCCGGCACCAAGGATGCTTCCTCCTCTCACCAAGTCTTCTTTCTCCTCACCTCTTGAGGGGTGGATTCCATCCTGCTCCTCCCTCTGCCCCACACTATCTAAAGTGGCAGTAGCAGCTAACAGCCGGGGTCAAGGAACCATTAATAGGTAGGTCTTTCCACTCATTAATTAAGACAATTGCTTCTGCCTGCATTTTACAGCTAAGAATTTGAAGCACACGAACTAAGCTTACAACTAGCAGCCCAAGTTCCACCCTCGACTTTCATAACCAGTAGCAGGGCTGCCCTTGCCCTGACCCACAAGTCTTCCTATTGATTCACCCAGAGCCTCAGTGGTCGATTCTTCAACCTGCATCTCACATTTTTGTTTTAGAACAGAAATGAAAGCCGGCTATTTCTACTAAACTCCACTTTCTTGTTCTTACTGTCCAGGCTGGCCTGCCTAGATCTATTCTCACCTTACTGCACTACCTTTTAACTTTTCAGTCCTGAAATCCATCTATCCACCCGTTTTTTCCTTTTAAATGCTTTCTTGATCGATTCTCCGACCACCCCCTTCTCATAAATTCTTGGAGAACAGACCCCGAAGATCAACCACGCTTATTTAAGAGAATAGCTGAAAAGCAACCGCGGTGTTAACACTGGAAAGCGTTACAGATGGGAACTGTGAAATCTTTTCCCCGGGGAACCTCTCAGTTTGGGAGGAATTATCATCCAGTTCCATTCCATTTGGCTAGTGTCACTTCACCGAGCATCCTTAGTCACCGTGAGGCTCCCAGCTCACTACTGGTCTTGGGTGGAACGCATTCAAGAAAGAACGCAGGGCAGTTCGCTAGCCCTCGGCCTACAGCAACTTGGTGACCTCTCAAGGTCTCGTCCCGGCCGCTCGCAGCTCAGGTTCCGGCAAGGGCCGCCCGGACCCTTGGTCGGTGACCTGCAGCGAGGCGGACGCCGCGGCCCGGGCACCTGGGGGAAGGGCAGGGACGGAGGCGCCGGGGGAACGCGGCTCCTCGAGCACACGTTACTTCGGGCAGAGCCCCCTCCGTGCAAAGCGAGCAGGAACCCGGGTCTGGGCCGCCGAGCCACCCGCCCCGGCCTCCCTTCCCGCTCCCCTCGGGAAACAAACAGCCTGCAGCTACCGCAGCCGCAGCGCGGGCCGCGCGCCGGGAGCGAGCGAGCGCGG